>NC_134407.1:163680653-164042320 GCF_038048845.1 Mixophyes fleayi
ATCCACCATCCTCCCATCAGACACCTTCTGTGGCGATGATGGTGGCATACGGAAACCCATTCCAGGACCATATGTGTCTCCATATATCTGAGAGTTAGGTTTGTACATTCCATCTTCTAGGTCTGACTGTAGAGCCGCTGCAGAGTAAGTGCTCAGAGAGCGCACTGAGCCTCGCTTGTACAGACCCCCTGGATATGAGAAGGGGTCACCCAGTCCAGCCAGGGACTGAGTGGATGTAATGCTGAGTCTACCTTCATGGACCATTCCATAGGTATCAGAATACAGTCCCTCATTCTTCACCAGCACCACATTCTTGTTGGTGAGATCTTCATCAGGCTTCACATCCCTTCGCTCCAAGATAGCACTAGGACTGGGGGAGACTCCTTGGGCTGGTGGCAGACCAGACATTCGGTCCCCATGGTGCACAGGACTTCCAGCATAGGAAGGTGGCCGTCCTCCACTGTAAGACATGCGGGAGCGTGCTGGGGAAGAGGACTGGAGCACGGGAGGAGGGGACCCCGAGGTCATGTGGGAAGCAGGAGACATGCTATTTAGGCGCCGTGTAGGGGATGAATCCCTGGAACTGTACATCATCTCTCGCTGTGAAACAATAGGTGTACAACATAATCAGGATGAATAAGAATGTCACATACATAACCATGCAGCGCAATATTGGTTTATTTTTATACCATACTTATCCATTAGTAAATACATTACTCCTATCTCAAGCTATAATTTATTATTCTTCCCTGAGGCTTTCATTTAATTTATAGTTTATGATGCTGATTAATTAAATGCAGTCTATGCCTAATACCTCATATAAAAATGAGAAAAAACAACGAACCTAACAACATATTTGGATATCTCTTGTGCTCTCTCTGTTGCAGGATTTTCATATACAAACTGCATTAATAATTTTATATTTAAAGAAAAATATATTGGTGCAAATTTATTAGACAATTATGTATTTGTAACAAGATAAATGACATTACAGTAAAGTAATATTTTTCCTACTTTTATAATAGATCGGCTTATTATGGGGCATGTTGGTAGATGATTGCTATCAGCTTGTAAGTGTCAACAACGTCCAACCACTTTAACTAGCCCCAGTGAAAGCCAGAGATGATCTGTCCACTTAGCCTGAGCTCCTAATGGTCTAATGTCACTGAATTTAGCCACCCACATATGTGGCCAAGTTGGACAGTGATCCCATTGTTTGGGGCGAATAGAAGGATCGGACGGTGTTTGACAAGCTTTAGCAACCTTTGGCAGAAACTGATAACAGTGAACAACTTACGCTACTAGATAGCAAATGTAAAAACATCTCTAGTTCTGTCACCGTATAGAATTTTTACATATATATCTGTAAGTATTATTATTAGCGCTTTTATATAAGGCAAGTGTATTTTAGCTTTAGTGGCCCTTTAGTATAGCCTTTGCACAATGTATCTAACAGTGATAAACTAGCTCAGGGTTATGCAAAATTGAATGATTCTTTGAATATATCTCATTTTTGTGAAAACATAAGCCTCATTTTTTCAGAAAATAACTGGCTTACCGTGCCTAACAACTACAATAAGATTACATGAACACAAAGAAACACTATGATATCTATGAAATCGAGAAACTTATTATACTTGTGATGAAATAAGACAAAATATTGGATATACATGCAATAAATGAAGAATATAAAATGATCATGCTGGTCTGTGTACAAATACAAAACATATACACAAGGACAGGTACAGCTAACAAATAAATTTACATATACATTCAATACTGCATATTACATACAACTCTATACAAATGCGTATTTGATCCAAACACATTTATAGTGTACCAAACTTCTACCCACAAATAGATTCACATATACATATGAGACTTCTATACTGGCCTCACTGAAAACATCCATAGGTGTCTGACCTTATCTCTACACATCCATACATACAAAAGACCTTTAAACAGCTATTACTGCACACATTCAGGACATTTTCACAGATTGTTCATCACACATACATACATACATACATACATACATGACCTCAACAAATGTATTATTGCATACATAATTACAGGACACCACACAGCTACTTTTGCACTACACAGGTATTAGCGCACATATATACTGAACCTTCATACACAAACACACATTATTACACACATGTAATATTGCACTACACATGATTTATTCCATTAGACATATATACTGGATCTCAAAGATGTATCATTGCAAGCATACATAGGTACATACATAGCACTTCTATATGCAAATTACTGCACCTATACAGTACATGTCAGAGCTCTACATCTATCAGCTAATCTCCCCATATGAATCATGTGCACCACAATTGGCATCAATCAACTCTGCCAAGTGACACATAAAACAAGTATTGTCAGGGATGACACTGAGGTAGGACCACTGTATCACTGCACACTTCTATATACTTACATGTATATTACAAATCACACTGTACACAACCAATTTACGACTCTTACATTCACATTACATATTAATTCAAAATGAAAGCAGTCAGCAGGCATCATAATGCCTTCTACATGAGGAAGAATCCTGCCTCATTAACACACTCCTGACTGTCCTGAAATGTGGCGAAGAAAGGGAATCCCTCTAATATGAGGAGGCTGTAGACATTTGTATGCAGGATCACACCTACATTCTCCACAGCTAGAAATAGGAATACGGGGAAGGAGAGTGAGAGAAGCACTCTCTAACAGATGACTCATTAACACAGAGAAGCCTTTCAGGAGAGCTACTGATAATATATGCAGCAAAAGAGACGTCTAATGCTTGCCGTATATGCAATGCTAAATACGGAATACTGAAAATGTATAGATAGGAAAGGGTAGACTAATTACATGTTAGTGTGTACCTTTGTCTCTCATCTTATTGACCACTCAGCTATAGATACAACAGACATCAAATAGCTAATTACACTCTCACATACATACATACATACATACATACATACATACAACTTCTGCCATCTCAGAGAAAAGCCGCAGCTACAGACATACAAATAACACACATATATATATATATATATATATATATATATATATATATATATATATATATATATTACACCCGACCTATCCGTTAATAATGAATCACAAGATAAAATATAAGCAACACTTACTTCTTACGTTGTATATTTAAAACTATGGCCAATGTGCACAGTTCTCATATGCAGAAGGCTACCTTACACACAGTCAGCCAATGTACACACATCTACAGTCTCACATGTAGAAGCATGCCTTACATTACATACAATGTACACACATCTATAGTCTTACATGTAGAAGCACACCTTACATTACATACAATGTACACACATCTATAGTCTCACATGTAGAAGCACACCTTATATTACATATAATGTACACATATCTACAGTCTCACATGTAGAAGCACACCTTATATTACATACAATGTACACACATCTATAGTCTCACATGTAGAAGCACACCTTATATTACATACAATGTACACACATCTATAGTCTCACATGTAGAAGCACACCTTACATTACATATAATGTACACACATCTATAGTCTCACATGTAGAAGCACACTACAGTTCTGTACATGCACAGCTCCCATTCCCCACAAATACACACACATGCTTCTGGGCTGGGAGCAATTGCTGCCACCTACTTCCAGCCCCCAGCCCAGACCCAGCCAAAGCCGGTGACAGCAGTCTGACCAGCGGTCTTTTCCGCTTACTCTCACGTCCCCGTTGGTGATGTGAGGAGCAGGAAACGAGGAATAAATGGGTTCCTTCCGGTAGATCTTTATAATACTTCTGTCCTGGATGTCTCTGGCAAGAGAGAAAATGGTGAGCAACATCAGTACCAAAACTAGGAAAGCTAAGAAAACTAGAGAGCAGCCAAAAACACTTTTGAGTACTTAATGGTTCCTCTGAAAATCAAGCACATTGCAGAAGGAGGAAGGTCATATTTAGCTGTTTAAAAATGATTACATAAATAAACAGTGCTTGAAGTGGGTCGGTACAGTGCCTATAGAAAATCATCATACCCTGTCAGATCATTACCTTTTGTCCCATCACACAACAAAAATATAAATAAATTAAATCAAACTTTTTCCAGCTTTATTTACACATTACATTCCTCAACATCAAAGTGCAAATAACATTTACAAAAATTCTTAACAATAAATATAATTTCATTACTAAAATACATGATTTAGAAAAGTGATCATATTTTGGGCAGCACGGTGGTCTAGTGGTTAGCACTTCTGCCTCACAGTGCTGGGGTCATGAGTTCCATTCCCAACCATGGCCTTATCTGTGTGGAGTTTGTATGTTCTCCCCGTGTTTGTGTGGGTTTCCTCCGGTTTCCTCCCACAATCCAAAAACATACTAGTAGGTTAATTGGCTGCTATCAAAATTGACCGTAGTCTCTCTCTGTCCGTCTGTCTGTGTATGTTAGGGAATTTAGACTGTAAGCTCCAATGGGGCAGGGACTGATGTGAATAAGTTCTCTGTACAGCACTGTGGAATCAGTGGCGCTATATAAATAAATGATGATGATGATCCTTAGATTAACCATTATAAACCTCCTCAGGTACAACCAATGACCTTCCAGATCATACAATAGGCTAATTGGCAACCACCTGACATCAATTGTAATGGTTTTGATTTCTTCAGAATAAAATCGGCTGTTCCTTGAGAATTCCACTGCTGCATTTTAAATAAATAATTCACCATGGTTAGAAAGGTGCTTTTAAAAGGGCTCCGGGATAATATTGTGGAATGTTAGAAGGAAACACACAAGTTAGGAGGCTTTTACCTCCGTGTGGAAAGTGTATGGCACCACCAACACTTTGCCTAGATCGGGCCTTCCCTCTAAACTGTATTACAGAATCAGGAGGGTATTGCTCAGGGAAGATACCAAGAGGCCAATGGCAACTTTGATGTTTGTATGGCTTTGAGGCCAATGGCAACAAGTCTTTATGGCTGATTGGTCGGTCTGTGCATGTGACAACTATCTCACAATCTTTACACAAAGCTGTCCTGAATGGCAGGGAGCAAAGAAAGAAGCCTCTTCTGAAAAAGTGCCACACTCAGTCTTGTGTGCGTCTTGCAACACCTTTTTGGACTAGACTTCAAGTACTATGTTTGGCGCAAACCAAGCACAGCACACCACCGAAAACACACCATACCTGCTGTGAAGCATAGTTGTGGTAACATTATGTTGTGGGGGCAAGGTTTCGCTTCAGCAGGGACAGGGCGGTTGTCAGGATTAAAGGGAAGATGGATGCTGCCAAGTACACCCAAATTCTTGAGGAAAATCTACGGCCCTCTGCTAGACAGCTGAAGATAGGCAGGTGGTTCACCTTCCAGTGCAACAAAGGCCCAACGCAGTGGCTTAAGGATAGGAAGGTGCATGTCCTTGACAGGCCAAGTCAGAGCCCTGACCTAAATCCAACACAAAATCTGTGGATGGACATGAAGAGAGCAGTCCATTGCTGCTCACCACGGAGTTTGACGAAACTTACATAATTATACAAGGAAGAATGGCCACATATTTCCCAATCTAGGTGCACAAAGCTGGTAGAGAAATATATAAGCAGCACGATGGCTGCAATTTCAGCAAAAGGTGGCTCGGCAAAGTATTCAATCGGGGAACTGACCACTTTTCCAATTTTGTTATTCTAGTTTTTCATTTTTTATTAATTCTCAGATTTGTTTCCTTTTTTTCATTAGTTGCATGTTGTAAAGAGAAATGTGAAAAAAGTTTAATTTAATTTATTTCAATGGTGTAGTGTGACAAAAAGTAATGATTTTGACAGGGTATGATGATTTACTGTAGGCACTATATTGGAGGTACACCATACCGCCACTTCTCTTACTGCCTTGATTGTAAAACCATTAAATTCTATTCACTTACATTTTTCTATACCGCCACTTCTAAATTTCCGCTTTGAGCACTGTATATAAAGCTAACTTCCTTGTGTAATAGAATCAGTTCTTCAGTTCTTTCATGCTGACACAAATACACATTGACTTTGATTTTCTGTTTCTCCTTAGTACCCAAATGCATTCCTTATTCTTTCTGCACCATCTTGAATCCCTGTCTGAACAAAAGCCCATGTGCACAGGATCCAGTCTGTGTCTATCTAACACAGATAAATACATCAGCCCATATGACATCAGACGCAGCCCCTTTTTAATTCATAATAGGTGATGCAAGTTACTTAAACCACCACTGACTTCCCTTTAGTTTCAACTTGCCTAGAGAGCTCCATATAAGCCCATGCTTTTATTACTACTTCTGTATTCTGTCTCCTAATGTTTGTGTATTCACCCATCATTTATTATTCAGAGATCATTGTACAGCACCACTGTTCCTTATTTACCTCTGTCTATTATATAACGCCCACTTGGCCAAGTTGGCAGACAGTGTGTTAACATAGTCCATACCTGACATCCTCCAATTCATAGAAGACATTGCGGGACTCGTCCTTGATAAGTATGGCCGTGTTATGAGATTTCAGCATTCCCATGGTGAGTTTTTGCTGGAACATGTGCACAATAAGAGCATGTAATGTGTCCATGCTGGTGATCTCATGGGTGATGTGCACCCGTCTTGTCTCATCACCATACTGCAGGAACAATACTCCTGGAAGCAGAGTGACATTGTCTTTATTAAACCTAAACCAAGGGGCAGCAATTACACAATAGAGCTCATTTACTAGCATGCATTTAGGTGTAACATTTCCACAAACCATCAAAGAGTTGCTTTCTTTGCCTAATTTGCACAAGCCAGAAAAATGCTGATTGCTGATTGGCTGCTGTGGTTCAAATGTATCGCTTGTAAATGAACCCTAAAGTCTCATTTCAGCACGAAAAGAAAAACACTCATGCATGCTGTTAATAGCAGTACACAGCACCCAGCTGAACACAGACCTGGTGAACGTAGTTTGGTTTGGCTGGTGGACCGAGACAATGGCAGGCTCTGCCGGAAACGATTCATCCTGTTGAACCCCAGTGGTAACTCGGCTTCCGACATGGTCTCCAGGGACTCCGCAGAAGCAAAGGACAGCTTAGCTGCTTGATCTGCAAGGCCAGGTTGGGAGTTTTGGGAGTGGCGTGAGCTCCTAGTCTGAAATTCAGAGTCACAGAGTGTATCACCACAAATAAACATATCACTAACTTCAATGACTATCGACACAGACTGGACATTTGCTCCTTATGCAATATAAAACACTATTTTACAGCAAATTATTAATATTTATTTGAACGGTTTGTATTACTTTATTCCATGTCACAGTGCCCAGCACAGTTCCTGTCTGCCCTAAATGTCACTGTGGCAGTGCCAGTCACACAGACATGCAGGATGGTGGCCACCATTACAGAAGACAGATGAGACGGGAGCACAAGTAAGTCATGTGACTGGATACACAAAAAAAAAATTTTGACACCCATTACAATCAGTAACAGACCACAGCATGGGCCACCACTGACTGAAAGTAAGGTTGATGTTTGGTTTCTGTCATATCCAATGACATAGTAAATGAAATCCTATTGTAGGGACCTCTACCTACCCATCTAAATGCACCTTCTCCACCCCTTGAATCTCATTTAAACAATCCAGGCCTGCAAAATTAAATCTTCTTTTTGTGAGTGGGTGCAAAGGCAAAAATATGTGTGCATTTGTAGAAATATAGTCACAAATGGCATATGTACTGCTAGATGGGCTCGATTTGCAGTTTTGTAAATAACCATTAATGAGTGGACTTAATTGACTTCATGAAAGGTGTTCTAAAATCTTATCATGATTGTTATGATATTCACAAAGTTATTTAGTTACTTACACTATAATCATCTCAAGTAAAATTTTCCCCTTCCTTTTCATTATTTCATCATTAAAATATGTTTTTGCTTGCCTTATTTTACATTTAATGTGTGATATCATTTGTCTACTGTACCTTTTTGACAATGTCGATTGTCTACATTCTTTGTGACGAAATCTATAAAGTCTTTAAAAAAAATAAAAATGTTTTTGTTTGTTTGTGTTTTGAGAATTAGTCATTAGCTTATATATTTTTAAAGCTTGTAAAACTCCCTAATACCCTTATTATGTTTGTTTATGTATATGATCCTTGACTTTATTGCTACAATGTGAAAAAAACATTTTTTGGGACTCTTGGGCGTGGGAATTGAATTAGCTGCAAAGTGTCTTGTTTACATTCTGGAGACACTTTGAGTGGAGATTTCTGTTAAAATCTCTGCTGCATTTTCCCCACATCCCATAGAGGTGTGAGGAAAATGGAGACGAGATTTTTACCGTAGTGTCGGTAAAGTGGGCAGCCGCGATGTTCCCTTGGTCTTTATCTTTCGTTCTTTCATGTCATAATTGTATGCTATCTACTTGAGACCTGGTAAATAAAAAAAAAGAAAATAGAAAATGCCCACTGTATTCCACTCCCCTATAATAATGTAAAGAAGCACATATGACAAAGCAAATACTGATTCCTAGCTGTGGATGGTAAGCAATATTTTAATGATAGTCACAAAATCATGTCTTAAATATGACAGTAATTTGGTTCTGCCCACAGACTATATTTGTAAACTGACTGTTGTGGAAAATAAGTTTGGTTAATGAAAAATAGTTCAAACGAATGTTAAAACACATGTAGCAGCTTAACGATTTCTTTGTAAAGTTCGTACAAGATCCTAAAAATGGAAACAGATGAACGTTACAGAACGCTACAGATTTCTTGCAAAAACAATTGTATTTCCAAGGGCAATTTATTACAAGAAATGGTAGTCTTTCCTTTATACAATCTGACATTTTTACAAGTTAAGTCTGTACACCGTCTAGCTGCAGAAGGGTACCCACATTTTTATGCAAACATTCAGGCTCAGGTCACATAGGCTCCAATTAACAGGAACAGGTACTGAAGACTATGAATTGTACAAACCGTGGTCACGGATTTGGATACAAGATTGTGAACCCTGGTTAAGAATTATGTTTATATATTACTGACTGAAATTTAATAAGGAGGGGTACATCAAAATATTCCAAATGAGTATGACTGTATATGTACACAAAGCAAAAAAGGGAGGGAGCAAAAAAACAAATAGCCAAAAACAACAACGAACTGAAGCAGTGATGTAAGAGAGATAGGAGAAAAAAATCCTCAGATGTGATATATATAAGAGCCAGACAAACTCATACAGAAAACAATGTCATGAGTAATCAAGTTTTAGAACTAATGTTAATTATGTTCTGATATGTGAAAATACTGATTTAGAAGAAAATGTACTTTCTTTTACACATGACTGCGGAAAAGGAGGTGAGACATGTAAAGGTGCAGGGCTTCTTACCTGATGAGACCTACATGAACTGTAGACAGCTTTAGGATATCATAAATTATCATGTTCTATGCCATTATACACTGTTGGGTTGTCCTGTAAGCAATTGTATTACTCTGTGCTGCCATACATTCCATATGATGAAGGCCAGTGAGTGTAAGTTAGCAAAGGAAGATGGTCCAATCTCCAATTATTGCAATGTGTATTGGGAGCACGCTGAGCTGCTTGCGTCAGCCGGCACCATGAGGAGAGATGGCAGAGGTGACAAATATGCAGACTATTAAAAGGCAAGCTTCAATGCCTTGTAGATCAAGGGCTCATAGGTAGTGAAACTAGGCATATAAAGGTCCCTGCATGGACCAATTCTTATCTTGCCTTCAAGGTGACACTCATTCTGCCACTTTTGACCTGGCATGTGGTGCCAACTTTAGTTATCAATGGCTATTAGAAGCAGGTAGTGCCCTTAATATGTCACTGAGTGTCATGCCACAGGACATGAAAGGTCGGGCAACAAGAAGCTGCGACAGAGTCGGCAGCGGGACCAGGATATACAAGAAGCTAGAGGAGTAAGTCACTACTAGCATAGTATTGGGCATTACTATTACTGTTCGCTTACTACTAGGCTAGTGACACTGGGATGCAATGTCCCATGTTGCAGGAGAAAAGCTAGAATAACCTTTTAGTAACTGGAATTCCAGAGCATAAGCAGCATCCTTAAACAATATGTCACACATTTTGGTACCAGCAGTATATTTTGAAACTTACATTTTGTGTACACTATGCTCTTGTTTCCTGCAAACAGAAAATAGAGATAACGGGTCCAATCCCCACGTATGTTTGACCCAGAGCTTTATCCATGCATAAATAAACCCATTTAAAATGATTTACTAATTATAATGGAAACATTCCACTATCTATGTATAATACAACTGAGATAACTGCAAGGCAATTGCTTATACAGAGTACCAATTAATTAGGATTAGGAAGCGATGGGCTAAGATGAGCCAAAAACTGTACAGAAAATACAGTGAAAACTGTTTGTATATCAGGAAGCCTCTGTTTTTAATACTTTACTAAGATGTAAAATGAAGTCATTTTCAGATCCTTTTAGCCCACACCGCCCAAACGCTTAAGGTTGGTTTGTATGGATTTGCTACAAGTCTTATATCGTAGAAGACATTATTCTACACTTTGTACTGATGACGAGTTCTAACAGTTCTATGCAATTTGGATATGTCTTTTACATATCTTGCTGCATCTGCTTTTCTGAATGTACAACAAGGAAACAAGAACTGATTTGCCTGTTTTCAACCACAATTCCTTATGAGGACTAAATATTTTATTGTTGGGTTTTGTGAGGCAATGTTATTTTATAGCAGGCAGCATGTTGAATACATTAAGTTTTAAGGATGTTACAGCATGTAGATAACATTTCCTGTCAACATGAACCTGTCACCAAGTATTCAACAGTTCATGAAATATGTCCTCTACCCTGGTATTACTTCTAGAGATGCCTATTGTTGTAGACAGAATTTGCCCCCCTCCCCCTGTTTTACTGGTAAAACCTCACTAATACCAATGGCTTTCTATACTAATAACAAATACATAACAGTTTCATGACGGATAACAAGATTAAAACAAATGTTGATGATTTGGGTCCTTTCTTACTTGTGTTCTCTTAAATGTTCCATAATCCCAGATCAGCGTGTGACAGTAGCTGCACACAGAGGAATCTCCATCTTGGCACATGGCCTTTCTGCTCATCTCTGTAAAGTTCATAGAGCATGATTCTCGCAGGCGGGTAAAGGGTACTTACTGACAAGCAGAGCTCTCTCTGACGGATGAAGCTATTCTGCCCCTGACCTCGTATGAACAATTAACCAGAGCACTAATAATGGCTTTATAAAAGATCTGATGCATGAGTTAGCGGTTTTACAGGTATGTCACTGACTAGGAGGAAAACGGGACATGCAATTTAACCCTCTTTAGCTGTAGAAAGGTAGGCAATAAAAATCATTTCACAAAGGCATCATTGCTTTGCCCATTTGTAGTGTCTTCCCCAAAGTGTATAAACATTATATTGTAATCATCATCATCAATTTATATAGCGCCGCTAATTCCACAGCGCTGTACAGAGAACACTATAATATATCCCCTACCGTAAATGATAAGGCTATTAGGGGCATATTCAATTGTTGGTGAAAACGCCAAAAAACCCACGGCGCGCGCACTATTACCGTTATTACAGTAATACTGCGCGTAAATACCTTTATTACGGTACTTTTCTAGCTGGAATTTCAGGGAGCCGCGAGCTGAAATTCAGCTTACTATTACCGTAATAACAGTAATAGTTTTAACGCCGCCGGGAATTAAAAGAATTGAAGAGAAGCTCTGTGACCATATGAAGACATGATGCTGTATGCCTAGTACTTTTATACGGATTATGGAAATTGGATGTGACTTCTAATATCTGTAATAATTTACAGTATGACGTGTGTTATACCCCATAATACATGTTTTGAAAATAAAGCGCACTAAGGAAACCAGAGGTAGCCAGCTCTGGCAGCTAGTTTTCTGTTGCAGCAAAATAAAAATAATTAATAACAGTAATAAAAAATTATATTAAATATTCTTTATGCATCAGCAGAAATTAGCGGTATGTACCTTTAATAATACGTTAAAGTTACTATACAGTTCTTTTAAAGCCAATAGGGAAGATTCATTGCTATCAGTGTTCACTTGATGTATTAAGAACGGACGTGTTACTATGTGAGTCTGTTTTCAAGGTATGCACACAACTCATGTTCAAATGTTTATAGTATTTTCTACATGGGATGAGAAGAGCAGTATTTCAGTGGCTGCTCAGCGTGGTAGTATGCCTAGGCACACCCCTGTAACATGCCCTGCAGGCCCGTACAGGAATACCTTTATATATCCATAATATCCAGACCTTCCTGATCAATTTTGTATCTCATCCCGCAAAGCAAAATTACCGTATTTCTCCATGTATATGACGCACCTATATAAATCATGTGAAAAAATTGAGGATAAACATTATCCTCAATTTTTTCACAGAGTAATTGTGCATCATATACAGAGAGGAGAGACGGAGTTCTAACGCTATTGTCAATTCTGCTTTACCCTGTCAGATGCTTCCTCTGTCCAGTAAAGTCTTCTTTCTTCTGTCCGTTCTGATACCGATGCTGGAAAGTCGCTTAAGGTCCTCTTTGCGATGACCGGATGTCCAATCAGGACCTTGTCAAGGTCCTGATTGGAAAAATGCCAAATGCAGAAACCGGAAGTGTGCGTTGCAACTGCGGTTCACACACCACATCCGGTCATCGCAAAGAGGACCTTAAGCGACTTTCCAGCATCAGGATCAGAACGGACAGAAGAAAGAAGACTTTACTGGACAGAGGAAGCATCTGACAGGGTAAGGCAGAATTGACAATAGCGTTAGAACTCCGTCTCTCCTCTCTGTATATGATGCACAATTACTCTGTGAAAAAATTAAGGATAATGTTTATCCTCAGTTTTTAGACCCAAAAATTTGGGGGAAAAGGTGCGTCTTATACATGGGGAAATACGGTATATTTTTTCAGATCATATGCCTATTCCGCTGCTTGGATCATCCTGCTCATCCCATTATCTTGCGCAAAATATACTCACTCCGCATTTTGCAACAAAAAACCCATATGTAGCTTAATACAAATAGGAACAACACACTTTTACGACATCACAACAGCATTCATAGTTCTGCAGTGCTGTGCAAGTGTCCTGACCTGAAAATCTACAAATCGCAGTGCTCTGAAAAGAGGATTCATAGCAAGTGCTTGTGTAGTGCTAGGTATGGCAGTACAGCAGACTCTTCCTTATGTCTAGTCTGTGTCTGTACTAACATCACCATGAAGGGATAGAAATAGATGATTATTACACAATCACACAGTGATTATTACACAAAATAAGTGCAAAGGAGATGATTTGACCACATGTTACCAACTAGCTGTTGTACATTTTATGATATTTTGCTAAAGTACTGTTATCAATATAACAAATTGCCACCCTATGTATTTATCCACTGAACAAAGAGGTTTCACAAACTTGTGTGTCTTCAGATAGATGTTTGCTGCAAGGTGGAAAACACTGTGGCTACAAGAGCTGCAATCCAAGTGAATATGTGCAAATAACACAAATCTTAAACTATGTTCATGACTGCAGTCTCTCTGTTCATGGCTCTGTATGACCATCTGCCAAGCACCCTCTTGTTGAAGAGTTAGTGTATAACCAAGGTCTGTCTCTGGTGTCACTGGCTGACAGTTTCTCATTTCTGTTACAGGGCTGGCTGTATCTGAATAGGGGGGATTATAGCATAAGAATACTAACAAGGCTATTTATTAATGAAGGACGGTCCCAGCCTCTTTAATCGCAAATCCAGTCTTCCATAGGTGTCTATGGAGACTGCAATTTTGCCCTAATAATCAAGCTCCGAAATTAGGAGCTTGGTTCCCAGTGGCTAACCTATGGGGAGAGCATGGCAGGAGAGGGATCCTCAAATCACTCCCCGGTAGGCTTTGTGCTCTCCCCATTGCAAATTCTGCCTGCCCGCAATTGCAATCACTTTACTATAGATGTTCGGTGGGACAGGCTCCTATCAAAGCCTCTGTCCCAGCTAATCAATTTTAATAAATTGCCACCTTGATTCATTTCATAGCAATAAGAAATGAAAATTAAGGTGAGCAATTTAGGTTTGGCCATAAATAGACCCCTAGGTCTCATGCAGCTATTACCAGCTGCCGGTCTCACACTGTTGGTTGTGAGCAGATCTTGGCAGCAGAAAGAGATCCAGATGTTTTCTAGACTTAAACCTTCATTTCTCTGTGCTGTGTCCCAGTAGCCAAGATGAAGTCTTGGTTGTGTTCAGTGTCCACTAAGACAGTAAGGGGTAGATTTACTAAGCTGCGGGTTTGAAAAAGTGTGGATGTTGCCTATAGCAACCAATCAGAGTCTAGCTGTCATTTTGTAGAAGGTACTAAATAAATGTAAGCTAGAATCTGATTGGTTGCTATAGGCAACATCCCCACTTTTCAAACCCACAGCTTAGTAAATCTAGCCCTAAGAGTTTACACAGAACTTTTCTCAGTGAGCCAGTTTTGTGACATCACACACATACTTGTTTTCTGGGGTCAGCTCAATGTTTTGAAAGCCAATAGGGTGGCATCTAGCGGGATATAAAAGTTTGCACCATGTTTGGGAAGAGTTGGGCTGAATAGGTTGTATATGAATGCACCTACTTTTGTACCAAAATAAAGATGTCATTTTGTGGGTCTATATTTTTGGTTGTGAAAGCGTATTTAAGTGGATGTTCCCTGTTTCATGGTAGGGTGCTCAGCTCTTTTGTAGCAAAACGACCTCTGAGGTGGGGGAGATGGGGCCTCTCCCACTGCTTCTAACGGAGCACATTTTGAATGTTCCAGTTGTACTGTTGTGGAAAAGCCCACTTTGACCAATGAAATACATTTACACCAAAAAGTAACACAGGTAATAAAAAAAATACCAATATCCCCTCGCTGTAATGATTAATTTAAGAGATAAATGAACCAAAACTGAGCAGCATTTTAGGAGAAAAGGTGAAATGAATGAAGGGGTAGTAGGTTGAACTTGGAAGTAACATTTCATGGTTTTCTTTAGCATCTCCAGGTGGACTTACAAACCTGTAAAAGTAGGTGCAGACTGATTTTCTAGGGGATGTTCAAAGAACAGGAAAGTGGGCAGACACTTTAAAATGAAGATAAAAACTGCACTGGCGCAAATAAAGATACAGGGGCCTGATTCATTAAGGATCTTAACTTGAGAAACCTCTTATTTCAGTCTCCTGGACAAAACCATGTTACAATGCAAGGGGTGCAAATTCGTTTTCTGTTTTGCACATAAGTTAAATACTGACTGTTTTTTAGCACACAAATACTTGCTAGCTTATTTGTACACTGAAATTTAAAGTTGATATTTGTGTGCTACATGAAGAAACAGGCAGTATTTAACTTATGTGCAAAACAGAAAACGAATTTGCACCCCTTGCATTGTAACATGGTTTTGTCCAGGAGACTGAAATAAGAAGTTTCTCAAGTTAAGATCCTTAATGACTTAGGCCCACAGTGTGTATCCGCATTTTCTGCAGTTTATAAATGAATTAATGTCACAATGGTAGATAACAACCACATGACCAACATCCCATGCCATTTTCCTACACTGTAAAGCTGGAAAAGAGAAATAAGCATGGCTTTCTTACAATGTTATGCACAGTAATCAGCCACTATTGCTTTGGATGAGAAGAGCATAAATCATTTTATTTTCTTAAATCGTGAAAAAAAAAAAAAATCTCGGTGGGGAAAGAAACATCTGTTCAGTTATTATAGAGATGGGAAATTGTCAGTTTTTGTTTCCATAGGAGAGTTACTGTTGTCACACTCAGTCAGTCCAAGATTAAGTGTTTTCACTGATCAACTCTGTCACTGGAGATCCACCTTCATCCCTGCATTCATTGACAAAATCCACCGAGGCTCAATTTTTTCAGCTTCACTGGATTTAGTCGGTGACACATGTTAGAGAATATCAATGATAAATCTAAAAATACAAATTGTCTCATATAAAAGCCACAGCCAAATATGTATATATGAATGCAAGCCAATTCATCACTTTTACTTCTGCTTAGCATGTAAATCACTTGCCTGTACATGTTCAGAATACACAGCAGGTAAAGCATTCAGTATAATATGGCTGTTCAACTGGCGGACATTCAGATTGTTTGTGCCACCCGTTTCATTATAAGCTCTATAAACCGCGTGAGACCAACCACGTGTACTAATGCCCATATTACTCTTGGCTAATTACTGGTCACAACTGGTATTTTATTCTGCATTACTACTTCTGGTGACATAATACTGTACATTACTTTTACTACTGGCAAATTATTGGGCAACACTTCTACTGCTGACATTTTATTGGGCATTATTCCTTAATGGGCATTACTGCGACTACTGACATATTAATGAGCGTTACATCTACTGGTGGTATGCTACCGGCATTAAATCTACTGGTGGCTTATTAATGGGTACATTAAATGGGCATTACTTTTGCTACTGGCATTTTACTACTATTACCACTTTTGGTGGCTTACAACTGGACACTACTGTTGCTGATGGCATATTACTGGATGCTACTACTACTGCATACCTCACAACTTTAAGATATTTAAAATCGGGACATTGTGCATACTTCATGTGGACGCGCGCACAAGAATGGAACATGGTCACACAACATGGGAGGCAGGGCCACATCAGATTTGTGACCAGTGCCTCAAAGTGCTGGGTTGCCCCCAGCTTCCTTCCCCTAAAAACACCCCTTGAATGCCACGTGCACCTACCACGGATACGCGCAGCATTCAATTGTCAGCGGCACACTTCCCATCTGTCCTAGAAAGGTTAAAGTTCTAATCTGTGGGACAGCCCCCTCAAACTGATACTTTCCTACCTAAGCCTCTTAGGGAACTGAAGGGCCACTGTTAGATTCCCATGAATTAAAAATCTGTTGGATGATAGCTCCTGCAATGGAGATACTTATTTGGAGGAAATTTATAATCTTCTCTAACCTTATCGACTTACAGGCCCGTTTATCAATATATACCTGTAGGGCTGGTTTAAACCAGCTATCGCCATAATTTAGCAATAAATCACCAAGGCAACTGAGCAATACTCAGCTGCCTCTACAATGCTAGCCTGGAGCGGTAAAAGTTAACTTTCAGCTTCAGTGGGCCAATCACAAGGGGTATGTGCATACATCACCTACACGCTTTCAGTTCCACCTAGTGAACAAAATAAATTAATTCCTTTTTGAAAAAATGCTTTATTTAAACAATAAAGCATGTTTAATCTTCCATTATCACCTTCTTGAGATAACAGTAGGAGGATTGTGATGGTACTTGTACCACTGTGAGATCTTTGTTAACCAGGGGAACCTTTCGCCAGCGTGGAACTTTTCACTGGTGAGGGCTACAGTCATTGACAGCCGGAAAAACAGGGCTTTATGTTATTTAATAAACAGAGAGTTTGATTCTATAATGCCTAAAATGCTGAGCAGAAGGGTCTATAGCCTTTATTGGTGAGCCCTAAATAGAAAAGTCTATATACATGTCAGAATGGTGTTCATAGAAGTGATAGCGCCTGCAAAAGAAGTGCTTATATTCATGAATAAATCTTACAAAGTTCATGTTTTTTCCGGGTTAAAGAAGCTTCATGACTTGCATCATATCATATGGAGTTTTGTATGTGTGTCTCACCACATCCGGAGCATTCCCCCAATTATCTTAGGTTATGCATATGAATAGAAATTCAAAAATTTTGGGCAAGCATACATTGACAATGTCGCCAATCACAATGCCGACATTAAAAGACCAATGCCGCCAGGTCCGGGGTATCGTCGCTATTTTGTACCCTACCCTTTGGGAGGCATGCAGAAGACATATTATATATAGATACAGATACATATAGTGGGCTGGTATGTGTTGATGTGTTGGTACGCCATACCGTCACTTCTACTGCCTTCATTGTAATATTATCATTTTCCATACAGCCACTTCTAATTTCCACTCCAACCACTGTGTATGTGTGTGTGTGTGTATATATTATAATATATATATATACGGTATATATATATATATATATATATATATATATATATATATATATATAAATATGTATATATATATATATATATATATATATATACTGCAAATACATTTTAAAATCATAAAATAACTTGGCCGAGTGCATGCACTCTAAATAATAAATTGACAGGCAGGAGATGTGCATAGAAAATGAGGTTGTGTACATGACATCCTTATCTTAAATCTCATTGTTTATGTCAAGTCTTGAACATTTTCCTATATATTTGTGAAAGTGACTTTGTGGCTTTCATAATGCTGGTATGTGGATTCACAGGAATCCACACCCTTTGTCATTAATTACTTGAGAAACTACTGACCTATAAGGCAAAGGATGAGCACATCTTTTCAAACCAGATTTAATAAACGAATAGTCCTTTTAACTGCCACCTCTCTGGTAGTATTGATGTCTGAGAGTGCGACTGCTAGACAACATGAAATGCTAACATCAAGCCACAAATCCAGCTCTTATTTATCCAGATTCTTTTCATTTTGGCAGTGGTGACATTTCAAGATGTAATATGTGTTGACTTTTAGAACAAGTGCAAACATTAAAGATAAATTATCGCCTCACTTCAAGCAACATTTATTAAAGTAAACACATTAAATAAATTGCTCTGGCTTTTCTGTGGGATGAATGTGAGCCCTTGTTTCGTCTTGTGTCACTAGTGAAATTACCACAGCAACATAAAGGGAAGCAAATTGCGTTGTTAATGAAGCCAATCCAGTAAACAAACAACCATGCTCACACTTTATAATGCCACCCTGACCTACCAGCGGGTATTTTCTAGGCATAAAAGTGCATTACAATGTATTAATTCCTTCCTTAAGATCCAGGTTATTTTAAAGGCTGTGGACCCATGTATCTTTTTATACATCTGGTGACCTCCAGCTTTTGGCAGGTAGTGGTGCAGATGCTTTCCAAAATTTTGCCCATTATTGCACCTCCTGAGTCTAAAATTCTGCTTCTTGCCCTGGTACCTAAGCGGATTAAGTAAAGTTCCATGCTTATGTTTCTCTTAGCAGCAACAACAGCTCTAGCTGGTGCCTGGATGCGATTAGACTGTGGGTAAATGTTTGTATTAGTGTGGCTGCATTGGCTGCAGTATCACTCTGCTTTTCTGAGACTACACACAGTGGTTCCCAAACTGTGCGCCACGGCTCATTGCGGTGCCTTTGTGCCAGGGCCAGTGGTAGGCAAGTCGAGGGACTAATTATTTTGGCTTAGGGGTACCTTGCAAAAATTATGGAGACCCTAAGAGTGCCTCGAACTGAGAAAGTTTGGGATCCACTGGATTACTGCAAACTTGATTTACTTAAGTAGGTTAATTAGGGAGTTTTGCGGAAAGAGACAGAATCCGTAATCAGCTAATCTTCTATTTTATTTGATTATTACTTCTTCCCACAATGTATCTTTTGGAACTTGTTATGTGGTTAAAATTTTTAGTTCCCTTTATCTTGATTTTCTATTTCCATTTGCTTTCATTTTAATTGATGCTACAAACGCACATTGCATAGATTTTTAGAGATATGTAAAACTAGTTCATTTGCTGTTTTGAAAATGTCACATTAAAAGAAAATAGTATATTGTTTTTAATTGCTTATCAATACTATATTGTGTCTATGGTCTGAAGAGTTATATGAAAACCAATAAATATGCATTTATTCTATTATATATGTCATGTTCGTTTTAAAAAAAACCCACACGAACACCCATTTTGGCTGTGTTTTAAATGTGTTACTCTCTGGCAGTCTCCCACCCCACACCTGTCACAGAAAGTCCTGCATGTACTTAACTTTGTCGCATATTGCAATTTAAAGGTCATAGACTAAAGCGTTAAGTGACAAAATGTAGGTTGATGCACAGTTTTCATTTTTTCATTCCTACTTGGCATTATATTTACTTTTTTAATTGTTTTGTGATTACACTATTCTACCTAAATCTTGTTAACTAATGTCTGCTATATCTAACAAGGGTCTATAAATAGTACCAACGCCCACTACATCATGACAAAGATATGTCATCTGTGTAATGTTATAGTGTTACACAGTATATTGCGGGATGGTAAGGGGTTGAAGTATTATATTTTGTACTATTCTCCAGCAGTGTTAACCAGACATTTCCATCAAATACGTCTCATTGATAGTTGGACAATACAAACTAATACAGTTATTTGGGCAGTCAAGTTTTATTTGCACCAAATTTGTCACAAATTGCTGCATGTGCAGTTATCTGACCAGGCACTAACTAGTGAAACATAGGGGTTCTAAAGTGCCAAATGTATGTTCTCCCCGTGTTTGCGTGGGTTTTCTCCAGGTACTCCGGTTTCCTCCCACACTCCAAAAACATACTGGTAGGTTAATTGGCTGCTAACAAATTGACCCTAGTCTGTCTGTGTGTGTGTCAGGGAATTTAGACTGTAAGCGCCAATGGGGCAGGGACTGATGTGAGTGAGTTATCTGTACAGCACTGCGGAATCAGTGGCGCTATATAAATAAATGATGATGATGATGAAATGGTTAGATCTGTCCAATTTGGCCATACACATTTCTAGCCACATTGGACACAGCTGTCAGATCTGCCCTTAGATTAATATAGACAGACCTGCTTAGAAAGTGACCAGATCTAGTGTAAATTACCCATGCCTGTGAACTTCTAGCCTATTTCTGATAGTTGCTACAAAACGCAATACATGTAAGCATACCTCAGGAGATTAGGCAATACATTTTTTCTGAATGACTGCATGAGGTTTTAATCCGAGGCAAAGGATCATGGGTCATAATGCCCATGTAGCATAATCCTGCTTGAAAAGGTACAGTTTGAGAACTTGGTTAGTATCAAATGTGGAGAGATTTGCTAATATATTAGAGAAATAAACCAAACATAAGGTTTACTTATACTTAGTTATTATGATTACATCTTTTCCAAAAAACTGCAAACGGGCAATGCCAGTCTGCTACAGAAACATAGGGCTTGCTTATCCAGCTGCTAAGGGAGGTCACACCATTCTAAAAAGTTTCATCAAAACGTTGTTGGTTTTTTAGCTAACTGTCTAGATGTAATTATCACCAACTACTCTAAGGCTATGAAATGCATAAAAAAATATTTAAGGGTTAAATAAACAATAGAACCGAGACTAGACGCACATTTCAACCTTCCGCTAAAATTAATGGGGATTGTGAACATCTAATGTACTGTTATCTGGAGAATTGATAAATGTCACCTACATATAGCAAACCACTTAACGCCCATACTGTGGCCAGAGACGCTTTTCACACTCTGCTCTCAGACCTATTCCACAAACACATTTTTTGTTTTTTTAAATGCCTTATTGATTTTGACGACGTGTTCTGCTTCTGGGTAATCTGGGCATGGAAGTTTTTAAAGTGATCCGTCACTTATACACAGTTGGTCATTAACAAAACGTAACTGTACACTTTGCAGTTTAAAACCAGCTTTGGACACTTCATAAGAATGAATTTACGCATTGTGTGGAGCAACATGGAGGCATAGGTAAAGAAGGTAAGTTTGCACAGGCTGAGTTGGGTATATTAAAGATGTTCCTAGCAATGTACAGAGTAGGTGGACCAGCGTCATTGGTTTTGCACATCAGCGCGAAAATGAGATTTCCACCGAGATTTAATTTTGTGGAACAAGGTTTATTAAAGGAAGGGGTGGAGAGGGAGCATTTAGGGGTGTTCCTTGCAGTGCCGAGAGGTGTATGGCCACTTGCACACCACAAGCTCACGGTCCTGTACTCTAAATTTAAGGTGCCTATATTTAAGGTGTTCATATTTTGTACTGCAGCAAGGAAGCGCATTTCCACAAAGGTTTACACAAACAAAATTGCCATCTGTAATAAAGATAGACCAATATTTTGTCACATTCATGAGTTTTCAAGCCAATGAAATGAAGCTATACCAAGCAGTAACTGAGAAGAAGTAAACTGAAAAGTATATTATAGGAAAGTGGTAGGAAGTTGGATTAAAGACATGAAAATCATCTGCGCTTCTTAAATGATCTCCAGCGGAAACAGCCATCTTGTGGGTTAATCCAATATTCTGCTTTTCAATCCACTAGTGACATCACTGAGGCATTAGGTACGAAGTGCACTTTAACAGAAACAAAATGATTAACCTATTTTCAACACTGCAGATTTACCAATCTGTACTGCACCTTTTTTTATTAGTTCTGAGAACTTGACCTGTTGGCAGCAAAGCAGATGTTGCTCTTCAGCACTGCCAGCTTTAGTTCTCTCAGTGTGCTGCCATGCATTTCTGATGGAGAAGTCTGGAACACATGGCGGGTACCAGGCTGGCACATGGATGTTGGGAAGTACAATATGATACTTGCTAAGTGCCCTGGAAACAGGTGCACAGTCCAAATAACTTTGGTTAGTCAGCAGCATATGTTTTTTGTGGTAGCCAATAGATCAAAATATACAGCTCAACTATCTTCTCCTAATTGCCATGTGGGTTTCTTCCCACAGACCAAAAACATAAAGGAAGGTTAACAGACTTTTGACTAAACTGTCCCTGGTGTGAGTTTATGCCTGTGGGGGGAAACTAGTTTGCAAGTTCCACACAGGCAGGGTCAGATGCATATTGTCAACTCTTGCGGAATGTCTGGGAGACTCTCGAATTCCGGGAGTGAAGACCATTCTCCCGCTTCCTAGTGAAATGATGGGAGCCTCCAGTAGCACTGAATCTTAAAAGGTTTGGTTTGAGTACTACGGCTGGTCTGTCCTATTTGGCCTAATTCTTTCTATTTTATACTTACTGATTTCGCTGATATAAGAAGCGCTAGTATATTTCTCCTATGTTTGTATGTGTTATCTTTGTAGCATTAATTGGGTGTTTAATGTTTCGAGAAATAGTAACTGCATCTTGTGCATAGAGTGCTTGTGAAACTTGTTACAACTTTTTGCTTTACACTTGTAACTATGTTCTGCTTGTCTACGTAAGGCAAGTACCGTTTAGGCAGAGTGTACTAACACTCAGGGCTAGATTTACTAAGCTGCGGGTTTGAAAAAGTGGGGATGTTGCCTGTAGCAAGCAATCAGATTCTAGCTGTCATTTTGTAGAAGGTACTAAATAAATGAAAGCTAGAATCTGATTGGTTGCTATAGGCAACATCCCCATTTTTTTTTCAAACCCGCAGCTTAGTAAATATACCCCTCAGATTCAATTCGAAATGTATCTTGAGATCCGCTACAATTTAAATACCGGCAGAGCTACGCTACAGTTCTGTGCTTTTAAATCAGGCCCTTAGTGTTTGTTTGTTTTTAAACTCTTTATTTTCAACCATATTATAGTTATATAGTTATGTTTTTACTGCACATTGCAATTAGGACTTCACTCAAACTGTACTATTAATTTTAGAAGTTCCAAAACTTCGTGTCAGGTACACAGTAATATGAATTACAGATACATATGACGAATGGGCCAAAGGAACCAATCTGTAAGATTTTCTGTAAAAGTGGCTCATGAAGGAATTGGATAGAGAGCCATTTGCTTCTTAGTTTACAGTGAAAATAGCACTTTTGTCTCCTGGTGCAGCATCCCTACCCGGGGCCCCATCACCTACCTTAGCCAGGCAGCTGGGCCCACTAAAATTTGAAAATCAGAATATTGTTTTCCCAGATTTTGCCATGGAAGTAGCAAAAAGTTGAGCCCAGAGCACACGGGTCAAGAGGAGAATGAGCAATTTTCATTTACAATATGAGATGTGGCTTACGGTTAGAATGCCGGCTGATGGAAGATTGCATTTCTCCCCCACTCCTCAGGAAACCATGAACTGGATGGGTCACTCATCAATCATAAGCTCAAAAGGTACAGTGAATTTTTGTGTTTATAATCTATGATAATGGAATCTTCCAGCTCTAAGATGACAATTCTTGGAATTCATCTCTAGCTTACTGTTACCATTGTAATTTGTGTATACATATTACACATGTATGCAGTGGTCAAAGTGGAAATTAAGAAGTGGCAGAATGGAAAATGTAAGTGAATGGGTTTTGATAGTTTTACGATCAAAGCAGTAGGAGAAGTGACCGTATACCCCCCCTGTTTAACACTTAATAATACATATGGCACTGAAGGGGACTATTACTGGGTGAGTAAGCCTGAATTACTTTCCTGCATTAAAGAGACCAGGTAAAACTGATAAGACAGAGGTATCAGCACAAATCCCACCTGCTGCTTTTCAGCTCATGTTAGGTGATTGACAATTTTGGTAATGATAACATCAGCCACCTGTTTTTATCACGCTCTCATAATTACCCACGCTGATAGCCATGCTAATGGTTTAATGAATTTGATGGCGGATCTCTCTTTTGGGAGTCCCTTGTGTACACAGCTGCACCTTTGAACTAACCGAAGCATAACTATGGCTCTTGGTTTGCTTTTATAAATAAATATTTCAGTGCCTTCACAATCCCACTGCTAAGTGCCTGTGAATGGCGCTGGTAACATGCCACTTGGGCAGATATCAATGGCAGTAATTTACATCTACTCTCTGGCAGCATGCTGGGAATCTGCTGAAGTCGCAGAACCGACCATAGATTCAGCACCACCCTCCAAATTTACCTCAATAAATTACTTCTCTTACAGCACAGGGAAAAAGTGGGCATGTTAACTTCATATTATCCATCACGCCGCAAACAGATATTAACTGTATAGGAGGAGCCCAGCGATGATTATTGAGATGCAAATACATCATGAACCCTGACAATGCATCACATGTACAGCAATCCAGATGCAAGACTCAGGAAACATGAAACTAAATGGAAGCATGATTAATTGTACAACAGCAAACTACTAGTGCAGAACAATGGTTTGCGGGATATGACAGGAATGTATTTAGTGCAGCGCTGACTAGCAGGTTTCATTAACCCCTGAAAGTACTGTGATGAACCGTAAGGATTTCTGTTAGAAATGGGTCTTCTCAGAGGCTGGGAATCAACATCATGAAGAGAGAGGGTGGTGTCCAAGAGCTCACAGCTTGTTAAAATAAAACGTGTACCTACAGATTGTGGAGGCAGCCATTTCAAAGATTGCATCAATACCAATGAAAATGCTGCCTATCAATTTTATATAAACCAGCTCCAGTGGTATCAGTGATAATTCCCTGTACAAAAGTCAGCAATCTGCAGCAGTATCACTGCAAATGAATAAGTATTGAGGCAACATATACTATTATCAGGATTTCTAATGCTCCTATCTCCTTGAAGTAGCTTGTGGCCTTTCCAAAAATCCAGGAGAACTCTCAATTTGGAGGTGTAGTGACACGGTGGTGGGAAACAAAGATGCCGATCTGAGCCCCTAGCACTGTATGTCTACACACCATCAGTTGGTTGCTGCACAGCATCTTACAGGGCTTACATTTTACCCTGTGTGTTCTGATGGCCTTGTGACAAAACAGGGATACTAGAGCACATAATTACAACGGCCTGATACCCCTTTTTCCACTGGGAACCGACTGTACCTCACCACTATTTCTATTAGTGATTAGAACATGTTCCACGACAAGTACCTGTCATCAACAAATTTGAAAGTACACCACAAGGGAAGGGTTGATATGTTGTCATATCACGTTCCTACTATACTGTCGATATACAAACGTACTCAACCTAATAAGCAGCATTTTAGGCTTAAGAACTCTGTAACGGAGGGAAAAGTGGGGTTGTGGCTTGGATCAATAGAGGATATGAGTTTGGGATATTCCTTTCTAGCAGGAATAGCAGCCTCTTCAGAGGCCACCGCTGCTTATAGACACTGAGAACAGCCCTTTATCATGAAAGGCCAGAAATCTGAGGATACCTCCAAACTGACTTCTTTTTGGGGTATATCTGAAGCACTAACAATGAGCATTTCTATTTTACTTTTAACAGCACATGCAAGGTACAGGCTGGGAAGATTAAGACTGCCTCATTTTTAATGTTTTTGGATCTGACGTGAAGGGAAAAGTGGTCTATGACGTTTTTAAAAGGAGAAATAAAATGTTCATCTGGACATACCCTAAAAACTATGGAAAAACAGGGGATCTGGACAGTATTCAGATGCAAATATCACATACAGTTCTCCCATCCAAAATCAAGTTCAGTGCTGGAACTACAGACTAAGTCTTGCTGCACCCAAGGAACCTGTCTCTTCTGCATCCCAGTCAGACACCACTGAGAACACTGGTTACTTACTGGCAGGGCCCTGTACCTCTCTGTAATGTACTGAAGGACTATACATTACCTAACACTGCCTATGCTGCCGTGCCAGGAACTCAAATACCATGTACAAATTGGCACTTTGCGTTCACCAGTTGCTAGCAAACATCATTCACCATGCAGCAAACATAATACAATGTTAGATGAGTTATGTATAAATGTGCAGAAGATATCTCTGTCCTCTTTAATGAAACAGAAAGAATTACATTGGATGACATTTCTAGGTGACTGATACCCTTTGAATACAAAATGGCTTCCCGCATGTGAATATTAAAAATGAACAGCTATGGTAGAAAAAATAATTTACAGGCCATGAAGAGGAGCAAAAAAAGGAATAAAATAATATGCAGAAAGGAGTTGGAACATTGGAAACTAGCATATTATTTTAAAAGCAGACAATACTTACCTTAATATGTCAAAATGTTACAACACTATTAATGCTCTAAATGTATTAATTATGTTTACTGTAATGAAAAATCTGATATAGAATATAGAATCCCTCTTGTGAATTGCATTTGATACACAAAGAAATTAGACAGCGTAGATGAAATAGGGAGATGCCACTCTGTTACTAGTGTCCTGAGCTCTGTCACCTGACTGCTGAAAAACACAATTAGTT
The DNA here is from genome assembly GCF_038048845.1 of Mixophyes fleayi. Classification (NCBI taxonomy): domain Eukaryota; kingdom Metazoa; phylum Chordata; class Amphibia; order Anura; family Limnodynastidae; genus Mixophyes; species Mixophyes fleayi. The sequence goes on from NC_134407.1 coordinate 163,707,567, forward strand.
GATTAACAGCAAGCTCCAGATAGGAAGGTTAAACCCACCAAATCACACATTATTGTCGTAGGACAGCTTAAACCAGCAGCAAAGAACTGGAGAACGTGGGCACGTTGGAAATAGGATAAGATGTTTATCTTGTTACAAGAAACAGAGGGCTCTTTAATCCTTGAAACAGATCATGTCTGTAAAACTAAAAAACACATTATGGATACTAGGAACCCTATTTCTCTGGGATGAATTAAGAAATAACTGCAAGCCAGGAAGGAACTTCAAAATGCAGAGAGAACGGGATCTGGTACTAAAAGACCCCAAGATGAATAGCAGATCTGTCAGAGTACAAAGACTCAGATGAGTGAGAAATAAGAGCTTGGTCCCACAGAGTTAGCCTAATGAAATTGTTCTGACGGAGATTAGTAACAGTACATTGAACATTATAAGGTCATTGGCACAGACGAGCGAGACAGCCTGTTAAATTACAGAGACTGCTCGCATCCTAGCAGGGAAGACTACCTTGCAACAAACGGACAGCAAGCAAGGAAAGAATTTTTGGGTTTGTATATACGAGCGTTAAAAATCCTGTAGCATACAGTACTATGTACTCAACGAGTGCTCCAATAGGATTCCATTATACTGTACCAAGCTTTAACGCTCATGATTGCTGCAGGCAATGATGAAATCGACGCCCAGCTAAGCAAACACTTTCAGCATTTGTGTACTGGAATATTCACTCTCCCTTGAGATTTTTTTGGAGCACCAGCATCAGGGAGCATTTACTAGGCTTTATTGATGTGTTAAAGGTGATACATATGTATTAGGCCTTTCAGTGGTTGTAGTAAAATAGTATAGAGAGTATGAGCTATAGACATTTGTCCGTCAAATTGTGTTACACATACACATGAACTTGATCAGGTACAGAGCTATGGCTAAGGGGAAAATTTTGGTAGCGAACAAGTCTCTTTTATGACATAATATTTTTATTGAGTGATGGTCAGGAAAGAAGCTTTTGTGGTGATATAATGATAATTTAACCTACTGCAATGAATCATTTGTAGATGTTCTACAACACTGTCAATACTATTCTGGAGACATTAGTACTTTTTTTTTACAGATCCTACAACATTTTACCCACTACACACGAGGTCACTTCATCAAATAAAGAAAATTGCCACCCAAAGCAGAAAATTCAGTTTTTGGTGTTTTTTTATGGTGGAAATCGTAAGTAAAACATAATCCCCAAATGCTGCTTACATGGATTCCCACATTCACACGCCCCTTCCGCGTGCCCAGCTCGCTCCAGTGCATTACCTCTCCCAGTGTGCTGTCAACGGCCAACACACAGCCTGAAGGAGAAAGGACCAGCTCAGCAGTGGATGGGATAAGACTTTAATTCGGTATAGGTAATTAAGTGGGGAGTTTTGTAACAGAGCATTTTGTGCCAGGTAGAAAGGGTCCAGTTGGAATGTCTGCTCCTAACATTCTGCTTGTTTTCCTATTGTATTAACCAGTGTCAATAAATTAAATAATTTATGAGAAAGGTGTTCTCTTTTTGACCTGACAAGTCACTCAGCACCAGCTTGCTGCAATAGAAAAGTAAATGGGGAGTATGTACCGGGTGAAAGGAGTCATGTTGGAAGGTCAGATTTTGATAACTTATTGTACAACTCTGCAGAATATTTTAGAGCTTTCTAAGTAAAAAGATAATAAGAAAAAAAATACAGATATACTGAGTGTCGATTACTAGGTGCAATTCAATGTCTCATACTGAGGAACCACTGTATACTGCCTCTCATGAAACCTCAGTCATGCAGATAGGGCACATCAGACATCTTATAGATGAACACACTTACTACAAAGTACTGTTAATCGTTTTTTTTTTCTTTGATAAAGTCGGTTGATGCTCATACAATAGTGATATTATCAAACTGGCCTCCTGGGAGCAGATGAACTATATTTCCACAATTATTTAATGGCCTGTAATCAATCTGAGATGTGAGTTATTAAATGTACTTTCTACTAAAAACATTACAACAATTGGCATGGATTATTACCTAAATCCTGAAAAGCGGTCTTATGGCAGACTAAAAATACTGCAGGAGCCATCATCATTGACCGGGTGCTGTTCACATGGGTGGCTGTAAATTTCGGATCAGGGCGAAATTCTGGTGCTTTGTTCTGACCCACTGATTACACTGCCACTCATGTGAACAGCAGAGACGTGCAGGCCCCAGGATTAATGATCAAAGTGCCTGCAGTATTTACAGAGCGGTTTGCTCCCTTCGCGGTGTGAGCAAATTCTGTCAAAACACTTGGTTCCTAAAAGAAAATGTGATGTTAGGCAATTAACCTCCCACTGCCCCCCCCCCCCCCCCCCCAAAAAACAAAACAAAAACAGTTCTGACTGATGTTTAAAATATCAGTCATTTAAAATGCTACATCTGGGCCTTATACAAGGCTGAGGATAAATTACTTCATTAGTTATTCACTGAACAAGTGCACCAATACCCAACAACCACTTTAATCCAGAGGAACACCAAAAGTAAGCCACTCCAGGACCTTTCACCGAACAAAGAACAGGAAGACAAAGAACCAAAGGAGAGGAACATCTCCCGACAAAGTCTTCACTCTAATTAGGCAAAGAGAGATATGATGTTTACAGTATGCTGATGTTTTTGACTGGAGACCAGACTTGCAGTTGCTGAGTATGCTGACCACATAATATTGAAAGTGAAGTGGTTGTTAAGCTGTGTTCCAGTCTTTGGATTAATCATACAGATAAGCGATATAATTTCCTTTGGGTGTGTAATACTATGGTGATGGGCTATCACTAACACACTGCTTCTACTAATCCTATGCCTATATTATTCTGTCTTTTATATGTGCAAACTGGACTCATACCCTTGGTCCTATAAGACCGTCCAGCAAACGTGGAACTTTGATCCATTGACTATACTATTATTTCCCCACTGAACCTGGGATAAATTCCTAGTAACACACCATTGTGCGCCGTATCCTTGTTTGACTTTCTATTTGATTCTGGACTTACCCACCTATTATAAGGAAGGCTGCCTCCATATGTGGAAGAGGTGTATGTGTGGACTTTCTCTATACTAACTTTATACAATACTGCTGTGAGCGCCACTGTTTATTACGTTTTTGGATTTAAAATATGTATTCAATTCTCTGCAAATATAAAATATGTTGGCTCTATATAAAGGTTATTAATAACAATAGCAAACACTTCCTATTTCCTGCTGTCTAACATCCCCTGGAATCAGCAATTAATTTCTTCTCCCATTAAACTCTATGGAGGAGGACACCTGAAAAGCTGACGTGAGGCAATTAAATTGCAAAACACAGGCTTATAAAAAAATAATATGTAGCCAGACATTTACGAAACAAAACATTACAAAACAAGTGATCACTGTGATTAATCAATAAACATTGTACCCCTGTAGCAAAGTCTTTAGACAGCCAGTGGCCCTCCAAATGTTGTGGAACTAAAAGTCCCAGCATGCCCTGACAGTCTTTGGCACTGCTAGTTCCAGAACAGCACAGTCCTAGTTATGGTGCAGGTGAAGTATCTGAACTGATCTGCAACTTGCACATACATCCTCAAGCTTTACTGAGCAAAGCCATACCTCATATATACATAGAAATTACATATATATATATATTTCTTTTTTTTTGAGGAACAATTACAGTATTTTACATTTATGCTTCCACAAATCTAATCCTTAAATCACCAAGGACTCTTTCTGTTCTCTTAGTAAATGTTTACAAAGGTTATTGGGTTACACTCTTACTCATGACTGCAGTAACTAAGTTACCAGCAGTTCCCCACAGACAAGACTCCGCTCTCCCTGACACGCCCCTTCAGGCAAATATCTCCTGACCTTTCCATGCTGCGCTGGGATCCCAGCAACCAACAACATTTTAGGACAAAGCATTACTCTTACTGAGCAGGTGGATGTACACAAACAAGCGCTATTTCTACCTGTCCGGTTACAAAGGTGTTGTATGGCTGCCAGTAAAACAACACTGTTCCCTCATTATTTCAAGTTGCTGCATTGTGTATTGTGTCCCAAAAGAGGGTGTTTAATTCTGGCAGATACAATAGATTTCTAGGTAATTACTGAGCATTGCTTTGCTGCTATGTCTCCCTTCAAACACACACTAAAGGTAACTCTTAAATTGCAAAGATGAGCGCCCACAATACGGTTCTATTTGCAAAAATGAATATACTTATTCCCCTCACACATACATTGGCGCATGTCTTCTGAACTGTATTGCAGACTAAACATGAGAGCGCAGGACATCGTGTAGTTACGTGATAAGGCTATTTGTGTGCACATAAATGTCCATACCCACAATAAATGTACCTAGATGGCACAAAGGCAACCAAGGGAAAGTGGTTATAATGAAAGCGAACAGTCAGCAGTTAGCTACAAACTCCCCAATCCACCCATCAGAAAATGCAAAATGTTTAGTCCCCTTAGACGCCACTGTGATGCGCAAATCCAAGCCACAAAAGCATGATGGCACAAAATGGCAAATGTGCTGCAGTAGCACATCTTCATTTGTTTAACTGAAGACTAGTGTAATATCTTTATTACAGTATGTGAAAGCAGACTAGGTGATATGTTGAGCATTGCATTAGGTGATCTTTGACCTGTATCAGATCACACTTAGAACAGTGTCCAAAACAAGTGGGATATGTTTTCAGCTGCATGTTAGGAAAAGGGGAAGTATATTCTCAGTCTGTTTACTGTTTAAATTAGCAGCAATGGAATATTAAGGTAATGCTTAACAATACCATTACCTTCACGATTCATGTGTGCTTATAGTAACTTGCTCTCATAGGTGAGCGTGGGCATGGAGGATTATTAAGTAAAGAAAAAGCCAATGTTAAAACTAGTATCAATACCGTAACCTAATGTTAATATAACATGGGGTATCTGAACTCATTACTGCTTCCAGCATACAGAACAAGAGAGACATGATACTATATATTTTGTCAATATGACTAATCTTGAACACTGTAAAGGGGAATCTTGTAACACAGGAGCTGACAGATAGCTATGTACCTGGCCCAGGATAACAATATTGCAACATGTTGGGGAGATGACATATCAACCAATGGACAGGACACACAAACAAAAACCACACACACACACGGTGAGAAAAGTGCATGCCACCCCCGGGGGGTTGAAGAGATATACTGACCTTAAAGCTCCAGTAGTTTGGTTGCTAATAAAAATATCAAAAGAAAAACAACATTACATTTTCCTAATCTGATGGCACAACATGGACCTGTTTGTATGGGACACAAGATCATTACTTAATCTCAAAGTCTACCTAACACTTACTCATACTGCAGGAAGCCATTTTGTGGGCTGATGTCTCTTAGCTAAGAGGCAAATGTTGCCTCAATCCTCACTGACATCACTGGCTGTTAGTGAATTAATAGGCCGAACCACTATTCAGTCTACAAAATGGTTGACCCCACTGTATGCAGGTGACAAGCCTACTTTACATTGCTAGGTTTACAGTTCCTCAGGACAATCTTTCTGCCACACTTCCGATGCATTGTAGCTACTTTTTTACCTCAGGAAACAAATCTACAAAAAGTGATATGATTTCATATATATTACAAGATATAGGGGCCTATGCTTTATCTCCGTCGAAAATGACTTCTCACTCTCTATCTAGGGGTTAACACCAGAGATAGCACTGCTATCGCTGGAGCTAACCCCTGATGGAGACAAGAGAGGCCAGCTTCCTCTGGTGATAGCCTTCCTCGTGCAAAGCATGTGGAAGCTTATTTAACAAGGACCATGGCAGCAAATATACCGCCACAATTCTCAATTCGCTTCTCAGGATGGCGACAGCAGAAGATAATGAATGGAAAAAATGGTTTATAATTTAAATAAAACCAAGTCAGGGCTTTCAGTTCCACTACACACGTGTGAACCGGCTACCTTGGTCACACATGTGCAAATACCTCGATTCTCGCCCTGTGGGACGGTCAGGTAAGTCTTACGAATATCACTCAGTTGCTCTAGCGATATTTTAAACATAAATTGCGATGATAACTGCGATAAGCAGCAATAGAAAATCATGGTTATCAACACAGATGAATAAATATTGGTTATAGTAACACGTTCTCAGCCTTTGAAGCACTGAAAGGCTGATAAACATTAGAGCAATTGGGAACTTCCAATGCTATGCTATGTTATGCTCATCGTTACCACTTAATGCTTTTAATTGTTTATAGCTCAATAAAGTTTGGTCTGGCAACGGCATTGGAGAAATATGGGCACCCGAACATACAAAAAACCTTCCCTGCTGGTCAGACTTGGTCTGTTGTCACAATCTGTCTTCCAACCTCACCTCCCACAACAAACATGTTACACAAAAACAATAGTCTTGGAAGATTTCTATATATCCAACTATGCTTCCCAACAAGACTCCAAGGGGATCCAGTCTGCTTATCTTACTCAGTTTGTCATTTCTGAGTTGACAATGAAGATGTAACTTAAAGCATTTTACCTTTATAATAGAAGTAGCTGCCTTCTAGACGTCTAGCCATGAAAGGTCATTTAAAGCTCATCTATTGCCTACAAACAGCAAGGCATATGAGGCACTGGGTGATGTCACTCGCGCCTAGTAAACTCATAGGCTGCATTCTAGTGAATATACAGCTGCCAGTTACCAGCACTTTCAGACACTACAGCGTAACACATTGCTATAAATATTGCCTGACTGATTTTACTGTTATTTGCCCACATACTGTGTGCTATTACTGGTTGCTCAAACACAAAATCACAAAATGCTACAAAAATAAAGTCTATGGGGCTGAGAGCACGGTAAAAAAGGGAATAATTTGATCCTGGACAAAACATACTAAAATGCAAGGGGGGGGGGGAGGGGGGATTAGTTTATTATTTTGCACATAAAGAAAATACTGGTTTTTTTTGTCATACAGCACACATATACATCATCTAGGACATTCCCTTCCCCAGCTATAAATCTGTCTCCACATTTTGAATTTACCTCCCCCCACTGCAACATGGTTTTGCCCAGGTGCAAAGATACATTTTTGTTTTGCTTTGCTCTCCTTAATGACTCAGGCCCAGTATGTTTTAGGTTGTTAGTAATTAACATACTTGTTGCTATTGTCAGAAATAGTTACAGGAGAAGCTGCTTACAGAGTATATTACTTGCTCACTCATCCAGCACCAATTGCACCTGGCAACAGCAGGAATAAATCCAGGACATAGTAGACCAGGTTAGCTAAATCAGCATGAAATTAAATAGTGCTTAGTGTACACGGATGATGCACATTGCTTAGTAATGCTGAACCCAAGTGATACTCCGGGGTTTACCCGTCATACTAGACCAAGCCTTTATACCAAATGAATATGTGTAAGCCCTAACACCTTCAGTACACGCTATAAACCCACTATGACCCCCTGTTACTCCATCAGACATATATAAACTGTCCTAGCGTTCAGGAAAGGGGATAAGATGGGGAGCTCTTACCGATGACGAGTTATCTAGGCACACAGGCACTGCATTCTCCTGTGGGTCTCTATACATCAGAGCCTCAGGATTGCATGGAGTCCCTGCAAGCAGGATAGATGAAGAGCCTTGCAGCAACTGGAGAGAAAAGGGAAAAAAGGGCAAAGTTGTAAGACAGTTCTAGTCTAGTCCTTTACATAACTCCATTAATGTGTGAACTCACCACAATACCATTCCTCCCTAATACCCAGGCATGTACGCTTCCTTTGTGTCTCTGATCACCTTCTCGCACACCTTATATACCTGACTGATGATACCTCTCAAAGCAGAGAGAACCCTAAACCTCTTTAATCGGTGACTTTAATTTTAGTCAATATATTAGTACCCACCTATACTCACATATCTCTAGACCGGTAGCTCAACTAACTGCGCCTCATATTATATTCCATGATCCGGCCTAATAAATCCACCACCTCTCCTACTAGACAGCTGTAGACATTCCCTCCACACTTCAGCTGTATATTCCTTGTCACAGTCTCTCTAATAACTGCAAGTATAGTTCCTCGTACATTGTACAGCAAATACTAACAGAATCCATACCTCACTTTGCTAGAAATAGTTACCTATCTGGGAGCAGAGGTAACATTATATTTTACTGGGAAGTCTCGACAAGAAGAGATGAGATATATATAACTATATGGCAAATTTACAATAATTGTGCTTTTTTATTATTTTACTTATTTCACGTTGTTTCTAAAACCATTTGCAATGTTCTGACCTTGGTGCATCGCACCTCTTGTCCTAAACAGAAACCATCCTAAATGTTCCGCTAGAGATTGAATACCACAGTATATAAGCTGGTGTAGACAAGATTTAATAAGACATACATAAACTGCTATGGCTAAATAAGATACTTTAAAATATACATCAATGGGAATTTTACATTACATAGGATGCTTCAGATGCTGTCAGTTGGCATTTGCTCTGTACTCTTCACGGAACTGGGGAGAGTGCAAATGTCTCCCGGTCAGAGCCACTCACACTCTACTCTGTGTGAGGAGTGCAGAGCAAATTGCAGTTCCAGCATGTTGGCTGAAAGCATCCAAAGCATTAGCTACAATCTACCGTGCGTCAGCTGAGACAGAGGTAAATTAAGAGTAGAAAGGTGGGTTGTGGTGTTTGGGGAATGAGGAGAGTGTAAATTAAAAAAAATAAAAATAAAGTAAGAAAGGAAGCACATTAAAACATGTATGGACCTGTTTGTTGCAGCCTATGGCCTCTACTTCATACTTGCCAACTCTCCCGGAATGTCCGGGAGACTCCCGAAATCCGGGTAGGTCTCCCGGACGCTATTGACCACGCCCCGCCCCCTCCCGCCCTCCAACCACGCCCCCTGCCCGGGATCTCCCGGGATTCATTGTTCAAAGGTTGGCAAGTATGCTCTACTTATGTTAGGTAGAAAACCAAAACAGGAGATTTTGCTGGAGATAGAGGTTCTTCCTAACTATCAAAGCCCCCGAGCCTATGTTAGTTACCTCTTTAACAAGGACAGTGGTGGTAACTGTACTGCCGCAGTCCTCCTATCATTATCACTATCTCAGAACAGCATAAATGCACTGAAGACTGGCTGGCAAAGCGGTAAAACTTCTCTTACCACTGCCAGACAACTTTTACTGGTAAATTGCGGTGATATTAGATATTCTAATACTACAATAAGCAGCAATAGCAAATCTATGTTAAATAGACCCCTAAGTGTAAGCAAGTCTGGCTGGATGGAAGGGTTTATCTATACATCACTTTGTGTGTCAGTGTGCGCCTTTCGTGTGTTTTTCTAAATGGTTTTATTAAAACCTGTGTATTAGGGGATATAATGTCACCATACAACAAATGAATTCAGATATTAGAAGTCATCGTTGAGTTCCATGACAAGAATGACAGCACACGGCCATGGAACCCTTCAGTGACTTCTAAAATCTTATCATTTACAGTAGGGGTATATAACTCCCTATATATTCTACAATAATTAAAACTTAAAGTGAATGTATGATAAGATAGTATATCAACTGTTAGGGATTAATAAAATAGTATAGAAATTGAAAACAGACAGCTGTAACGGTTGTAATAAATTGTGATGGCAATTAGTATCACTAGACTGTGCATCAACACTGCCATCCAAACAAGAAAGGGCTACATGTATAACACCTCCTCATAACAGTGTAAAAGGCATCTCATTCAAACACTCAGCCGATGCGAATAGTGGTGTAATGTAAACATATTCTTGACAGCCCTCTCTATTCTATCACATGTCCACACCTTATACTTCAACCTACTATGCACTTCTACTGTTTTTAACCTATGATTTATGTGTCACCTTAAAAGTACAAAATGATGATGATAATTGGTGCTCTGAGACAAGAGCTCTGCCTTATTTCCACTACTATTGTCTCTACTGAGGGCATCATTCCATTTTAGACCTCTAGGGGAGAATTCTATCCCCCCCCGAAGTACCGCCGTGCTAAAACTTACCGTAACTCAGGGAGCTGCGAGCAAAAAGCCGGCATTGAAACTACCGTAATAACGGTAATAAAGCTCATTATTACCGTAAATACCGTAATAATGTGCAGGCTGCGTTACTTCCCCATAGACTGTAAACTCATCAGAAAAGAAATTGATGAGGAGAATTGTGGCCAGCCAACAAATTCCACAGTTAAACAATTCTTAGCCAATTACTTATGGGGAATGTATAATGTGTTAAACCACTACCTTTTAAAGTGCTGGGGTTGGGAGTTTATAGCACTCCTTTTTATTGTTACATTTGGAGCTCATTGTGACATGTCTTACATCATTAAATTGATAGGTAGTAGGACTATTACCTCTCTTACACTGAACGTCCTATTCGCTTTAGAAATAAAAATTATTTATTCAAAATAGAGTCCAATATGACAAAATAAAAAATATAGTTTTATTCAGTAACGTAATTGCCTATTCTCATCATCAGAGTGGGGTCATGTAAATAGCCTCTTATGTTCAGCCTCCTCTTTCTCTCAGCTGGGGGATGTGCCACAATTCTCCTGTCTCCTGTGTCCAGCTATCACCTCTACTTTGTCAAAATCTTGTCAGCTCGCCTCACTGCATTATTTTCTTCCTATGTTGCAACTGTCCTCAAAGCACAAGAAAGTCACACATGCTTTTATCAGTTCTAAAGCAGGAAATAAGGAACGATAACCATTTAAAGACTGGAAAAACCTGAATGGCAGTCTATTATGTGAGTGTCGAGTGTCTGTTTGTCAGGAACCAGAGTACAGTGGCACATAATTGCACACAGTGCCACGAGTCTTGGTTGGCACAGTGATAAGTGCGTCATAAAGTCCAGCTTGGAAGACATACAGGAGAGCGGATAACAATAAGGGATTTGAGTAATTCATTAGGGAATCATGGTTCACAGAGTGAGAAGAGATAACAAAAGTCATGCTCTGGTGCTTAGCTGTGTGAAACAGAAGGGAAAACAAATGGAAGATGAAAATATAACCTTATGCATCAAGTGTTCCCCACACCTCCTAACCTGTTAAGTTGTCGAATGCAAAAAACATCTGACTGGAATCATTCTGATATTGATCGGAAATGATGGCGCATGTGTTTGGACAATGACAGCGATCTAACAGTGTGCAGTCATCATTCAACTGCACCAATTTCCCCATAACATTTAGAGATCAGACTTAACAGATTGGACAAATCAAATTTTACCACAAAATTTTGTGGTAAAAATGGGCATACATCCAGTCACACTGTAGTCTGGTCAAGTACTGGATATGTACATGTATTGCAAGCTTTTGACTGTAAACTTTTTGGGACAAGGCAACTTTAAGCTTTCTGTTTTAAATTTATTGTGTGTAGCATGATTACATGAAGGCACAGTGCTGTGTAAAACACTAGGGGGTAAATTTATCAAGCTGCAGGTTTGAAAAATGTGAGATTTTGCCTATAGCAACCAATCAGATTCTAGTTGTCATTTTGTAGAATGTACTAAATAAATGATAGCTAAAATCTGATTGGTTGCTATAGGCAACATCGCCATAGCTTGATAAATTTACCCCTATGTTTATTTATAAAGAATAATAATACAATACAATGTTAGTCCCTTCACATCTGTCCATGCAACATATGCAGCAGGCGCAATTTAATTCCTGCTGTACTATATAAAGGTAGCAACAAGTATCTTAGGCCTCTGCATTGCAGCAGCCATTTTAGTGCTCTGTGACCAGCTGTCTGTGACAGCCTCAAATCAAAGAGCAACAACTGGCAACCAATTGGTATGTACCGGACATTAATTTACTAGAAGGAACTCCTATACCATCAGTCATTTTAGCTTCCAAAAAGGGGGGAGCCTGCCAATTGCTTTAGTATAGGCCAGTGTTGGCTAACCTGTGACATTCCAGGTGTTATGAAACTACAAGTTCCAGCATACCCTTCCAGCTATAAGCTGCTATATATTGGCAAAGCATGCTGGGACTTGTAGTTTCACAACACCTGGAGTGTCACAGGTTAGCCAACACTGACTATAGGCAGAAACCATTTTGCTTATTTTAATAGAATTGCCCTGTTAAATTTACCACTTCTATCCTCATCGGGTAGTATTTGTTCATTTGTTAATTTTGGTTAAACAAAAAAATAATACCATTGCTCTTGACCCTATAACTACTTGCAAAAATGTTATATCTCTGAAATCACCCATACCCCTGAAAATTATGTGGGGTAAATATTTAGGTCTGTGCCAACTGTGTAAAAGTTACTATGGGAAGAATTCCGTAAAAGCATAATTTTCTGGTGAGTATGCTGATTTTTTCATAATACCCCAAAAATATAAAAAATATTAAAATGAATATGGTACCAAAAGAAAGACCCATCTTTTCTAGACAAAAGCCCAATATTACTTAGTTAACACTTCGTTAGGTTTAGAACTAAAAATGAATTCCCTACAAAGCCAATGCAGAAATACATCCAATCATGAAGGGATAGCAAATACTGAGTAAATAAAAGTAAACAATGACCCAATATATACCCTATTGAGTCCATACAGATTCTTCGTATGTTTACAATGCATTTAAAGCTGCTGGCCAGCATCAGATAGAAGTACAGCACATCTACAGGGTGGCCATATGCAATTAAAAATAATAATAATAATATTAATGTTACAACAGGCATGGACCATGACAGCCAGGCAGAAGCACTATAGTCTAGACGAGTGCATCCTGATGATAACCAGCCAGATATGGTGAAGGTCTGAAAACATTATATGGCACTACAGAGCAGGTACACAGATGGCAGTGGATAGTGTTAAATGGAAGTGATAGAGTAAAAAATGTCAATCACAATACAGTGTAATGTAATGTAGTAGCTTTTAAATCAATTTTAGCTCCCTTTTGGGACCCCTCGCATTACATTGAATTCTATATTATGGTGATATAATGTTTTGTCTTGATATTATAAGATAATTAACATATATAATTTTGCAACAGGTAAATTAACAAAAAAGAAATGTAAAAAAAATCATTATGCAACAAAAGGGCTGTGAAAACGCAGTTCTATTACTGGATATATTAACAGGTCAGTGATTGATGCAGTAATGCAGACAATGTACTTCTCTCAGTGTAAGGCAGTGAGGAAAGATTAAAGCCTGGGGCAGCTACTTGGCACAGAGACTGTAAACAGAGCTCTCAGGTAGGTACTCTCAGCAGACAATGCTGGCTCTGTTCCTATTCACACCTGTCTGTAAGATTTCTCCATTTACTGCAACCTGGTAGCCAGATCAAATGAAACAGGTTGCATGCAGAGAGACTGGGAAGGGGGAGGCAAAGAGTACAGTGTGAATGACAATCTGACTCCACCAGTGCTACACAATCACCAAAGCCTGCTTGTCATTAATGTCCCCTTATCCTTACCTACTCTCTGGAATCTGTGCCTGTCACAGATGAATCCTGCATTGACTGCTAATCCATCAGAAGAGGCACCTCGGTGTTGTGATTTGTAGAGCACTGTTCCTGTAGGTTACATGATGCTGCCTAAGGAGGATACTGGGAAGGGGCACGTCTTGCCAGCCCCTGCCTGTCTCATGCATGGATCGCTCTCCTAGGGTTCTGTCCGTCTCCACCATTCCGCCTGGCACAGTTCTGACCTTTGCAATGTGAGTCGTGTGCTGTCGCCTTATAAGGATGTGGTTGCTGTGGAGACCGGACTCCACCTGTGTCTCTGCACTTTGCAGCAAGTCTTGAATGCACCGAGAGAAGGCGCAGGGAGGAGATCGATGCTGGCTGATCAGCCCATACTACCACACCGCCACCTCTGTGAGCATCTTCTGTCACTGGCAGAGGGGAGGGAGCAGGCGAGGAATGCAGATCCAGGGGCTCCTGCAGCCTGATCCATCAGTGCGGGGAAGAGGGGAGGTGCTTCAGGCATTCTGATCTAGAACAAGCCACATCCACCGGGGGAGGGGGGCATCCGTATGTCCTTACACCTGCACCGTGCAGATAAAGATTAGCCCCCACCTCACTCACACAGAAGGGGCTCCTCAGTGCATGCTTGGCTTTATCTGGCTAGTACACAAGGTGCAGCAGCTGAAACCCCAATGATAATGTAAATACCATTTGTTTAACGTTCAGGGGGAAAAAAAATAACTGTTGTTTGTAGATCGATAAAAGCCTTGATTTCCAAACAGTACAACCATGCGCTAAATACACCTGAAAACACCGCTGCTACCAAATACCATGTGAGCACGTGACATTCACGGACATTGATGCTGCAGCATCTCCCAACCCCCACTTTCAGTAGGTGACATTAAGCATTAAACGGGTTATTTATAAGTTCACAAGCAATATTTGTTTTAATTGAAATAAAATTCAATATCTGGTTGCATATCAATTAATTATAACATACTACATTAAATATCACCCAAGTATATATCACAAGATGTCTCTACTCTTGCGCAGATATTCAGTAGAATATATATATATATATATCTATATATCTATATACAGGGTGATTCAAAAGTCGCAGTACACCCTTTTATTTCAAAAACTACAGGAAATTGGGAAACCTGAATACTCCAGTAAGGTATGGGTGACGTGGTCTATCTTTTACGGTATGTACCAAACATGGGCGCCATCTTGAAATCGGCCAATCGGCCCAATTCCTGTTGAGTTTTTGAAATAAAAGGGTGTACTGCGACTTTTGAATCACCCTGTATAGCTATATCTAATATATATATATATATATATATACACACATATATATATATATATATATATATATATATATACACACACACACACACTATAAAGACAAAAGTATTTGGCCTCACCTGTTAATTATTTTTAATTATTTAATGAAGTTGTTTCAATCAGACCAGTTGCCAGAGGTGTATAAAATCAAGATTCTAACTATACAATCTCCATTTGCAAACATTTCTGATACAAAATGGGTCGTTCTGAAGAGCTCAGTGACATCAAGTGTGGTACTGTGATAGGATGCCACCTTTGCAATAAGACGGTTCGTGAAATTTCATTCCTGCTGGTTATTCCACAGTTAACTTTAAGTAATATTATTAGAAAGTGGAAGCGTTTAGGAACAGCAGCAAGTCAGCCATGAACTAGAAGACCACGTAAAATCATAGAGTGGGGTCAACAACTGCTATGGCGCATGGTGCGTAAAAGTCCATTGGGCACGATGGGCAGGTGCCCGGGGGCCCCACGGGCAAGGGGGCCCCATAGGCACGGCTCTTAATTAGAATAAATAATCCTGCAAAAGAAAAAAACCTGCAAAAAAAACCTACAAGGGTCACTGAGCAAGTACAGCTATCTATCTCTATCTCTATATATCTATATCTGTATCTCTATACATCTATATATATATATATATATATATATATATATATATATAAAATCTGTACGGGCCCCGGTGCATTGCTTTGCCCGGGGGCCCATAATGTTGTTAAGATGGCCCTGGTAAAAGTCGCCAACGTTCTGCTGATTCCATAGCTTAAGAGTTCCGAACTTCCACTGGCATTCATGTAAGCACAGTGTGGTGGGAGCTTAATGTAATGGGTTTCCATGGCCGAGCAGCTGCATGCAAGCAGGGTCGGACTGGCCCACCAGGGAAACGGTAATCCCCGGTGGGCCCCAGTGGCTTGTTACTCCGCTTCTTACCAGCGGTGCGTGGAGCCCCGTTCCCTGCCATCTATGTTTAGACATAAGACACCTCTTGTAGGGCCCAGCCACATGACCATGTTCCTCCCGCATTTGTAGTCCCTCCCCTTCCTGCTCCTCATTTACCCTGTGCACTGCATTAGATGAGTGCACCAAGTGGAGGGGGTTACCTCAGGGTTACTGCTCCTGTTATTGGTGGAACATCATGTGTGCTTGCCTGCTGCCACATAAGGCTCACACAACCAAGTTAGCTCCAGCTCCAACCTCTGGGAGCCTTGAAGCAAGGGAGGAGACATGCCTCAACCAAGCCAGTCTGCCAGCACAGACAGAGCCTAGCTCAGGAGAGCCCTCACTCTATGGGGGGTATTCAATTGTTAGCGTTAACGGGGAAAAACGAGCGCTCAAAAAATCTTAGCATTAATACGGTAATTACTCGCTCAATTTCAGCTCGCTGCTCCCTGAGCGGCGAGCTGAAATTCCACGAGTAAACTACCGTATTAACGCTTTTCTCGCGCAATATTACAGTATAAACGGTAATATTTTTTGAGCGCTCATTTTTTCCCGTTAACGCTAACAATTGAATACCCCCCTATAAGTACACTATTTTTTTTTCCATAAAGTTTTCTTGTAAAAACAAGAATAAACCACAAGAACACCTATGGAATGGGGAAAAAAAATAGTTGGTAGTGAGGAGGTCATCCACAGCCTGAGCCAATGGTACTTTGTCCCCAAGCTTATAATAAATATTTATATATATATATATATATATATATGTATATATATATATATATATATATATATATATATATATATATACATACA
Organism: Mixophyes fleayi; assembly: GCF_038048845.1. Classification (NCBI taxonomy): domain Eukaryota; kingdom Metazoa; phylum Chordata; class Amphibia; order Anura; family Limnodynastidae; genus Mixophyes; species Mixophyes fleayi. The sequence continues at coordinate 163,724,102 of NC_134407.1, forward strand.
TACATATATATATATTTTAGGAAAGAGCACTCGTTTTGAGATATTTTGAGACCGCAATGGTCTCTTTTTCAGGCTTGAAAAAGTCTCTATCGCCATGGAATAAATATCCTTTACATTTTTTAGTGCTTTTCACAAGTGCTGTCTGAATTTTTCTTCTCTCTCTCAACACACGTTAGAAAGACAGTCCAGAGGTATAGAATATATATATATATATATATATATATATATATATACACACACACACATATACACACGCAGGTGCAGAACACAGGCAATAGGCTATATATATATATTTTTTATGGATATATATAATTTATATGTATGCACACACACATATAGTGTTCATAGTGAGCAGGTATATAGTGGTATGCCATACAGTCTCTATTAGTACTACTTATTTGTAAAACAAGGGGTAACACAATCAAAAGACAGGAGCACAAAGACATAAGGTGATATGGTGAATACTAGAATTCAGGTGTACTGAAGGGTCCACAAACCCGCTGACAACTGATGGTGGTGCTTCTGTTTCATTAGAAAGCTACTAGGTACCAGAATGTACTTTAAATGGCATGTCTTGTCATTGAGGGCACATCTGGAGCTGCCTTTCTTTAATTTGGTAGTCCTTTGAGAACATTGTATTAGGTAGCATTATAACAGCAGAGTATTTATAAGAACAGAGCACTTCAGACTGGAATATAAAACAAATGCCATGATAAAGCAGATGATTAGTAGTTGTATGAAATAAAAAAAAATACTAAAAGATAAAACATAAAACAGTGCTTTACAAAACTATAAAAGACATCCTTTTAGTAAAAATGCTGTTTGGTAGAAAAACAGCTATTATACATACTGCAGTGTATGGTTCAAAAAAACAAAAAAATGGTTACACATGGGTCTACATTGTCTGAAATTTACATGGTTCAAAACATATAGAGGGTTATTTACAAAGCTGCATAAATGGGAGCCCACAGCACAAACGTTTTATGAATCCATGTGCCTCTTTTTACAAAATTGCACCCATTTGTACAGGTGAATGGCTTAGGGTTTCAAGAGGGTAGCAAGTGATGGACTGCAAAGCTTGGAAAATTAGGCATTTCATGATGAATGCAAGCTAGTCACAGAAATGTGTTCTAAGGTCCTTTTACTCCCATAAGTTAATTAGGACATGAATGAGGTCTCATCAAGCAGTATTTCTGGAGAAACTTACAGGCTGAAATTAACACGGATGGTCCAAAAGTAATTGTAGGCAGGAATCGGTTGTGACCATTCTTTTTGTTTTACTTTTCCCAGCATTCACATTCTCATCTTGGATCCCGCAAATGGTTCCGCAGAGGATCTGCACAGTAGCTCTTCTCTGTTAATTAGCATTAACACTGTAGCAAATCTTTTATGCACATAAAGGATATCTGTGCAAAACGTTGCAGTGTACATCTGCATGTTTTGCAGCTTTGTAAATGATCCCTGGAGAGTACTCCCATCTCTAAGAAATGTTTAGTTTTACATTAACGGGAGTGTACAGCTAAGTATTTTGTCAAATGAAGTCACAATCAGTACACTCTCATTGTAGTGTATAGTAAAATGATGTATACTTTATTAAACATAATGCAAAGCTATATATTTATCGTGACATTTATATGAAAATAAGGCACATTTAGGCTATACTTGTATATAGGGTAACAGGAGCTGAATTGTATAGCTGTGTCAAACATATGCTATAAAATATATATAATCCCCTTGCCATGCAACAATGCAATATCAACAAAAGCTGTTCCTATTTTCACTTATCAGTCCACAATATACTGAGCCTAGCTGAAAAATAAATTAGGGTGGGAATTATGCTCACTGCTATGTCTGCTATCAAGGCAAATAAAATAACAGTAGGCCTGGTATATATTTTCCTCTTTTCTGGACATCCATATGGGAATAGGACACTATAGGGATCTACCAAAGCAGTGAACACAAGATAGGGATAAAGTAAAACAAATTTTAAATAAATTAATTGTATTCATTAAAGCAGATTGCTGAGATTACCATAGAGCTGAATAGCACTGACGACATGTATGTTAAAGTGTGTGATGCTTGATATATGACTGATGGATAACTATACTACCACCTTACATTGCTCCTCAAGTGGAGCTTCAGCTGCGGCTGCCCAGAAAGTCGTGATTGCTTTTGCGGAATGAGCCAGAAATAAAGAATATGATTTCCTGATTACGTCTTCTCGAGTTACATCTTCAGGGCCCTAAGGACATCAACTTTATGCCAGGTCTCTTGTTCTTGCCCCAGTGGGTTATATATAATAATACAGCTATATAGAACTATATCCAGTTAAAGGTAAAATTGTGAGAAAACTTTAAGGAGTAATTTAGTGTCTGGACACAGGACGGTCTTATCCTCCTGCATCCTCAGATTAGCTTCTGATGCTCTCCATGCATGGATTTCTGAAGCTGTCCTGGCTGACGTAATAGCTGTTATAAAGACTGTCTTTAGTGTGGGTTCTTTTTGCCTAATCTTATCCAAGGAGTCAAATGTCACTTCTCATAAGGCATGCAGAATTAGGCCATAATCCCAAGGTCTATGCTTTGTTTTATTTGAGGCTTTAGATGTTTAACTCACTGCATAAATATCACTATTAATCGATGCAGCTTCCATGTCTTCTCTTGTAGAACTGCAAGCACTGTCCCCTGGGCAGTGTGTTCATACTGAGATTTTTGTCCAACCCATTTCAGGAGTTGGCTAATTGAGGCTGTAATCCTTTTTAGTACATCATATAGAAAAGCTTTGTCAGACCTTGTAGTGCCTTTACAAGATTGCATTGAATTCCGTTGATTGCATCCTCTCCCACTGAACCTCCAGGCCATGAATTTTCATGTTATAGAAATGGTGTCCACCACTAGGGTCTGATTGTCCGGAAACAAGTAACAGTTCAGTATCTTGACACTGTGCACTATGGTCATCAAAGCCATCATTGGTTTGCACCACCTGTTCTGTAGACTAAGAATAATGTCAACTACTGTACGGACTGAGTCTGATTGAACTCAGAGAGAGAAGGAAAAGGACTTGCTCCAGCATGTATTAGAGAATAGTTTAATCTTTAAAAGAATGGTAGTGGATGGTCCTAGAAGCCCTCCATGTGAAAATTAAATGGAGCAAATTTTCTCTGCAAAAATTAAAGGGAAAAGAAAACAAATATAGTGTGTACCAATTAAAAAACAATTATATAAAAAAATAGGTGTATATGCTCGCCTAATAGGTGAATAAATCAGGCTTTTCATCAATGGAGTATTTGTGATGTGATTATTGATGCAACTTTCCCTTTATGGATCAACTCCGTTGTAGGTACCCAATGCATATAGGGAAGAAGCAGAAAATCAAAAACATAATAGTGCACACTGTTTCCAAAAATAATTTTAATTTTATAGCCTTGGAAAACGATCCAATACTAAAACTTAAACCAGAACAAGATACTGTAAAACATTTCACATAACTTCCTACAAAGCAGTATTTTCAGACACTGGAACAGAAACTCCAAGTGTCTGAAAGCAAAAGTTTGAAGCCTCCAGTCAAACAAACAAAGAGGTCTCTGGTGATTTCGGCAATGAACTCCAAGAGACAGGTCATCAACAAGCTCTGGAAATGAGGACACTACAGATATCTCGTTGACCTTGACAACAGAGTGTGTTACAAGAATCATCATATAAGGGACATCCCGGGTAACATTCCACTTAAGGTATAATTGATGCATTGACAAAAAATTTCAATGAAGTCCTAAAACAAGACCCCCTACTCACATATTGTATTGCACAGGGTACAAAGGACACTTAGTTCAAGAGAATCTTAGGCTGATAAACCTCAAGACATTATCAGCAGATTACACTATGATGCACAGAAGGAAGAGATCCTTAAAAAGGTACGTCACTTAGATGAGATTCAATTTGATGGCAGCAGAATTCAAGTGTTAGAAGACCTCTCTTGGTATACTCCACAACAGCTAAGACTTTTAAAACCTCTGACAGATAAGCTCAGCAAAAACAATATAATATAATGGGGTTTTCCATTCAGCCTTCGGACATTTCACAATGGAAATGAAGCCCTGTTTTTTGAACCTGCAGAACTCAAACATTTATGTGATTCACCAGGGCTGTAGTCAATCAATCGTCCGCAGTCCTGCTTTTCCTGTTTGCTTTTTCCATCTTGCCCAAACCTTACTTCACCCACTCTACCCTGCCCACTTCCCTGCACAACATATTTCTGTTCTTCAGACCTTAGACATCCCATCACTGGGGACCTTCAACACAAATAGGCTGAATGGCTTCACAGCATATATAGTCTCTCAATGTGTGAACCCCATGTATGATGGCATAAAATATCTTCTATTATCGCAAGAGGATTAAAATTCCCAGAGAAAAGATCTTAAGACTTTAAAATTGATCGCCAGTACACTCAGTCCTTCTTTAGTAATAACATAAATGGGAAAACTAAAGGTGTTGCGATTCTAATGTTTAAAAGATTACCCCTGTCTGACATAAACTATCACCTTTTTGGGGAGGGAACAGGTCTCCTATTCAAGGAAAACATTTTAATCTATCTACCATTTACCTTTGTCAATTTGTATGCCCCCCGAACCTGGGTCCACTGAGAATTCTTAGTAGGGTGATAGAACAAATTGAACCTCTTCTACAAGGTATCATAATTCCGGGAGGAGACCTTAACTGGATATTAGACCTCTTACTGGACTGCTCCCAGACACTCCCTTCGTGACCACAGCAGGGTTGGATGCATTTTTGACAATTATCAGCTGACCGACTCCCGTAGAGACACTTGGACCCAGGTGACAGAGGCTTTACCTTATTTTCACATCTTAACTCTGTGTATTCCAGGATTGATTACCTTTTCATTTGTCAGAGACCTGCTATTTATGAAAGAGGCCAAGGTTAGCCAGGCAATATGGTCATGCACCTATTTCATTAACCGTTACTCTGGTCCACCCTCTCACCCCCAGACAATGTTCTTAAGAGATTAAATGCCAACTTCACAATGTACACAAAGATCTTGAAGCTAATCACAAATCCTCCCTATCCAAGGGGACAATGAGAGAACTAGCAGACACTTTGACTGTCCTGGAAAAAACTTTTGTTAAATGACAAGTAAAGCTGGGCTTCCATAAGTGCCGCAATCTTTATTTCCACTGGGAAAATAAGCCGGCCGGCCTTCTGGCCACAGCCCTTTGTACCCTTACCTTTATCCATACCATTAAATATGACAATGGTAAGGAGCTCCACACTAATAAAGCAATAGCTGAAGGGTTTCATTCTTACTACAACAAACCATAAACACATTGCATCCTATTTAGAAATAATAATTTCCCTAGGCTTTAGGAAGAAATAAAAGAGTTTCTGGATTACACTTTCGCTGTGCTACAATTGGATGAGGCTATCTGTGAAGATACCGAGTTTTCTGGCCCAATTCTACCCACTCTACGCTAGCCACCCAGGGGTGTCTTACTATGCCGGGAAGCCTACCACAGTACCTTCTAAGGTTCAAGCAGGGGCGGATCCAGACTTTTGCTATACCCCGGGCGATTTTAGGGGGGGCGATTTAGGCCCCGCCCCCTTTCTAATTTCTAAGGCTGCCGGCGGCTGCACAGTATGTGCAGGTCCGCTCGGCAGTGACAGTGTGCTGCCCCGCTGATTTGATTGTGTTTAAAACACAATCAGAGCAGCCACTGGGTTCAAGTGCAGTTAGAAAGTAAAACAATACAATTGTAAAGCGCTACGGAATTTGCTGGCGCTATATAAATAAATGATGATGATGATTTATTGTAATAAAAACAATCACTAGAATATTATATGCACACAGTAAATAAAAGCCAGGCAGGTTCATCACATTATCTGTCCCTTACACCACTAGCTTAAGGAGTTACAGTAACCTGGCTGTCCTCACTTGACGACCCATGAATCTGCCGATGTATTCCACTGGTAGAGCCACTAGCCACCCTGCAGCTTCCAGACATCAATTCTCAGAATGAATATCACCCTTCCCCTGGAGTGGCTCCTTATATCTAGGGTCGAATTTCCATAGTGTTTTCCCCTCCCTGGACAAACCCCTGGCTCTCTCCTTCTTAAACATTGGTGAGTGCTGGACTAGGGGATTGGAGGGGTATTGGAGATGAGCTGTCATTCCACAGTGTCTCCCCTGCGGTTTCCCAAACAGAATGTCTCAGGCAGTCCTGTGGAGGACAATAGTTAATAATTGGCCTTCCCCACTTCCAAATATCAGATAACAGTTAACCCCTCCTGAAATTAACCCCTTACACTACTTTGTGATATCACAGGGTCCTGTTAGGAACTCCTTCAGTCAGCACGACAGAACCCGGAATCTGCTCCGATGTCTGGTGTTCGCTGGAGCCCCTAGTGGTGGGGACAGACTTGGCTGCAGACGAACGGAGGGTCGTGTAGTGTGCACTGACTGGGGAGAATCCTGAGGCAGCGTAGTAGAACACAGCGATGTGAGATCCAGGCAAAAGGTCAAGGGCCGGCAGCAGGCAGGGATATCAGAAAACGAGCCGAAGTCAGGGGTCACAGGCAATACAACAAAGTCCAAAAACAAGCCAGGGGTCATACGCGGGAAATCCAAAAATAGAATACAGCGCAGGAGCAGGGAAACAGGAACTGGAGCCTAGCTAAACAGGAAGCTATAACTGGCAATGAGGCTCAGTCCTCACTGCCTTAAATAGCAAGAAGGGCCAATAGGAATCATGGTAACTGAAACCCCTCCCACTGCATAGACTCTGGACTGACACAATGCTGACAAAAAACAAGACAGTACCAATAGTGTAAATATATAAAGACTCCCACAAGAGTCTATAGATATATATAACAGCCCTACCTTTCCTTGCTGATCTGTGCCCGGGTGTCAGTCCGCTGGCCGGGCGTTGCGGCCTCCGGATTACAGCGTCCCGGTTGTTGCCTAGGCAACCGGGACGTCAGAGGCGGAAGTGACACCCCGGTCGTCATGGAGACGGCCGGGGCGTCTGAGAGGACCGGAACCGTCGGGGAGCCGTCGGGGAGCTGCGGTTTGTAACAGTACCCCCCCCCCCCTTTAGGAGGGGTCAATGCACCCCGACTTCCAGGTTTCCCAGGATATTTTTTGAAGAAGTCCTTAATGAGTTGGTTAGCATGAAGATGCTTTTGCGGCACCCAAGACCGTTCCTCCGGGCCGTAGCCCTTCCAGTGGACCAAAAAGTGGATTTGACTTTGCATCTTTTTAGAGTCTAAGATCTTTTCAACAATAAACTCTTGGTGTCCTCTGACTGAGACAGGACGAGGTCTGTGCAATTGCCGTGGCCTGAATTTATGTGACCATGTGACTGCTTTCAGCAAGGAAAAATGGAAGGTGTTAGGAATCTTGAGTGAAGGAGGGAGTTTCAATTTGAAAGCCACCGGATTAATCTGTTTAATAATGGAGAAGGGTCCAATAAACCTAGGACCTAACTTCCTACAAGGTTCCTTAAGTTTAATGTTGCGGGTCGACAGCCACACCTTGTCCCCGGCCTTGAAAGGACATGGTCCACGATGCTGATCAGCATAATGCTTAGACTTAAATGAAGCTCGTTTGAGGGCAATGTGAACCTTTCTCCATATGCGGCACAGATGAGAAATCGAAGAGCTAGATTTAGCTTGACTCGAGACTTCCAGCGAGTTGGACCGAGGATGGAATCCGAGGTTACAGAAAAATGGCGATACCAGAGTAGAAGAATGGCACGAATTGTTGTAGGCGAACTCTGCCCATGGAAGCAGAGCAGCCCAATCACTATGACATTTAGTTACATATAACCGGAGAAATTGCTCAAGGGATTGATTAACCCTCTCCGTTTGTCCGTTGGATTGTGGGTGATACCCTGACGACAGACAGAGTTTGATTCCTAATTGGGCACAGAACGCTCTCCAGAAGATGGCTACAAACTGGGAACCGCGATCAGAGACAATGTTAACAGGGAGTCCATGGAGCTTGAAAACGTGCTGAACGAATAGGCATGCCAATGTTTTAGCACATGGCAGTCCTACCAGAGGGACGAAATGTGCCATCTTACTGAATCTGTCTACAATCACCCAGATGGTGTTGAAGTTGGATGAGCGCGGTAGTTCCACAATGAAATCCATCGATATGTGGGTCCAAGGTCTCGCCGGAACGGACAGCGGCATAAGAGGTCCTGCAGGAAGTTTGCGAGAGGACTTATTCCTGGCACAGCTTTCACAGGATAACACAAATTCTTTGGTATCTGCTGATAAGGAAGGCCACCAGACGGAACGAGACAGAAGTTCCAATGTCTTGGACACTCCAGGGTGACCTGAGGTTTTATTATCATGGCATTCGGTGAGGACCGTCCTCCTCAGATAATCAGGTACGAATAATTTACCCCTGGGAGTAGCTGAAGGTGCCAAATGCTGGAGACCACGGAGGATCATGCCAAGATCCTGAGTTAGGCCAAGGACAATTTTGGATGCCGGAATAATAAAAGTGGTTTCTGCGAGGGAAGGATGAGAGGCCATAAAACTGCGAGACAAGGCGTCTGCCTTAGTGTTCTTGGATCCGGGCCGGAACGTAATAGTAAAGTTGAAACGGGAGAAGAAAAGGACCCACCGGGCTTGTCTGGAGTTCACAATTTTGGCAGATTGAATGTACTGTAGATTTTTGTGGTCAGTATATACTGTAACCACATGATTAGCTCCCTCTAGCCAGTGGCGCCACTCTTCAAATGCCCACTTGATTGCCAGCAACTCTCTATTCCCAACGTCATAGTGGGTCTCAGCGGAGGAAAATTTTCTGGAAAAAAAGGCACAGGGATGCAAACAGTGATCAGTGAGATCTTTCTGGGAAAGGATGGCACCCGCCCCGACGTCAGAGGCATCCACTTCGACAATAAACGGTAATTCCGGATTGGGGTGTCGGAGGACAGGTGCAGAGATGAAGGCCTCTTTTAACTCTTGAAAAGACGTCAAAGCCGTAGAGGACCAATTAACGGTATCGGCCCCTTTACGTGTAAGGGCTGTAATCAGAGCCACTAATACAGAGAATGACTGGATGAATCGCCTATAATAATTAGCGAATCCTAAAAATCTCTGAATGGTTTTAAGATTGCTTGGGCGGATCCAATCGAGAACTGCCTGTACTTTACTGGGATCCATGGAGAAGCCACGAGGAGAGATGACATATCCGAGGAACGTGACCTGAGTGACTTCAAACTCGCATTTCTCGAGTTTAGCGAAGAGGCAGTGCTGGCGGAGTTTCAGAAGTACCTGTCTGACATGAGTACGGTGTTGCTCCAGGGACTGGGAATAAATCAAAATGTCGTCAAGATAAACTACAACGAATTTCCCCAGGAATTCTCGCAGGACATCGTTAATAAAATCTTGAAACACTGCGGGGGCGTTACATAGGCCGAAGGGCATGACCCGATATATTTATAATGGCCTGAGTGAGTGTTGAAGGCCGTCTTCCACTCATCGCCCTTTTTGATTCGAACCAGATTATATGCCCCTCCGCAGATCGATCTTGGAGAATATCGTGGCTAATTTGAGCTGATCAAAAAGCACGGAGATGAGTGGCAACGGATAGGTATTCTTCACAGTAACCCTATTTAGACCCCTATAGTCTATGCACGGCCGGAGGCTTCCATCTTTTTTTGCCACAAAGAAGAAACCCGCTCCTACGGGTGATTTGGATGGTTGAATGAATCCCTTACGTAGGTTTTCCTCCACATAGTCATCCATAGACTTAGTCTCAGGAATGGACAAGGCATATAATCTTCTCTTAGGAAGCTTGGCATCCGGAACCAAATCAATGGAGCAATCATAGCTACGGTGTAGGGGTAGAGAGTCTGCTTCTTTTTTCGAGAACACGTCGTGGAATTCACGATAAGGCAATGGAAGAGATTCAGGACAAGGCTGAACAATCCGGAGAGGAAGAGCAAGACAGGTTGAGGAACAAGCCTTACTCCATCGTATGATCTCCCCCGTGCTCAAATCTATGTGAGGGTTGTGAAGTTGAAGCCAGGGATGCCCGAGGATCAATGGTACGGAGGAACAGGGAATCAGAAAGAACGAGAGGACTACAGAATGGAGAGCTCCCACCGTAAGCTGCAGAGGAGGCGTTTGATATGAGACCCTTCCGTCAGTCAACGGTCTACCGTCCAGTCTGCAGACCGTGATTTCCGAGTCCAAGTTTACGGACGGAGTACCAAGAGTCTTGGCAAAGTTTATATCCAAAAAATTTCCGGCTGCCCCACTGTCAAGAAACGCAGGGATAGAAACGGATCGATTACCATACATGATCAGAGCAGGGATTAAGACAGAATTCTTGGAAGAGACCATCTTGAGACCTAGGCGTACCTCCTCCTTCACTCCTAGGCCTGGTCTTTTCCCGCCTTGTTAGGGCAGCTACGCGGGAGATGGCCTTTATTGCCACAATAGAGACATAGCCCCAGTGACCGCCACCTGGATTTCTCCTCAGGGGACAGGCGATAAGCCCCTAACTGCATGTGCTCTGGTAAATCCTGAGGAACTGGGTAGACGGCTGGAGAGGACCAGGATGGTGAGGTGGCCTCCTTCTCGGACCTTCTTTCCTTGATCCTACGGTCAATTTTAATAACTAATTGCATTAAGGCCTCCAAGGAAGATGATGAAGGATATTGGACTAAGGAGTTCTTTATCTGCTCCGAGAGCCCAAGCCGGAACTGACTCCGTAGTGAGGGGTCATTCCACTGACTGTCGACCGACCAACGTCGGAACTCGGCACAATATTCTTCCGCTGTCCGCCGTCCCTGTTTCAGCGCTCTTAGGTGGGACTCGGCCGAGGCCACCCTATCTGGGTCATCATATAAGAGACCAAGTGCGTTGAAGAAGGCGTCTACGGACTGCAGAGCTGGATTAACAGGAGTCAGACTGAACGCCCAGGATTGGGGATCGCCTTGGAGTAAGGAGATGATAATACCGACCCTCTGTTGCTCCGAGCCCGAGGAGCGGGGCCTGAGACGGAAATACAGCTTGCAGCCCTCCTTAAAATTTCGGAATAAGGCTCTGTCTCCAGAGAACCGGTCCGGAAGATTTAACTTTGGCTCAGGTGCCGGAGTTGCTTGTGAGGCCTTGGCGGCTTCTTCCTGAGCAGAAAGCCTGTGTGAGAGGTCCTGAACCATCTGCGACACAACTTGGATCTGCCCTGCTAGGACTTGAGCCGGACTGGGTTCTATCGGTGGAAAATAGGATTGTCTTTATTTTGGGCCAGTTATAATGTTAGGAACTCCTTCAGTCAGCACGACAGAACCCGGAATCTGCTCCGATGTCTGGTGTTCGCTGGAGCCCCTAGTGGTGGGGACAGACTTGGCTGCAGACGAACGGAGGGTCGTGTAGTGTGCACTGACTGGGGAGAACCCTGAGGCAGCGTAGTAGAACACAGCGATGTGAGATCCAGGCAAAAGGTCAAGGGCCGGCAGCAGGCAGGGATATCAGAAAACGAGCCGAAGTCAGGGGTCACAGGCAATACAACAAAGTCCAAAAACAAGCCAGGGGTCATACACGGTAAATCCAAAAATAGAATACAGCACAGGAGCAGGGAAACAGGAACTGGAGCCTAGCTAAACAGGACGCTATAACTGGCAATGAGGCTCAGTCCACACTGCCTTAAATAGCAAGAAGGGCCAATAGGAATCATGGTAACTGAAACCCCTCCAACTGCATAGACTCTGCACTGACACAATGCTGACAAAAAACAAGACAGTACCAATAGTGTAAATATATATAGACTCCCACAAGAGTCTATAGATATATATAACAGCCCTACCTTTCCTTGCTGATCTGTGCCCGGGTGTCAGTCCGCTGGCCGGGCGCTGCGGCCTCTGGATTACAGCGTCCCGGTTGTTGCCTAGGCAACCGGGACGTCAGAGGCGGAAGTGACACCCCGGTTGTCATGGAGACGGCCGGGGCGTCTGAGAGGACCGGAAGCGAGCCGCGGCGGCCCGTCAGGGAGCCGCGGTTCGTAACAGGTCCCCAGCTGTTCCATGCTTCCTGTAGAGAAAGGAGGGGGGAGAATGAATGTAGCTCACCTGTGTCCTGGAACCTGATACCCATAACTCACTTGGCTACATTTTAAGAACAATTAATAACAGCTTCACTGCAAAATCAACAATATACAATAAAAATGCCTATTTAAAATGAGCTACATTGTCCGCTTATCCACATGTAATTAGACACTGCAGTTGTACTCTGTTGAGCTGAGGAACAAAAGCAAGGGCTATAAAAGTACATGCTATAATCCACATTTTGTGAGAAATGAGGGACAGGCTGGTTAAAGTGCTATCAAACTAAATTTGTCACACTATCTCTTCTTCTCCCTCAGGTAAAAGCCTGGGCCAGAAGGGTTCAATATTACATACTATAAAATATTTGGTGAGAAGCTAATCTATTTCAAAGAAATCTCTAATAAATGTCTTATTTTCCAAGCATTTTGGAAACCCACATAACTATTAATAGAAGGCAAAGGTGGCAGCTACATGTCAATCTACATTCTAAATATGGATTTGAAATTTTGGAATATTAGTTGCTAACAACCTTAAGGCTCTTATGCAAGACTTGATTCACAAAAATCCCATCGGCTTTGTGCCTGAGTGAGGGGCCCATGATAACATCACAAAAATAATTAATCTACTTTCCACCTCATAGGGCTGCTGGAGCACATAGGACTGGGTAACACTGCCAAATTTAAAATTAATGCTCTGTCTCCTTTAATCTTTGTCCACTGTATGGAAGCACTAACCAGGTCAGTTAGAGCCAACCCAGATATGACTGGTGTTCGGATGCGGAATGGGGAGCCCAAACTGGAACTTTTTGCAGACAACTTAATAGCTACAATCAATAATCCAGTGTTCACTATCCCTAACCTGATTCCTTAGATTCAGACTAATTTCTAACTTTAAAGTTCATCATTCCAAGTCTGATACATCCCTGCAACTATTTACCGTTTTGCCTAACATATTAGGTACCTTGTGATCATATAATTAAAGATGTCTCTCAGCTTTTCAAGGCTGAATTACCCATGATGCTATCTAAAACCATCGGAGCTCAAAGAATAGCAATCTCTGGTTAGGTTTTCTCATGGATGGGCAGAACTAACTTTATTACAATTAACATTCTTTCTAAAGTATTGTATCTATTACAAACCATGCCAATATGTATCCCACAAAAATTCTTTGCTAATTTGTCATCATTACCACTACCACCAAGTGAACATTTCAATGGGAAGGTGTATGTGCAAAGTGGTAATAGTAGTATAAAAACAAGTGCTTATCTACTGGAGGTGTGTGAATGCTGAAGAATGAAGGATATGCACATTGAAGCAAAACATTAAAGCAGCATTTCAGTGCTATCCGAGCAGCAATCTGTGGGCCAATATCAGCAATATGAGGTAACAGAGGCAGTATATGGGACATTATACCAGATGTAAAATGCCAGGATGCAAATGAGCTGAGGATATGAAAAACATGGAGATGTTAGAGAGAGGGGTGACCTGGATTTTCAGTGATCGTTTTTGGGATCATGCAATTAGTAGTGTAAATTCTCATTACAATGCATAGTGTTGGAACTCAATTTTACGGTGATTTACATGACAAGATTTCTTCTCCCAAATCTCAGCCCACAGAGCATGAGAAAACCTGGCACAGTCCAGTGATTCAGCAGAGGGAACATTTGGCTCGCGCCTGTTAGATTTGCGAAGGCGCCAAATTAACAGATAATTATCAACAAAATTCAAGGCAGGAGGAGAATACAGATTAGTGAGGTGGTAAAGGGAGTTAGAATGTAACGGGCACAACAGTACTGGAGGAGAAGCGGCAAGCGCAGAAAGGGACAGGTGTCTCCAATCCCTCATCTAGACAACATTTAGAGAATCTGTTGTAATTTCTATCATTCCACAAGCACTAGCACCAATTATCCTATTCACAAGGTAGTGATATATTTTTATTATATGTTATTTTTTTTAAATTATTTTGTGTTTGATTTGAAATTGCAGAAAATAAGTATAATTTATAATAGCTATTGCTGAAAAGCAGGGAAAATAACCCTGATTGCCTATCAGTACATCATATTAACATAGCCTGCTCTGGTCCATCTCAGCTTCCAGTTGTCCCTGTATTTTTAGTCATATTCTGTATCATTTCCTCTTCTCTATTTCAAATACCCACATCTGCCCCCCCCCCCCCTCCTTAAAAAGACAAAAACTGCTAAACACTGAAACAGCTATCATGAAGGTTAGAGACAGCCTGAAATATAAGATAATTGTAGGCTCTGATTTGGGGTCATGGAGGCAGCAGATGTTCCTTGTATCACTTGTATAAAAAACTGGACTTCCAGTTCAAATGGGCTGAGACCCAGCGTCAAAAACATTCTGTGTAAAATTGTATCAGGAATATAGAAAATAATACATGATAAAGGATGCTATAAGTCAGGTTCGGACTGGCCCGCGGGGAAACCGGGCTACCCCCGGTAGGCCCCGACCCTGATCGCTCCCCTTTTTGTTGGTGGGGGGAGCGGGAAACTTATAAAAAAAAAAGAATACTCAAGTGACCCTGGCGCTCCCCGACTCCTCTCTGCTCCGTTCGCACTCAATGTCAGGCGTGACGTCATCACACCCAACGTTCAGTGAGGAGCGCCGCAGAGAGGAGTTGGGAAGAAGACAGAAGAAAAGAAGAGAAGAAAGACGCCGATAGAAAAGGTAACAGAAGGATCGGAAGCAAGAGGGGAGCAGAGTGAAGGGGGAGCATGGTGCAGAGTGAAGGGGGAGCATGGTGCAGAGAGTGAAGGGGGAGCATGGAAGAGAGTGAAGGGGGAGCACAGACAGCATGGCAGAGAGTGAAATGGGGCAAATACAGCATAGCAGAGAGTGAAAAGGGGCAAATACAGCATGGCAGAGAGTGAATAGGGGCAAAGACAGCATGGCAGAGAGTGAAAAGGGGCAAAGACAGCATGGCAGAGTGTGAAGGAGGAGCACAGACTGCATGGCAGAGTGTGAAAAGGGGCAAAGACAGCATGGCAGAGTGTGAAAGAGGGCCAAAGCAGCATGGCAGAGTGTGAAGGAGGAGCACAGACAGCATGGCAGAGTGTGAAAAGGGGCAAAGACAGCATGGCAGAGTATGAAAAGGGGCAAAGACAGCATGGCAGAGTGTGAAGGGGGGCCAAAGCAGCATGGCAGAGTGTGAAGGGGGAGCACAGAAAGCATGGCAGAGATCAAAGGGGGAGCACAGACAGCATGGCAGAGAGTGAAAAGGGGCAAAGACAGCATGGCAGAGTGTGTGAAGGGGGGCAAAAACAGCATGGCAGAGTGTGAAGGAGGAGCACAGACAGCATGGCAGAGTGTGAAGGGGGAGCACAGACAGCATGGCAGAGTGTGAAGGGGAGCCAGAGCTGCAAGGCAAAGTCTGAAGGGATACCAGAGCAGCATGGCAGAGTGTGAAGGGGGGACCAGAGCAGCATGGCAGAGTGTGAAAGGGGAGCACAGACAGCATGGCAGAGTGTGAAACGGGGCAAAGACAGCATGGCAGAGTATGAAAAGGGGCAAAGACAGCATTTCAGAGTATGAAAAGGGGCAAAGACAGCATGGCAGAGTGTGAAACGGGGCAAAGACAGCATGGCAGAGTGTGAAAGGGGGCAAAGACAGCATGGCAGAGTATGAAAAGGGGCAAAGACAGCATGGCAGAGTGTGAAAGGGGGCCAAAGCAGCATGGCAGAGTGTGAAAGGGGAGCACAGACAGAATGGCAGAGTGTGAAGGGGTTAGCACAGACAGCATGGCAGAGTGTGAAGGGGGACCAGAGCAGCATGGCACAGTGTGAAGGGGGGCCAGAGCAGCATGGCAGAGTGTAAAAAGGGGCAAAGACAGCATGGCAGAGTGTGAAGGGGGGCCAAAGCAGCAAGACAAAGTGTGAAGGGGGGCCAAAGCAGCATGGCAGAGTGTGAAGGGGAGCAAAAGCAGTATGGCACAGGGTGATGGGGAACAAAAGCAGCATGGCACAGGGTGATGAAGGGGGGCAAAAGCAGCATGTAGGGTGCAGTATGATCATAAGGAGCCACAGCATGGTGATGAAGGGGCACAGTAATGTGTGTGTGATAGCACAGCGGGCTTGTGGCAATGTAATGTGTGTGTGTTGTAGGTGGTGGCTAACTAATGGATGCTATTTTGTTTGTAGGGCAATTTAATTTTATAGTGGGGACTAATTTAAATGGGGGTGGTTTGGGGGCTATTAATTGAATGTGGGGCTCAGTTTGAGGAGCATGAGGTCTATTTATTAAATGTGAATATGAATTATTTAATGGCAGTGATGGTTGCGGGAAATAGGTATATTTATTATATGAAAATGCGATTAATTTATTGCAGGAGCTGTCTGGAGGGAGGGCAATAGGTTTATTAAATGGGAATACTATTACTTTAATGTTGGAGCTGGAGGAAGCTCTAAGTATTAATTGTGGGTCCTATTGATTTAACGCCGGGGCTGGTTGGAATTTTCTAAATGTACCCATTATTTTTTCCAAATAGGACCCCCAACATTCCAGGATCCAGACAAGCCGCAACTAAAGGAACCAGCAGCCACAGGTGGTAAAAGTGACAAGAACAGGTAGGACAGTCTGTCAAATGTTCTGAGTCTAGCGCAGGCTTGGCTAACCTGTGGCACTGCAGGTGTCATGAAACTACAAGTCCCAGAATACCCTTCCAGCAATAAGCTGCTATATATTGGCAAAGCATGCTGGGGCTTTTATTTTCACAACACCTGGAGTGCCACAGGTTAGCCTGGTCTAGTGGGACAATCCCGATTTTTGTTGACTGTTCTGCCCAATCTAAGGGGCAGGTCAAGACTGTGTACTCTTTATATACACACTGCATTCTTTATATTCTACACTATGGTTCTAGCTGTCCTTCGTGGGCTGACCTCTCCCCCTCTAGTGTCTGGTCATATAGATGCAATCTTACTAGCAGCAATATCCTTGCCTGTGAAGCCCTTTATGTGCAATGCAATTATGACTGCATGTTTTTCCTTGCCGATAATCATGGTTAACAGAGAAAGTACAATGATTTCAAGCACCACCCTCCTTTTAAAGCTTCCAATCTGTTATTCTAACTCAATCAGCATGACAGAGTAGTCTCGCAGCCTTGTCCTCGTCAACACTCTCACCTGTGTTAACGAGAGAATCACTGACCTGATGTCAGCTGGTCCTTTTGTGGCAGGGCTGAAATGTAGTGGAAATGCTGTTTTTGGGATAAAGTTCATTGCCATTGCAAAGAGGGACTTTGAAATTAATTGCAATTCATCTGAGCAGTCTACATGACATTCTGGAGTATATGAAAATATTCATCATAAAAACTGAAGCAGCAAACTTTGTGAAAAATTATATTTGTGTCATTCTCAAAACTTTTGGCCATGACTGTAGGTTATTCCATTTGTTTGCCTATGACTCAATCAAATTATTTTCATTTATTATGTAAAACTTGTTAACAGATGTTACTTACCTGTCCATTGAGGACATGGTCTGTGGAATGAACGTTCCTAAACATAGCTGATATTATGCTCAATTTAACTTTATTTATGAAGCCTAAGGCTCCTGCTTCTGATTAGCAAACCATGTTTGACATCATTTCTTAATATTGAAAAATTGGTTATTCTACAGAGTTCACAAATAAATCATTCTTGAATTCCTTGTATAGTATAAAAATGTGCAAATATCCATTAAAAAGAAAATGTATAAAATATTTACATTTAATTTTTAATAGTAACACAATAAAACAAATAATAATTAGGGGTGTGCAGCGGGCACTTTTAGGGTTTTGGGTTTTGGGTTTTGGGTTCTGATTAGCTTGAGGTTTTGGGTTCTGATTTGTTTTGCCAAAACACCTGACGAAAGGTTTTGCTTCTGATTTAGGGTTTTGGGTTCTGATTTATTTTTAAAAAAGCATAAAAAGCTCTAAAATCCAGTTTTTTGGGGTTTTTTTTTACACTCCTACGCTATTAACCTCAATAACATTCAATAACAATCATTTCCACTAATTTCCAGTCTATTCTGAACACCTCACACCTCACAATATTGTTTTTAGTCCAAAACGTTGCACCGAGGTAGCTTTCTGAATTGCGTAGTGGAGTGGCCCCGGGACCCAATTTGGTACCGGGGCCACAATACCTCCTCCAACTGGTCTCAATTCCACTGCACATATGGCTGCTCCTACATTCTCTGCAGCATATAGAGGGTGTAGTTCGAGCGCGTCACTACCTCTTGTTTTCGACGATGACAGGTCATTTTCATAAAATTTTGATTTGGCAGCAACAGTCAACGTATTTTAAGATATGATACGCATCTATCTGCACTGCGTAGTGGAGTGGCCCCGGTACCCAATTTGGTACCGGGGCCACAATACCTCCTCCAACTGGTCTCAATTCCACTGCACAGATGGCTGCTCCTCCATCCTCTGCAGCATATAGAGGGTGGAGTTCTAGCGCGTCAATACCTCTTGTTTTCGATCATGACAGTGCATTTTAATTATTTTTGGATTTGGCCCCAACACTGAATGTAGTTTAATATCTGATACGCATCTATCTGTACTGCGTAGTGGAGTGGCCCCGGTACCCAATTTGGTACCGGGGCCACAATACCTCCTCCAACTGGTCTGAATTCCACTGCACAGATGGCGGACACCGGATGCACGTCTAACACCAACATAGCTGTTAAGGCCGCAGTTATTTTTGGGTACAGCAGCAACAGTGAATGTAGTTTGACTTTGAAATAGCAGTACCTAGTATTTTTTGGTACAGCAGTAACAGTGAACGTAGTTTGACTTTTAAATAGCAGTACCTATTATTTTTGGGTACATCAGCAACAGAGAACGTAGTTTGACTTTTAAATAACAGTACCTAGTATTTTTGGGTACAGCAGCAACAGAGAACGTAGTTTGACTTCTAAATAGCAGTACCTAGTTTTTTTTGGTACAGCAGCAACAGTGAACGTAGTTTGACTTTGAAATAGCAGTACCTAGTAATTTTTGGTACAGCAGCAACAGTGAACGTAGTTTGACTCTTAAATAGCAGTACCTATTATTTTTTGGTACAGCAGCAACAGTGAACATAGTTTGACTTTGAAATATCAGTACCTAGTATTTTTGTAACTAATTTTTTTATATTTTTTTTCAATTATTTCTGTATAATTTTTTTATAATTTTTTTAAAATTATTTTTGTATAGGTTTTTTATAAAAAAAAAATTACATTTTTTTTATAACTTTTGAATAATTTTGAAATAACAATGCCCTTAGCAGAACAGAACACAGCACACAGGCAGCACCACTGGACTCAGCAGGACAGAGCACAGGACACAGCACCACTGGATTCAGCAGGACAGAGCACAGGACAAAAGCACCACTGGACTCAGCAGGACAGAGCACTGGACAAAGCACCACTTGACTCAGCAGGACAGAGCACTGGACAAAGCACAAAGAACCACTAAACTGATCAGGAGCTCCCTAACTACAACCTCCCTCACGAGTGATAACAGCCAGAATGAAGATGGCGCCCGCAAGGTGAGTATTTATGACATCCGAGTCTCGCGAGATCCGACACGAGACTTGGATGTCATAGCCTTGGTTTGGCTCCGTTTGGCGCCCGGAAGTTCCCGAACAGTGCTCGGATCCCGTCGGTTCCTCACTGTTCGGGTGGGCTCAGATTTGCGGAATCCGAGCCTGCTCATCCTTAATAATAATAGTATTTTCTTTAAGATACAACTAGTTTCTTCACATATTTAGATTTTTACTTTATATGTATACAAATACAGTGTCAAATTCATTGACTCATGGTATTAATGGATAATATGAAGATGGATAATTGAAAAACCCTTAATCCAGTTTGGCACAGTAAGATTCCTGTTTCAAAAAGGTCAAGAAAATAGCTTTGCATTGTTGTGAGCAAAAAATAAAAATGGTCCTCAGTACTTTAACCATTTAGTAACCAAGAAAGGGCTATGCAAAAATTACTGTCTTGTTATGTATGATTAAAACAAAAACCTATATGTTTCAGTTTTGTACAGAAAATAATATGTTTTACTAAGTAAAATT
Source organism: Mixophyes fleayi (assembly GCF_038048845.1). Classification (NCBI taxonomy): domain Eukaryota; kingdom Metazoa; phylum Chordata; class Amphibia; order Anura; family Limnodynastidae; genus Mixophyes; species Mixophyes fleayi. Next base: position 163,744,234 of record NC_134407.1, read on the forward strand.
TTTTGGGGGGAATAGTGTTATTCCAAACTGGGAAGTAAATAATTTAAAAGGGCTGAATGAATGAATCAAATCAATTCACACCAGAGATGCCACTAGTTTCTAATGACTGTCACGCTACATTCTCAGGAAAACTGGCTGAAACCACAAAATGGCTGCCCCCACTGTGTACAGGTGACAGGTGCACTTTAGGGCAGCGATTGTTTATAAATATAGACAATACCAATCTCTCTTTGTTAACAGCTATGTTTTCGTAAAAGGAAGATATTTGGTTGAGATTCATGGTCAGAAAAACTTTCAATCAGAATGCCTATTATCCATTGCATACAGACTCATGATCTCCTTTGGAGTGCAAGATAAGGAAACATGAGTTGGAGTGGGAGTTGGACATGGGGGAGACTTTGGACAGATCAGGGTTAGCGTTGCTTCTTCCTGCACAAACGAGCATGATAAGGAAAAACGGACAGAGTGTACTTAATATGGTACCTGAGTCCTATGAGATTACACAAAATTTTCCTGTAGGACACCAGGGGGTAGATGTATCAAGCTGAGAGTTTTCCGGCGGGTTTGAAAAGTGGAGATGTTGCCTATAGCAACCAATCAGATTCTAGCTCCCATTTTGTAGAATGTACTAAATAATGATAGCTAGAATCTGATTGGTTTTTCAAACCCGCCAGAAAAACTCTCAGCTTGATACATTTACCCCCAAGTTGTGTTGGAGAAGGTGCGGACGGTAACCTGTCCCACATCTGATCTCGGATTTCCGAGGCCATCTCCAATGTGGAATGAGGTTCATCGCCTCAAATTCATCACTACACGCCATCGCATGTCTGCTTCACTTGTATATTCCCTGTTATCACAACCTATACCAGACACGCCAAAACACCCACATGGGTGGCACATACCAAATCCTGCCGGATGTGAGAAAGCTCTCTGATGGAAAAAGCCAGACTCCCCCCTTCTTTATCCTCAATAATAGACAAAATTTGACATGAAGACAGCATGGAGCATATTTATATAGTGGTGCCCCTCCACCTCTAAACTTTGTGCTATGACCTTGCTGAGAACACTGGCCTACAGGTTGTATCACTCAGAAACCCTTTACACATCACTTCCCTCAGGTTATGCACAGCCCGCAAAACATCTCTTCTATTATCCACATTTGATCTACGCTTCTGTAATAGCTTTCATGGTTGAATGTACGCCTGTACTATGTGCTGAGCTCCTATAGACATTTTGCTATGGACTACAAATTACCTCTCTCCCCCCTCTTTTTTCCTCCTGTATACCCCTCCCCGCCCAACCACCTTACAAAAATTCAATAGAATGTTTTTTTCAAAAAACAAAACACAGGTTTTTACATTACATTTTGTACTAAGGTTATTGGTACTACCCAGCCTACAGATAATACTGCATAGAGAATGAGTATTTCAAAAACAAAAACACTAAAACTGTACTCAACATACAAGTAACTGGTCAGTTTAGCGGCTTTATTGGTTAACATAACAATATCCTTGCCTTTGATAAGATTACATATATAAATATTGTTAACTTGTAACACATTAACATATTTCTGTATACCAGTTACCGATATATCAATATGCATTTAATAACAGACAATAGCACTGTACATTATCAATTGGCACCATTTGCAAGAAATGAACGATGAAAGAGAAAGCAACGATTTGGAAGGAGGGGTGACACAGCTAGCTAACCTGCTAGCAAAAGATGCAAGTCCACCGTCAACATATATTGGAATATATAACCTACTCTATAGCTCCTTCTACAGAGAGTTAATCAATCCATAACCATCTTATATCCCTGCAACTAAAATGAACCTTCCATACATGTCGGTGATAAATGTACTATGTGCTTTTGTGCCTTGAACATGCAACAAACTATATATAGCAAAAATATTCAGCTTTAAATGCATTTTTTTTCGACTGATTGGAACCGCAGTAGTAAAAACTATAACACAATATTTTGCCCAAGGCTATCATATGAAGAGTACAACTAAAGTGGTTACAAAATGGGGAATCTATTTCTAAAAGGCAAAAAAAACAAACTGAAAATGCTGCTACAAATGTAAGCAAAACATTACTCATCCTTAAGACATTTTCAATACAAATGGCAAAGGAGGTTGTGGTGTATAATAGCCTTGGAGGTATGGATGTACAAACTATATCATTTATGATTTGGCCAAGTCGTGTTACAAAAAATTCTACTCAGTCCTGACAGAAATTGCATATTTATATGAAAAGCAAGTGTACTACCCGCACTTTGCAGCCTTATTAAACACAGATATAAGAGAGACAATATGTGACATGCTGTCAGTTAAGGTCATCCAAAATTAATACACTTGCTCGGTTATTTAATTTACAACTGTGCAGAAGCAATAATTAGCAGACATAATTCATACATAACACATCCCTTGAATACTTTGAGAAAATGTGGTTATTCACACAAAATGGCTGTCACAGGGGGGCCTTGTGCCCAAATGTTCCTGCTTAGCCTACATGACTCCTTATAATATATGTGACAATAAAGAAGATATATGAGGTACATGATAAGTGCTGCAATTTTATATTTTTTCTATATGTACTGCATATTAAAATTAAGTTTGGGCTAAATGATAATCGTCTATCTTATCTATTTTCAACACAAGGAAGAGCTGAATCACTCTAAACCTGTGAAATGAAAAATAATACAGGGGAATCAGGATTCAGTCAATTGGCCAAAACAGAGATTTTGCTGGGTTGAACCCAAATTGAATTATGGATTTGATGCATCCTTACCTTGAGGTGATCAGTTTCAGCAAGAACAAAAGCAAACCATTTACTTGCTGTCACGGTCACTAGGAATCTTGACCCAGAATTTACCAGATGTAGCTTTACTCACCAGAGGCGCGGAGTGGCTGGTCTTCTCCAGGAACTCCCGCAAGGAAGTATGGGGTTTAGCGGCTTCCACTGTGCAGGTCGCGGCCCGCTGGAGAGTATGGTAAATTGACGGATACAGCTATACACGATGAGAGCAAGGACCTCCTTGAGCTGGATAGAAGGAGGAATGCCAGGAGATTAGATAGTCTCTGAGTAGTAGGAGTTGTACTGACACAGAGAGAATGATGACCAGTAGTAACTGGGAATGAGAAGTTCCGCATTGCCTAGTGTGCAGGTAAACTGTAACAGACGGATACTTCACAGCTGTGGAAAAGGACTATACAAACAGCCAATAATACAAAGTAGCAGAGCAGTCAGTGACTAGCAGATATTACCACAGATGCAAAGTAGAAACTTAGTCCCGGTAACAGACAAACATACAAGGTAGTGTGGAACGATCAGCGGCTGACAGGCATTACCATTGGCGTGGAGTAGAGGCTTGTCCAGATTGCAGATAAGATACAGGGTAGCATATAGCGATCTGCGGCTGACGGGTATTACCACTGGCATGGAGTAGAGACTTGTCCAGATTGCAGGTAAGATACAAGGTAGCGTGGAGCGGGCTGCGACTGACAGGTATTACCACTGGCGTGGAGTAGAGACTTGTCCAGATTGCATGTAAGCGTCCACAGCAAACAGGAACCACGAGCAGGAACAGAGAACTCCTTGGTTACCTCAGAGGAATGAGGACCAAGAACAGGCAAAGGTGGTAGGGCAGCAGGTGTCTTAAATAGTGAGAAGTAATTAATCATCCAATGAGGAGAGGAACAAGGTTTTATCAGTTCTATAGGTCTGCACATGCGCAGACCCCTGGTCAAGATGGCGGATGGCCAGAGCGCAAGACAGGCGCCGGCAGAGCAGAGAGAGACCTAGGTCTTGAACCAGAGGAACTAACAGTCCGGTGAGTGACATTTGCGCAACACAAAACAATTCACTTTCTTTTTATATTTACCTGTGTTAACGGCAATAAACCTTTTGCCACTTGTAAAATCCCTTCTAATTTGGGTATACAGTGCGCATAGGAGAATCTGAGACAAACATACAATTGTCCGGAAAAATCAGTTCTACTTTACTGAAACTGGTATACTAATACTACTTATACAGAAAACATAGCATACCCTCTTGTGGTTACTTAGTATAATAATTAACACAATCCTTTACATTGTAGTTATCACCAGCAATCAATTGTACAAAGACATCTGTAAATATTTCTCTCCTGACTGAACTCCTGTTCTTGTCTCTTTATTATCTCTATAAATGAGTTATTTCTCATTTTCTAGGGTTTTCAAAGTAAACCCTCTCATCCTTGACACACAGGTCGTTAATCTAATTGGAACTCCTTTAACTATGAAGGTCTGTACCTTAATCATTTTTAACTAATTGGCTTCTACATTAACTATTTCTATGCAAGCTATACATTGCTTAATTAAAAAGATCATAACTTGTTTTATACCTGCTATCTTCAAAAAATGGCTCTGGAGGAAGTCACGCACTCAAGCGAACTTCATTCTCTTTACGTTCATTCTCTCCTCTTACCGTTCTGCTCTATTACTTTCTAAACTAGTGTTTCTTAAACCTGGTCCTCAGGACCCCTATCAGTGCATGAACAGTTCCATGTCTCCTTGCTTTAGCACAGGTGTATTCATTACTGACTGACACACTGTAACAGATCCACAGGTGTTATAATTATTTCCCTTGTCACCTGTTAAACATGCACAGTTAGGGGTCCCAAGGACTGGGCTTGAGAAGCTGCTCTAAACAGTTCTACTTTAAGGCTCTCATTTCCTCCCAGTGCTCCAATCCTCATCGCCTTTATGCCACCTTCAGCTCCCTCCTCTGCCCTCCTCATGCTCTGGTCTTGAATTTGCTACCCACTTCACCTACAAAATTTAGTCCATACATCATGACATCTCCTCCCATCAGTCCCTGTCACTCACCGGACCGTGAGTGCCTCTACTCTGGTGCGAGGTCCTCCATCTTTTCTCCCTACACCTGGAATCGTGGCCGCTCGCTATCCTGCCATCTGCGCATGCGCAGGTCTCGCTAGTAGCTTCACCTGTCCATGGAGGTGATTGACAGATCAATCACCTCACCCTATTTGAGGCACCTGTAACCCTAGGTAGGGGCCTGATCTTGAAGTCTCATTCCCAGTGAACTTCTATAGGTGTGTGCAGATCCCAAACTGCTTCTAGCTTTACTCGTTGTACAGTTTCCACTGTGTGCAGATTGTTCTAACTACAGCTTCCACGCTGCTCCCTTGTTCAACTCAGCGGCCGTTCCCACCCCGCTACAACACTATCATCCCGCTGATCGTGTCACAGCTTCCACGCTGCTCCTGGCTCCACTCAACAGTGGTCCTCTTACCGTTCCAACGCTGACACCCTGCTGATCGTGTTACAGCTTCCACGCTGCTTCCCTGCTCAAGTCAGCGGCGGTTCCCATACCACTACAACGCTTCAACTCCCAGCTGATTCCGGATCTACACGACTGGGTATGCGTTACTAACTATTGACTATTATCTATTCTACTCACATACCAGTTGCATCCATTGTTGTTTGTTGCGCAGGGTACAGGTACCCATATAGACTGTGTTTCCGCATTGCTCCAGTTAGGACTAGCTGTCACTCAAGCTCGTTACCTACTCACGCTACTACTTGGCATCATTGTGCATAAACTGCTGTGATCAGCTTCTCCCCACTGCAAGGCACCAACTATATATACAGACTATTCATTGTGCCTTCCAAGACATTGCTCTACTCGCGCTGTTCCCATACAGCCACAGTTTGCCTTTCAACTTCACTCTCCTACACCTGGACAAGTCCTCACTCCCTCCACAGCAGTGGTACAACTTGCTGCACGCAGACCACTGACCTCCCTGCTACATACCTGCACCTGGACAAGTCCTCCTATCACAGCGGTGGTACAACTTGCTACTCGCATACCACTGACTTTCCTATTACCTACCTACACCTGGACCCGTTTCCTCACCATAGCGGTGGTACAACTTGCTGCACACAGACCACCGACTACCCTGCTACCTACCTGCACCAATCCTATTCTTCCCATCAGAGCAGTGGTACAACTTGCTGTACGCAGACCACTGACTCCTCCTCTACCTATCATCACCGATCCACGTCCACTCCTCGTGTCTACATTATCTCCAGTTTCCAGTTTCCAACTCCAAGTCGTTGATTGCCTCAGACTATCTCTACTCTCCTGCTGTTGTGTCACTCCAATCATTCACCTGCCTGCTTTGAGGTGCGTGCCATATCCCTGCCTCTCCAGCAGAGTACCATCTGGTGAAACTCGGGTAGCAACTCCTAGTGCCCGTGACAGTCCCTTCTCACTCCATCCTCTCCCCCCTTTCTACCCAATTTGTGCCTCCTCACACTCTACTCTGTAGATGCTATCTCCATTCTCTGCTCCCTACTGTCACCCCCACTTACTAGTTCACCCACCTTCTCTTCCTCCACTCAGGTATATGCAGATGAATTCAGCACCCTTCTAATCATGCTCACCCCCTTCCACCTGCCCACTCGACCACATCCCCGCCCACCTTCTCCACTCCCTCTCTCTCAAAGCCCGATCCCATCTTGCCCTCTCTTCCTCAACCTATCCCTCTCTTCTTGTGCATTCCCCTCTTTCTTTAAAGATGCTCTTGTCTCACCCATACTCAAAAACCATCCCTTGACATTGCGACTCTCTCCAATTACCGTCTTATCTACATCCTTCCTTTTGCCTCCAAACATGTTGTTTACAATCGTCTAACCTCCTTTCTTTCATCTCACTCCCACCTTGACCCACGCCAATCCAGATTTTGCTCTCTCCACTCCATCTAAACTGTCCTCACTAAGGTCATTAACAACCCTCTCTTCTTTAGGGACACTACTTCTTTCTTATCCTCTCGACCTCTCTGCTGCCTTCGATCCCATTGACCACTCCCTTATTTTGCAAACTCTCCAATCTATAGGCCTCTGTGGCACTGTCCTCTCCTGGTTTTATATTTACCTCAGAAACTGTTCCTTTTCGGTCTCTAAACCAGACTCCACATCCACCCCTTCCTTTACCCGTCGGAGTTCTCCAAGGATATGTTCTTGGCCCCCTGCTCTTCTCCCTCTACACCCCACCCTTGGTTGTCATTACCAGGGACAACTTTCCTTGTGTTCTCCTTCTACTATTCCATCACACACTGTACCTCTTGGCCTGCTTCCTTAGGCATGTTTTTTTGAGCTCAGGCCTATTTATGCAACCTCCTCCTCACTGGCCTCCCCCACTCTCATCTCGCTCCCCTTCGATCTGTTCTTAACGCTGCCGCTAGGCTTATTTTCCTTTATCACCGCTCCTCTTCTGTCTCCCCCCTCTACCTAGCCCTTCACTGGCTCCCATTCCCCTTCAGAATCCTCTTTAAGTTCCTCACACTCACCTACAAGGCCCTCGCCAACTCCACTGCGCCCTACATCTCCACCCTTCTCTCTATTCATGCTCCATCCCGCCCCCTCTCCGTTCTGCCCTCTTCCCCCCTTATAACCTCCCCCCATGCGCCTATCCAAGACTTCGCCCGCGCTGCCCCCCTCCACTGAAACAAGCTCCCTCCCTCCATCAGAACTTCCCCTAATCTGTCCAGTTTCAAACGGGCCCTAAAAACCCACCTTTTTCTTACAGCCTTTCTGTCTCCCACTTAACTTCCTACCTTATCTTCTGCCTCCGTTCCCCTACTCTCCCTCTCTCCCCTGCGTCTCTCTGTCTGTCCACCCCTCCCCTTAGATTGTACCCTCCTCTGAGCAGGGCCATCTCTCCTCCTGTTTCCACCACTTCTAACTCTGCTCTCCAGCTACTCAGCCCTCCTCCTCGAGGGTCCTCCACCCCACGTCCACTCTCGCTCCCTCCTCCCCCTTGGGGGTCTCCCTGTTTTCCGCGCCCTCCTTCTTGGGCCCCGTCGTTTGCGGATCCTCCCTCCCCCTTCCCCGCCCTCTCTAGCTGTGCATTGAGCTTACCGAGTTACTGTGCTTACTGTTTACTGTACTGTACTGTCTCCCATTGTATTGTATTTTGTTTGTCCCTGTACGGCGCTGCGGACACCTTGTGGCGCCTTATAAATAAAAATTAATAATAATAATAATAATAATATTTCACGTTGGACATTGCCATCACTCTCACTCACTAATTTATTTGATCTGCATAACTATGTTATCTGTGTATTTTTTTTGTTTCATCAGTATGTCTGGTGTTTGTATTTTGTTTTTCATGTATTGAATTACTGTATACAGTGGTAAAAATGTACACACCAGTGTAAAGCTAACATGAATTTGCAATATTTGTAGTAATGAGCATTCAGAACTCTATTTATTAAAATGCATCCATAATGGTGATTTTCTATTGCTGCAATTTACTATTAAAATATGGTACCCAGCTGTCTTGGCGATACTGTCCCAGAGCAGTAAGAGTTAACTTACTGCTTTGACAGGTCAGTCTTGTGGTATCTGCGCGTTGATCAGTGGAACTGAAAGCCCAAATGAGGGGCTTATAGTTAAAAATAAATGTAAATCATAGAAAAATATTTGTAAACTATTTTAAAGAATTCCCAATTGAATAAATGCTTTATTTAAAGGGGTAGGTGTTGCCTGAAATAGGGCTTCTCACTGTTTAATAAATAGAGCCCTAGTTAGGGTAAAAATGGTGTGAGGGGTGTTCACCTTTAGATGAAAATACATCAGAGGGATGGTCATCAGCCCGAAGGCGATTACAAGGCTGAGGTTTGGGATCAAGTCTGGTATAAACACCTATACATGAAAGGGTTAAGAAAAAGGAGCATGACAGGATTACTTGGATACTCCCATGTTGTATCGTAATGGGAGTTGCTTAGCTGACCTGGTCATAAATATCCTGTAAACTTATGACCTTCCTCTTTGATCCTGTGCAAGTTTGGATAAGTAGCACTCACCTTATGTAGCTGCCTGCATCGTTTTCCTTCCAGCATTGTAACTTTCTGTTGTTTTTGTTCTAATTTTTCCCTTTGTGCCTTCTTTCCTCTGCCCATTTGCTGTGTCTCTCTCATTTGCCTGTTCTTGTGTTTTTATTTGTTTTATTTCCCCATTTTGTGCCTTTTCCTTCATTTTGTTCCCTGTTTGCTCGTTCCTCTTTCTCCTGCCCATTTCCCACCTTTTATTTAAATCCCCTGCCCATTTCAGCCATCCCCAGTCTTTGCCCTGCGATGTCTGCTTCTGCCGGTCTATACGGCGTTGGCAGTCACTGGCACCCCAGCCCCTTCGCCCCCTCTCACGTGCAGGGTCCGTAAACGGTGGGGGGTGGGGAGAGTTGTAGCAGGTGCTGTGTTACAAGCGATGAGATGGTGTGCTACTCCAATATGGCCATTTCCAGTGGGGTGCACCTGCCTGTGTGTGTGATTGGATTAGAAAGGGCCAGTGTGTAGACATATTTGCTATCACAAACAAGGTGAACTCGATTGTGGCCGAGGCTAAAGCGAGATGTGGGGGCTGCGCTAGACGTTAGACGATCATAATTGGTTAAGCGGATTTTATGTTTTGGTGCCTGTTATTTGGACACGAGGCCTGGTGAGTATCTTCATGTGTTCAGATACATGCATATGATAGATGACATGTACATGAACTCTAAGCAGGGCACATGGTTAGCTTATGAAGATGAGTTTCGGGCCAAGTACGACGGCCTTCTGAGCCTCATGTTCGGGTTTAAGGACATAGAGGTGTCGCTTAATGTTTCCCAGGAAAGGAAGGTCGCACGCAAGGGAGGCCTGCAACTCGCCCTTCCAAGGGCTGCAAAATGCTATGCGTTCAACACATTGTTTTCGGTGATGGCTTGTCGCTTTGCACACTCCTGTCTGCGCTGCGGTGGTGCTCATGCCATTAAGTCCTGCAACACGCCTGTGGCGTCTGTCAAGGGTAGGAACTCACCAGCTATCGCTGCTAAACAAGGCCCTCTCACCTATTAAGTTGGATTTGCTGGATGGGTGGCTTGCTCGCTATCTCAATAAGGGCAAGGCCGCCTTTTAAAGGTGAAGATTTTCGTTCGGATTTTCTCTCGCATGGCACGCAGACAGTTAGGTCCGTGTAGGTGCGGAACCTATAGTCTGCTTTAATTTTCCCAGAGGTAGTGGCGGAAAAAGTCCGTAGGCAGGTTCTCTGGGGCAGGATGAATGGCCCTTTTTTGGAACCACCGTTTTCCGATATGGTGATCTCCCCTGTCGGGGTGGTTCCTAAGAAAGTGTCTGGCAAGTTTTTGATTCAGCATCTTTCCTTTCCGCCAGGGGGATCAGTTGATGCTATAGATGATAGTTTGTGTTGGGTAGCTTATCAGTCGTTTGAAGCGGCGTTTGATATGGTACAGGGTTTTGGTGCCGGGGCACTGCTTGCTAAAGTGGATGTTGAATCCGCTTTTTGCCTCCTTCCGTTACATCACATTTAGTTTCCTTTCATGGAGTTTTGTTTGAGCAACGGGTCTTATGTAGACAAATGCCTCCCCATGGGATATGCTGTTTCCTGCACATTTTTGAATGTTTTAGTTTGTTTCTTAAATGGTGCTTCGAAGCTGGTTCCAGTCATAGGGGTGTCGCACATTACTTGGACGACTGCTTTGTGGTCGGGTAGGGGGAGTCTATGGCCTGTGTGGATGCTTTGTTTTATTTTCTGGCGGTTTTTCATACCCTTGGGGTTACTGTCACAAGCGATAACTCCTATGACTTGCCTGTCTTATTTCGGTGTTTATATTGACACCGCCCTGGGGCAGTGCGCTCTCCCCACTGATAAGTTGGATAAGCTTCAGGCGATGATTTCAGAGGTGCGGGGTTTCCACCTGGGTGACACTGAGGAAGACCCAATTCATTTTGGTTCTTTTAAATTGTGCCTGCAGGATTATTTTGATTGGACGGGTCTAACTGTTGGAGGTTTGAGAGGGTTTCCTTGTCTCTGGAAATAAAGGAAGACTTAGGTGTGTGGGAGGTGTTTCTGCGTGAGTTTAACAAGGTGCATGAGTGGCCAGATCCCCCTCTGTCCCGCTGTGAGTTGCAGCTATTTACCAATACTGCAAGGGCATTGGGTTTTGGCGCTTATTTTAACGGCATTTAGTGCACTGCACCATGGCCGTTATAATGGGTCACTGCAGGTTGTACTTCTAACCTGGTTTTGTTGGAATTGTTTCCCATTGTTGTGGCCCTGGAACTGGGGGCTCCCAGGATACAGGGGAAGCAGACTGTGTTTTGGTGCGACAATTTGGGTGTGGTACAAGCCATTAACAGGCAGAGTGCGTCATCTCTGCCCGATGTCGGCCTCTTGAGGCATTTAGTTTTGCATTGCTTGCAGTTTGATGTGTGTTTTTGAGCTCAGCATGTGCCGTGGGTTGACAATGGGTTGGCTGATGCTCTGTCCCAGGGGTACACGGATAGGTTTAGGGCCTTCGCACCGTGTGCTTCCCTCATTGGGACGCCTTGTCCTGCTTATATCTGTCAGATAGTCAAGTAGGCATAGCAGGCCTTGCCGAACTTTCCCTTGCACTGCACATTTTGAAGAGAAATAGAACTTCCTGGAATGAGTGGTCTTTGTTTCGGGATCCAAAGTAAAGGGTTGCACCAGCTCTCCTTCATTTGGACCAAGTATGAAAGCGGTAGGTCCAATGCTGCGTTGGCTGCTACTCTTGCAGGCATATCCTTTTTTGCTCAGTTGTATGGTCAGGTTGACCTGTCTAAGAGTTTTGTTATAGCTAAAGCCTTGAAAGGGTGGTCGCACTTGCACCCTGTCCAGGTGGCTCAATGGCGACCCATTAGTCCTGCTATGCTAGAGTCCATGCTGTGGGCTGTTTTGAGAGATGACTGCAGATGACTATGAGCGTGTGTTGTGTAGCTCCAAGCTAGCCCCTTCTTCAGGAATGCTTGCAAAACCGTAATTATTTCTGACTTTCCTGTCATATGTTAGGTCTAAAACTGACCTGTTAGGCAAGGGGAAGTGGGCCACCCTGTGCCCGTATGGGAATGTTTTTATTAGCCCAGTGTCTCTGTTCATGGAGTATGCCCGGGTTCGACAACAGGGTGGGGGAGGGGGGGATTCCTGGCTGGTTCACCAGCATCTTTCCCACCTGTCCAAATATCAGTTTTCTGTTATTTTCAAAAGCACATTGTAGTGGCTTGGGCTGGATAGTCAATGTTTTGGCACTCATTCCTTCTTATTGGGGCAGCAACGACAGCAGCAGTGGAAGGAGCTATAAACAGTATGTGCGGACTTAATCTGCTGTCCTGATTTGCTGCTTGTTTTTCTCTCTCTCTCTCTTCTCCTCTTTCTGGCTCTTGGACAGATCTTCAGCTGCTTGTTGCGTTTGGATGCAGAGGCACGAAAGGATATGCCTACTTTTTCCTCTGAAAGGGGGCCTGATTGGCTATTGGTTCATAAAGTTTTACGGTTTTTCCATTGTCTATATCTCCTGTTCTGTTGCCTCTGGTCTTTCGCTCTTTCTCCTTTGTTTTTCTCTGCTCAATTCTGTGCCTCTCTTTTGTTATGGATCTGTTCTTTGGCTGCTCGCTGTGAATGATTGCCATGGTATGGTTTGCTCCTGTCTGTTTGTTAGTTGCCTGTTATTGTACATACTGGGTTTAAGGTTTATTCAGCTGAAGAGTCTGTATCCCTTTGAAGTGTCAAGATTTATGTTCGGTTACAGTCCTAGGGGGCGGGTTTGTTGGTGCATTACGTCAGCCTAGGAGGGGATGCGGGTCCTCTAAACTTGTGGTGGATGGATATCTGTTTTTTTAAGGGTGTGATCCTGGCAGGAAAACGTCCCCCCTGTTTGATTTATACAAAGAGGGTGGGTGACCATTGTGGTATTTTGGTATTGATTCTAACTGGCTGATTGTGCTTTCACTCTACCATGCATTTGTTTCCTATTAATAAAACTGATTCTGATTTGCCAAATCTTGTTGTCTGTGTGTTTATATTATATTAAGGGGAGTTAAGTTTTCAGGAGTTATAGCATGGCTGACCATCAACCGTTAATCCTTTATCTACCTTGTTTTTAAAGATTTTCCATATGATTTATCTGATGGAGTTATAAAGAAATATATGCTCAGAAAGGCTTTCTGTATATCGAGACAGTACCTGCTACAAACAAGCAATAAAACAGCCCATTATAAAGTATCATCATTCTTCTTGTTGCCTTTTCAGATAACATTTTCTCAAATATTTATGTGTTGAAAGTTCCCCTCCACCACCTCCATTTGCACCACTCCTTTCCCACATTAGAGGTGGAAGTAATTCATTTTTCATGAGACATTTGAGAAGTGTAGGGTAGGAGGAAGAGGATAAAGGGACAGATCAGAATGGACAACTAGTGACCCCAAATAGCTGCCTATTGAGTGTAGACTCAGTATGGGCAATTCATGTGTCTACTTTTACTCAAATTCACTCTGTTTTACACGGAAGATTAGGATTTGCAGGTCAAGGTAGAGGTGTAACTTTGCACTGGCCAATGGGAGGAGATGGATGGATCTGAGTGTTCCTTACATGATGACTAGGAGCATAAGAGTGTCTTTTTGCACCAATATGCAAAAAAAAAAGATTTCACTTTGCCGGACGAAATTATCTAAATGAGTCAATGGGATGGGGGAAGGCATATTTTACAGGTGTGTTCCCTACTTTGAGGTAGGGCACACAGTTTTTTGATCCCTACAAAATGATTACATTATTCTGGATCCTCCAAGGTCCCAGAGATCAGACCTCGTTCTATGCTTTTAATTGGATGAATTTTACACCTTGCAGCTGCAGTTCTGTGGGAAACAAACAAGAGTGCTACATTTTATAAAGACAATCCATATGTCTCCCCTCTCTCATTACTTGTAAGCCACACATGGGGCCAAAATAAGCTGCCCCTGAAGTCTGTATCATTCTAATCTTAGTGCTCAGTAACCCTAAAACAGTATTTTACACCAGACTGAAAGCCTACTGATATACAGAACAGACTTTGGTTAAAGTCACAATGCCATAATAAAACAACATTGTAACAGAACACGGCATGCAGTGCATGAATTAAATATTATAGGATAATCACTGCTTTAGGAGAATGTGTACCTGCTCTGCTGTTACTAATTGGACTACATCACATTCCTTTGTGTACTTGAAATCATCTAGGTGTATCAGCAGATGTTTTGGCATCTATTGTGAGGAGTACATTGATATTTAATATACTGTAATTGAAATAATTATAAAATGACTGCACATAAGAAATGTAATGCACTTGGGGCACAAGAACAGCTGTCAGATATTAAATTAAGCTGGACAAGTACAATTCAGCAGCCAGTCAATTCAATCTGAAGACATTTGGCCATTTTAAGAAGCCAGCAAAGATATGTACCTAATGAGATCCATATAAATCATGTAAAAAAAAGTTAAGCACCAGAAGTTTTCAAGCCTCCTGAGATTTCAACAAACCTGTGGTACATAGACTGTTATGCTATATACATGCAGGCATAAATAATTTGACCTGACTTTAGGGGAGCGTAGAGACTGCAGTATAGTGTATTATAGTGACAATTTTATATTTCATGGAGCATTAATGATCGGGAACGCTGCAGTCAGCTTTAAAATTTAAATGAAGTAAATTCTTGCCAGAAATCATGTGTGTCCAGGTCCATACCGTTACATTCATTTTGGGAGCCCCAGCATCAAAGGGTGTTTAGTTGGTTTTGGTGAATGCACTCTGAACGTTGATTTGAATGTATGTATATACAAGCCCTTAATGTATTGTATATTTTACAATGTTACCCAGAAGATTACAAGAAATTATAAGCAAGTTTTATAGATATGGTTTTACTTAAATATATTACAAAGAAGTTCCCCCATAAACTTAAACCTATGCAGTATTTATTTGACATAATAGATTGAAGATATGATAAATTGGAGAATATCACAGAATATGTAGTTTAGTAACAGCTACCAAGAGGGATGTCAATACACTTGTTGCATATAATCTATTTTCATATCTATGTATTGTATTACATCATGTGTCACAACATAATTTCACAAAACAAACTAGTATTCAACCAGAACACACACAGAAATATTAAGTGAAGGAAATGTCAAACCAAGTGAAAAAATACAATTCACATCATGAAGTTTTGATTGTAAGGTGGACAGGGATATGGCATGGTATGTTATGTTAAAAAAAAAATAAAAAAAAATAAAGTTATACAGTTTTACCAACAGGTCAAGATATAGAGGTAAACCATTTTTTCCAGTGTTTATCTATGTTTCCTGAAAGATAAATAAGTATTGTAAACTGTTAGAGATCAGCTTGTTGTTCCCTACATCCTTGCTTTCAATTAGTGCTGAGTGTGCAGTGCAGGTGTGCCTTCCCCTGAATAGCTGATTGGTGAGCTGCACTATTTAAGCTTTTGCGTATACATCACACTATTCAGTACTCTTGGTTCATGTATCATATTATCTGGTGCAAGACTGTTGCTTCAATCTGCATTGCCGAAGTTGTTCAGTGAATGTTACCATATTACCTGCATTGCCTCAAGGTTACATAGACTGTTGCTTCATCCTGCAATTGCTTAAGTTGTTCTAAGAACCTTACCATATCCCGAGACTGCTCCTGTTGCAGCATTTACCTGTAATAAGGCTGTAATAAACTTTTGCTTATTTCTCAACACTATCTCATATCTCCACCTTTGAATCCTAACATAAACCATGTGTTTTTAGCAGTCATGTTCGTATTTTATGTATATAGAAGTATACATGTATACGTTATATCATACTTGCCAACTTATGGCAAGTATGATTCGGGAGGCTGCTGGGGAAGGTGGGCGTGCAGGGGGCGAGGTTCAGAAAATCGCGTCATTTTGGCCAAATGCCGCTATTCCCGGTGAATCGCTTCATTTTGGACCTAATTCTGCCCACCTCCTAGTGAAGTTTGCCACACTCTCCCGGGAGTCCGGGAGACTCATGCGAAATGCGGGACATTCCGGGAGAGTTGGCAAGTATGCGCTATATGCATGCTAAGCACTATACTTTCCAACTGTCCCTATATTAAACAGACCTCCCCTCTTTTCAACTATTCCTCATTCTCACTAAACTATCCCTCCTTTAAGTCTAATAAAACGATCTTCAAGAATATAACTCCATTTCTGAGGTTGATTCCTAAGTGTCCTTAACTAAATATTACTGTTATGTACTTGCATACAATAATATATATTAATAAGATTATTAGTTGTTTTTACACAACAGATTTACACCATGAGCATCACAGCGACACGTAGAACCAGTTTTAGCTCACAAACCAAAGATTAAAAACCCAGCAATAGACCAGGAAAAACATCTCATCGCTGAATGTCAGAGTGACCTTGAAGACTTTCATTCAGCAGTGAGAATGAAACATGTCTCTGGGAGAGAAGGCCAGCTACATCTGCAGGGTGTAAAATAGAGTTGATGCAATTAAAGACGAGATTAATGCCAACTAAATTCACTTGTGAAATGTATCTTATTTATAAATCATATATTTGCATATCTGTGTCAATTTATGTTACCATTTCAACTTGCACGTGGTGTTTTTAGAAAAATAAGATTTTCGTTCATGCCTAGGCTTCAAGCTTTATATTTACTGATGAGAAAATGTGTTCTGTAAAATAATTGCTCTACTGAACATTTATATAAATATATTGGTCCTTTTCATCTCTGGGATGACTGCTGAATGACCTGAACACTCCTGGGCCATATTTGCATCTTGTGCTGCCCAGGGCAGAGTGAATACATATGTCTACTATTAGTAATTGTGCAATGCCTACTCATGCTGCATTTCTAAACACCCCCAATACATGTTTTTACTTGGATAAACTGGCAGATGAAACCGACTAAACAGTAAAAACACAAAATTAAAAGGTTCGGAGATTTTACATAAAACTATCTTCTGCTTCTTCTTCTATAGGACACCAGCAGATAGTACCATCTGCATCTTTATATTAAATACAGAGCACTGACGTTATAATTACAGACCTCATCTTTTGACACAAAGAGACAAAAAACAAATAAATTAGTGTTAAAATGTTGAGCCCCATTGTTCCCCTTTGTATTAATTGCATGGAGAACGGAGCTTTAACACAGTCTGTAATATGGATCACTAACACAAACTGAAAACAGACATTCTATGCAGACCGAATTTTTTACTATACAAATGACAGCGGTCTTAGTTATTAGTAAATACTATGAGATCACATGAAAACGTTATGTGCCATCTGTAAATATTTAAGACTCTCTCAGTCCTGGTACAAGTTACACAATTTACACAGGTAAAATTGTACAAAACTATATTTATTCTGTAAGTCCGAGAACAGGAATAGGATGGCGAGTTATCTCCTCCATTAATTTCTCTCTGTTGTATCTCCTGCCTCTGCAGCAATGAACGTTTGTTATTAGAATGCTCAGGGGAATAATTCATTATCATTGCATTTGCTAGATTCCAAACTGTGCCAAACTCCTACAACCCAAATAAATCAGATTGTGTTAACACGTCTCAAGCCCAGAGACTGTTTCTCAAATGAGGAGCAGAATACAGGAGGGCTTCCAGCTAAAGATCAGCTGTATATATTACACAGCAAAATGCAGCCCTGAATCTGCTCTCTGGGACAAGGCTGATATTTAGCAATGCACGGGTGCCTGCTAACATTATCAGCCAATTAGTTATCTGTCTGATTAGCAGTGACATACACATAATTAACCAGAAAAACAAGAAAAGCAGTTGAAACCCAGAGAGAGAAAAAAAACCTGAAAATGTTAATACAAAGTGAATAAGATAAACACAACGGGCTGCCAATAAATCCTACATCGGCATAGCTTTGGGTGGGATGTGGGCAGAGTGGTGCAGAAAACGCATGGGTTAATCTTCTCTACAATATCTGACAGGTAATGATAATCACAGAGCTGAATCCGGAACATTTTTATTCAAAGCTGCATCTATCCGCTATCTGTCATGTCAGAACTGTCTATGACTAGAAAAGATCTGAACAGCCATTTCAGAAGGATTCCCATTTAGATGTATCTATCTACCACTTGAGACAAATTTCAAACTATATGACAGCACCACCCCAGTCTTTTATTCACCACTTCAAAAGCCAGGCAGCCTTCTGCGCCAAACTCTGTCTCCTGGCTGCAGAACAGGAGAGGGGATTCATTTATCAAAGCAAATATGTCATTGCGTCCAATGCAACTTTTAAATGGCAAAGACTTGGCAACAAAGAGACCCTATTGGAGGATAGTTAATTTTTTAGATGTAGTGCCTACCCCTTAAGATAGATGTGCTATTACATGGTAAATTATAATTTTTACATTTTCCATTGTTTGTTCAATATCCTCTGTGCTATGCGATCTGTAAACCCTTCTCTCTTTGGGACACCAGAATATATTACAGTAAAACTACAATACATTTCTGTTATAGGTGCTCAACAGGCCTCAAGACTGGTTCCAACTATAGTGTAAATTGCATGTCTTGGGCAGTGTTACTAACCTAAAGGTTCTTAAAATTCAGTCCCAAGCCAAACAAATTGGATGTATGACATTTGTTGCATATATATGTGTTTTAAACAAAACATTTTGCTGCATTAGATTGCATATGTTAATACATAGGGCTCATAGTAATAAGAAATCTTAAATCCAAATTGATCAAAATTAGGTATTAAATCATTAACGTTTAAACGTCTGGTTTTCCAAATATCTCAATTATTAACAATCTAGATCTCAAAAATTACATTTAAAAAAAATTACAGTAAGGTCTGTATGGGAACCCTGCTCAGCCTGGCAAGTGTTAAGAGTCTTGCCAGGAAAGATATTTTTGTTAAATTGTATGACAGAAGATATTCTATCACTCCAATAAGCAGCGATAGAAAATGTTCCATGTTGCCGAGTCTTCATAAATAGACCCCATAGAAAACAATATCCATCTGATGTAAGCCACCTGACCGTATCATGCACTGGGTTGTAGGGATTGGCCATCTGAGTAAAGTGGTACAGTCTGTCTTACTCTGTTTTAGGGTGTCTTGGCCCAGTACCTCATAGGGACTGGTCACTTGATCATATCAGTGTAAGGTGGAAAGGAAAAAAGTATTACCAGGTTTCAGTTTTACTCATTCCCAGAACCCGTACCTGAGCTGAATGGTTAAAGGAGACATGTCACAGTCATCAGATGTACCAGGATGTCATTTGATCAGGATAAACTCTACATGATGCACCTCAGTGCTTCAAAAAAAACACACACACACATTGCTGCTATTAGTTTATGTCGCACTCTGTTCGGGACACCTCCTAGCTTATGCTATTGAACTGTACTGATTATTTTATAAACGTTACAGCGATCTATCTCCTAGTCTAAACATTCCTTTATCTACTCTTCATGAATGCAGCTGATACATCAACCCCTTCAAACCAACAGTAATGTACATTGCTGCTGAGAGTTGAAATTGAAATCCCAGAAGGTATACCTGATACTGAAGCATACGTTTGTCTAAAGTAAAAAAATATTCAGTAAGAAAAAAAACATAGTTATACAAACATAATCAAATAATTTCAACTCCAGAAAGACCTAGTAAAGAAAAGGACTCGGCACATTGAGTTATTAAGGCTGGTCAGAAATATAAGAGACGTAAAATCTTACACTGTAAACATAAAGGTACAAGGTAATTAATTCATGGAATACCGAACCTTCAATATTTTTTCGGAACATTTGCAACTAGCACATATGTGAAAGGGGTTCCCAATTTTACAGCCTACTACACTATCCTGCTGTGTTCCTGTAGCAGAGATGTCACCTATAGCAGACAGCATATTGTACTGAAAGATATGGTAAACACCAATAGATAAATAATGTAAATTTTAAAGTATATCTGTCGCCTACACACTGTGGAGGTAGTAATATGTGAGCTTAAACAATATTCATGTTGTGTGCAAATAACTGCAGGAGACAAATCACAAGAACTGTAAACACTAGGACTGTAACAAATTGATCCCTATGGGACCAGTCGCAAATCAAATGTATATCTGGTCCCAAATAGATCCAATGATTTACAGATAATACAATAGAGCTCATGCTATTAATCCCACACATCATGTGAAGGAAAACAGCTAGTGTTGCCCTTCACCTGAATACTGTGGAGAAAGACTTTTTTTTGGCTGAACTAATATTTAGCCCACACCAAATCCCACCCACTGCTTCCTGCAGACTTGTCCATAAACTGCCCATACTGCACTGACCATACAAGCTCCTCATGACATTATAAGGGCTGCCTTCAGCTCAAGGAACTCTATACACAGAACTAATGGATCCCAGAGAGATAAGAAATAGCAGGCCTCATGACCACAACTCCAATGAAGGATAAGGCCTGAAAGACTTCTACACCTATCAGGGCAGGCAATCACCCCCAATGGCATGTTCAGGCATTTTTACAATTCCACTTCTTGGACCTACAGTTTCTGCAAGTCTGGACTACCCACCAAGCTCTTCTGTGCTGCCTAGTGTTTACACTAGGTCATATTAAGCTCTATACACAGAGACACTAACTCAACACCAAATTTAGCACACTGACCTTCTGATACGCCTTCAGTCACCTATAATGTATATGGTCAGCAAGAGGCCTCCAGCATTACCGCTTCAGTAACAGCTCTGGCTCTGCAGTCTTTTCACCTTTGCGGTGTCACAACCAATGAAGCAGCCTTAATACCTGTATATAAACTCAGCTTATCTACAACGACAGCCTATCATCCAAATTGGCCATTATGTCTGTCTGCAGAGTCTGCGGCTGAATCCTGCTATTTCCCGAAGCAAACTCAATAGCCTGGCTAAGCACCTGCACTTAAATCATTATATCTCTTATTGCCTTTATATTCCCTAACTTGGACAAGGGACGCACATACCTGTCACTCTCAGAAAATTTTGTACAGGTCAAATTCTTCTCATCACTAAAGACCCATCTGAGCTTGACCATGCTACATCCTGATTCCAAGGATCCCTGCAACCTACTCACTAGCATAAATAACTCACTCCACAGCTACCAGTTCACAGAGATGGCACGGAGGGACAAAAATAAATGAATAAATTAAAAAAGACCCAGAACACATCCATCTCATTTTACAAAGTCACAGCATTCCTCCAAAGCCACCATGCAAAGAGATCAAAGTAACCATCCAGCAAGAGATAGAAAACTTTAAAGAGGAAATCTCTGCTCTTGACACTAGAACAAATGTCCTAAAAGCAAAGACAGACAAGCTGTGTCAATGTAAACACACTGTGGACCAAGTTCTCCCCTTGATCCAATTTAATCCAGATTAGATAAAAGAGAAAATATAGAACAATAAGAATAAGGAGTGTAGAAACAATCTACATATCTAGTAAATTGACTTCCTGAATGAGTAGATGCTTTGGCTTTATCAAAATACCTTCTCAGTCTTTTGATGACCTCTGCAGCCTCTGTGGTGACAGCAGCTGCCACCATTACTTCTGCGCACAGGGTGAACCATGTGAAACAGTATCTTGGCTCTGTATCCAGCTGCCAATGAAAATGACCAGGTACATAGCTACTCCGAACGAATGGACGACCACAGAAGTGCTCAAGCAGCATAAGAGTGGAAAGTCTTTTCGACAACTAGGACTGGTCAGACTGGTGGTCAGTGGTCTAACACATACTGCTGGCTGTAGTGCTCACATAGTGCCTGTTCTAATAGGAGAAACAATGGTTTATTCTATTATAATAGGTCTCTGTCGGGCTCCGGGTGGCAAGTAAAAACAGCCGGGTGGAGCACCCGGGAAATAGGTGCTGGGGAGAACACTGGAAATATATACAGTATAATAACTGCAATGTGATATGGAAAGTATGTACAATTTATCCTAAATGGTTTTAATCCTTTTGTGAATAGTAATCAATATATGATAACTCATAATAATCGAAAAACTTATAGTTCAATAATGGTGAAAGATACAATCATAAGCAATCAAGCTCATTGATAATATAAAATTACCAAATTACATTTTTCACATGTTAAAAACAAACTAAAATATTTAAAACGTTGTACCAGATGAGATAAAAAATTCGGATGTGGACCCAATTAGAACCTGTGCAGCAATAATATTACTATTAGTGTTTAATTATAAAGACTTAGCCTAGGCTCATTAGTATTTAATAATTTGAATTGAGGGAGTTACAGTCTGTAGAGTAGTGTAGAATTAAAAAGTCTTGTTAGGAACTCTCCCCAGCTAGCCTTATTAGGAGAACACTCGCCCACAAATGGTGTTACAAGATTTGAGTCCCAGAGTGCTATCCGTATGTTCACTGTAAATTATCAGCACAACTTCTCTTTTGGAATAAAAACAGGCACAAGCTACTATTCAGAAAATTGATACATATAGCAAGATATTATTACTGTTTAATTCCAAGCTCCAGGCAAAGAAGATATGTTATTCAGGTGCTCTGATGGTAAACACCAAGGTGACCTCACATAAACATCTCTCGTGCTGAAAACTTCTGCACAGTATAAAGAGCCCTTCACAGATCCAGCTGACACGTTTCATCCGGCACCCTCAGTAGGGTTCTAGGTGCATAAGTTTGCAAAGTCTAAGGCCGTGGGATAATGAAGGAGAGGTCCCATAATGATCAAGCCATGAAGAAAATGTAGAGGTTATTTTTGACATTCTCAAAATATATGGAGCAGGCTGCACTCTTGTCCGCCACCACGCTAATAAAGAGGCGGATATATTTTCTCAGCAATGTTATTTTATTATAGTTATTTCACAATGTTGTTTGTTACAGGGGCAACTCTACCTGTATTGCAAGCCACCAGCCCAACCACCCCTTCATTTTTTTCTATCCTCCTATTATACCATCCAGTGAGGTGATTCATTAATATGGATCACTTCACTCTACAGATGATATTGGGTTGGAATACGTTTAAGTCCTATCAGGCCTTAATCATACCCCCTGCACCAGTTTCTGAATTTTTTTAAACTCAATTACTCAAACTAAGCCCAAATTACCACAGTGTGGGAAGCCCACAAGGCTAACATCCATGGACAAATAATCAATATCCTCTCTGCACAGAAAAAGCAAACTAAATGACTAATAAGTAATTTTGAATGGCAGCTTTCCTTACAAGCATAAGTCACATCCAAAACACAGCTCTACTCAAAAAGATATTGGCCATCAAAGGGCAGATCAGATTGACTCCTCCTCTTCTGAGCATGCAGACAAAACACTCAAGTGGCTCAAACACAGGTTTTATAAAAGGGAGACAAAGCACTTAGCCATGACTTACAAACACAACCAAACTGCAGAAGAGCTCAGCAGGTACTATTCCTCGTTATACAATATTGGTGGTTCCCAACTCCAGTCCATAAGAGCTCCAATATCGCATTGGTGGCTTACGTACAATCCTCCAACGTCCCTTGGCTTTCAGCAGACAGGATGGCTGCTCTCCAATATCTCTAAAATATCCTCTGAAGAGGTTCTTGAGGATTTAAACACGAACATCCTCTACAGTGGTGTATGGAGACTGTCAACATACACTTAACACCATCAGATCGGCCCTGCTCCAGCCAGATCACAGGGGTTTTATTCAGGGGTGCCAGGCCCTTGACAAAACAGGAACAACAACAGATCTAATCAATGGATAAAATAAAGAAAGGCTCCCT
The DNA here is from genome assembly GCF_038048845.1 of Mixophyes fleayi. Lineage (NCBI taxonomy): Eukaryota > Metazoa > Chordata > Amphibia > Anura > Limnodynastidae > Mixophyes > Mixophyes fleayi. The sequence continues at coordinate 163,767,843 of NC_134407.1, forward strand.
AATCTGATACTAGCTTTAAACACAGAAAAAGCTTTCCACTGGATGAATTGGTCGCTCATTAGGAGCATCAGGGCCTGGATGAGAATCTGGGGCAACTTTTTCAAAGCCATTTCAGCTTTATACCACAGTCCTACAGCCACAGGGTTTCCACAAACGCCTCTGAACATTGCGAATGGCACACAACAGAGTTATGCATTTTTTCTCTTAATATTTGTATTGATCAAAGAGCCTCTGCCGGCACAAATTCAAGCAAGGATCCGCCTTGACAAAGACTAAGAGCATTGAAATGTGTTGGGGGGATTCAGAATTGAACAAATTCCAGTCAAAGGAGAATCGATCATCAGCAGGAGGAGAAGCTGTGAAGGAAATCCTGGGAATTCTTTCTTCATATGTCATTTTACCTGCACCCCTCCACAAGTTATTTACATCATCTGACTAGTTACTAGTACACAGAAGCCACATGATTTTATTGGTTTTTAAATGAATATTAAGTTTTAAGAAGGTATTATGCCAGATTTTTTATCTTCTTCCATTTAATGCACTTACCACGAATGTGATAACCATATTTACCAGCCTTCGGTACTATGCTTCATGTATTGTGAAGTAAGAGCATAGACCACGAGGGCTCTTGCCCATAATCAATGTACAGTACGGGCGTGGCAACCTTGAGCTCACGCAGAAGCATCCAATTCAAGCTCTGGGAATCTCAAAAGTAGTTTACTACTGATGCCGGCTTTGTATGTATGCTAGAAAACGTGTTTGCAATCAGGAGACATGTATTTTATGCACAGTAGACATTAAGAACATTCTAATCAATGAATGTGGATTTTTTTTTTCTTCATATTTTAATATTTTGTCTTAATGACTATTAACATAGAACATGAATAATTAATGTCATTTTCTGAACATTCTGTTGTGACTTTATATTCCACAAATATATTTTCAATGTATTCTGCAGTGTCTTGTCTAGCAGAGCAGACCTACACCTGTATTCATCACCACAGGTATCTTCACATCCATTCCTTACTGAATTCGGATGTACGTGTACCCGATTTACATGCGTTTTTTTTAAAATATGCTCACTATGCGCCCCTTAATGAATCCGGCCATAGATAGCATTCTACTACAATTGCTGGCGCTGTCCTACAGTCCTTCCCTGGAGCTTCCTTCAACACTGGTCTTGTTCCCCACCCACCATGAAATATAAAGTATTACTTGCACTGTGCAATTCTACTGTTAATATTATAATGCTCTACAGGACCATTGTCTCTGCATGCTCCCAATATCTTCTGTATACTCTCTTATATATTAAAGTATCCTAAACAATTATGTATCCACGTATTACTGTACTCCAATAATTTGTACTGATACAAGCACAATAAAACATGTTTCAAAAATAAATAAAAACATTTATGATGAAAGCTCATGTCCCTTTAACCGGCAAATGACAACTAGCCCCACCTGTCACAGAACAGCAGAGAGAGTGGAGCATCGATGTTAACATGCATCTTGCTGCTCTATACATACGTATTAATTGACCGTTATCACAAATAACACATACTAACTAGGCAATTTTATTGCAAGGAAACAAAATTAAAATTCTATTACCATATTTTTTTCTCACTGCAACAGGGGACACTAATTGTTTCCTGTCAGCTAAACCCATTATTTTTGATTACAAAGTTATTTAAATCTCACACTGAATAGATTTACATGGATATTTTTCACAAAACAATTATGTTAGTTAATAGGACCAAATATATTCCATGGAAATATACTTCAGCTTGGAAATGAACGAGCCCCAGATTTCACCATGTTATAAGTGACTGGTTTCAAAAGAAATAATAATGGTGCTCCTGCTTCTTGGTATATGAGCTGATGTCTGAACCTGTGTTATAAGTTAAGTAGTGGCTTCAGTTCCTCCTTATTCAATAGGTGCCACATTTAAACAAAGGTGGTCACATGGGTGTCAGAGCCATTGTAGGAAGACATATTTCTCTACTGTTGCACCGACTATAAAGAATTACGCACATGCTCTAGAGAAGCCCATTGGACAAGAGAAATATGGATCTGATTTATGTTCTATTATCACACTTGCCCTATTCCCTGTACTCATTTGTTTGTTTTATTATTCTGAAGTTCCGATCTGTATGACCCTTCCCAGTCTCTATAAAAGAATACGTATTAGGCACAACACTGTGTTCAATGTGTGGAAGTCATAGCTGTTACTCCTGTACACCAATTTACATACAAGGTACTGAGTCCGTTCCAGGTTCAAAGATTTGGATTGTAAAGCAACCAGAGAATGGGACCCCACACATTCTGGCACAAGTACTGGCACTTGATAAAACCTCCTGTTCCTAGAAAGTTTTGGTGTGAATCATACCTTAAAACCCATGGCCTCCCACAGGCAGTGTTCAGGCAAATTACACAACCTGCAGCCAAGGTGGCCAGAGCTCCTTGAATTCCAAAAGTCAATAAGCTTTCTAGAAGTTCTTCAGCCAGTTAAACATATAGTCCTTATAGGAATATTCCCAGCCACTGCTGCTTAGTGATAAAGAGATATATTGTAATGAACTTTTGGATAAACCTTTAAATCCTAAAAATAAATATAAGAAACGACACAAGGAGAAGGCCCGTTGACTGCATTGTACAAAAGGAGAAATTACTTGTTTTGTATGGGAGCAAACATAGGTAATCTCCAATATCCAATGTTACAGCAGGCACACCCCTCAATGGCTAGGAGAAAGGGGTATATGCCAGGGCTGAAGCTACATGAGTTTACCAACTAGTCGGGTTAAGCGGAAGGAGGGAAGTCAATTGCATAGCAAGCAACTGACTTTGAAAGGTCAAGCAAGTATATTTCTACACAGTAACTCCAGAAATTCTCAGAACCAAGTTCTGCTGATTGCAGCTATCTGACGGAACATCGTACAATATCTTTCCCCATCATATGCATTGAGTCTGCAATTTGCTGGAGGGGGCCCTACCAAGATATGCGAGTGTGGAAGGCAGAGGAAATTGGGAAGTTGATTAGCTTGCTGATTAAACCCTAACTGTTAAACTAGGACCCTAGACTCCCACGGAATAGTCACTCTGTCCATGGTAAATTGTAGACCAGAAACAAGTTGTGAGTGGAATATAACAAGCCCTCATCCCTTTCAAATCATGGCTGTACTCTACCAGGATAGCACAGGAGAACGAAGACTGTCTGTGTGAAAGAACTGGACTTATACAATGGAAGTTTTTGTGGATGCAAAATGTGCCACTGGGTTCTGGGATTAAATGAGAGACTACACTGGGTGGGGTTCAGGTAAGGGCCGTTCTAAAATAGTCATTTTGTGGGGTCAGTGCAAAATTTCCTACTGCTTTAAGATCCTTTATGAACTGAGGCAATGACTGAAGAGTCTTCCATAGCTCCAAGCCAGGTGGACTAAACCCCACACATTCACAAGACAAGACCCATTATCCTCAACCTTTTGTCTCTGGGCATGGTAGAGTTTCTTGGTGAAATCCTCTGACTAGCTCACCCAGTTCATGCCCAACCTTGTTGTGTGCACCTGTCTTAGAAGATAACATGCAGACGAGGCTCTATCCAGTAAACCGTACATCACGACTCAAAACCAGTGAAGTAGCTGATGAGACCTGGAACTGAGCAGAGTGCCAAGTGTCATTAAAATATTATGACACTTTCCATGCTAGCCCCCCAAAAATAAAGGGTGATTGTCTTGCCATTCATACATCTGTAATTCACACAGTCAGCATTATTGAACCTCTGCCATGCTTAGATAAGCTTGTGGGAGCCCATTATGTAACTACCTTAGACTTAAGCAGGGAACACTATCAGATTTCCCACAAAGATACTTAAGAGTTTTTAAGCCTTAAGTCCCACAATTTACAACGGGGTGTACGGTGACAGGGTGTCCCTTTGCCAAGTATTATTTTCTACATCATAGTCTGAGAATGCCTGTAAGAGATTCAATTTTTACATGACTAACTCCCTGCACTTTATCGCATAAGTTCCTGCAAGGAGGTTGAGTGATACATGTTCTTCAATAATGGATAGAAGCTACCATGGAATACATGCACAAAATATGCTTCCCTTTTAATTGTAAGGAAAATACACTGCAAAGCTGAATTTTAAATGTTCATAGACCATGAAATGTATTTACTAGAGATCTATTTTCCAATTATACAAACTTTGCATCAACTATTTTAATTGTATTCAACTACTTAAAATAAAAAAATAATAAACTGTCCATTTTGGAATTGCTCATTCGCATCTTAAAGCACGGAAGACAATTTATTCATGCCAATCTGAAAATGAGAAAACCACAAATTTTGTGAATTATCAAAAAATAAAAAACAAAAATAAATAAAGCTTCCCAACTGTGTTATCATAAACTGTTACAGAAGACATCCTTATTGAGAGTCCACTTTTATTAGGTTAAAATAGAGTGTTGAAAGGTGGTATATTTGTTATTTCCTGAAAGATGTAGATATTTATAGAAACCACACACACATATATATATATATATATATATATATATATATATATATATATATAGCTGCACCCTACAATACATTTTATATAGCAGTCTAATAGTGCTCCTAAGTTTATCCCTGGCTTTACTGTCATGGTGGAAATTAGCTGGAATAGGTTTAAAGGCTATCTCCATAAGTTACAAATAAATGCTGAATATTTAATTACCTGGAGTCTTGTGATCCACCCAATTCAATTATGAATGTCTGTAGAGGTCAGGGGAGGATGTCCACATGCCTGATGATAAGTGTGTTGATGAACACCAAATGTATGCATAATAAAAGCCTGTCTTTTCTTCATATAGGCCAGGGTGCTTGACCATGGACAACGTACTGCTGGGAGGAGAAGGTCATTAGCCTCCGGTAGCAACACACAGCCAGATCGGATGGATTGTTGGGCCCCAGGTAAGTAATTTACTCAATTCATGAGAAACTTATGGAACTCCACCAAAATAGAATTTTCAGCTTTTGATGGAATTATTCTATGAGTGATACATTTGAAATGTTGTAACTAGAAACAAAATAGCATCAACTAGCTGCATGTCGAAGACAAAAGACAAGTATAATAAACATGTTAATAAACATTTTAGAAGGCTTAAGTGCAAGATTTGGAGACACGCTGCTCTCACCTGATCTCGGATTCTCTCCTGCTGACCACGGAGAGCCAAAGCATGTTGAGGGTATTTGTTCTTAAGGTGATCCATGAAAGCATCCCTCTTCCTTTCCATGTCAGACTTCTGTAGATTTGTTAGTGCCTCCAGGCTCTGGGCAGCGATCACAGTGTGTCGGCGCTCAGAAGTGTGCACCAAACCCACGTTAGAAAAACGCCTTGTCCCGTTACCGAGAGTACGGTACTCTCGGGGGTATTCAGCATCGTCTGCAGAGATCATGTGTGTCCCAGACCGGCTGGAATCTGCAGAGAGAGGTAATAGAACAGGAGAGAAGCATTAAAAACCCTTAGCAGTCAGTCAGTCATTGGACCTATACCTAATTGTTGAAAGGATGTATGGACGTATCTTAAAATGTGTCTCTCTGGGATTAGAATGCATTAGAGCCAGTGACATGACACATGGCACAGTCACCTTAGGCATGTGTGCTCTATTGGCTATAAAATGCTTAGTCGGTCAACTCCTTTAGGATCAAAATATAATATTGAATAACTATATGAACATCTTATGACACACAGATGGTTGTTATGAAGTTTTTAACCTTGACGGAGGGAAAACTCATTTGCTGCAAATGCCATTTGCAAGGACACAAACAATACGCATATAATACCCATTCCGGGTTTCCTTTATCATGTTTTTATAGACACTACTAATAAACAGAGACAGATTTAAATCCCACTCATGATAAACTAGGTTGTACAATCCCCAGTAGTTTCTTGTGTACTATATGCTGGATTGACTGCCTCAGCTCAAGGAAAGAAGATATAGTCTTTTGGTACCAAGGATAGGAAGAAAGACAATGGCCACTACACAGCACAAACTGGCTACTCCATACCATTCGCCTTCTCTTGCACAAGTGCTTCTAGATTTTCACCATTGCTCATAAGTTTGTGGAGTAAGATCGGTGCATTTGTGGAGGAGCAGCAGTTTGCACAGACAAGAGTAGCTGGGCAGAATTATGGTGTTTCTAATGAAGTATGGAGTAGGTGCACTGGTGTTTCTAGCTTAGCAGAGCAGTGTGAAAATTTGGGGTACCTCTTGGTAAGTTAGCTCTCAATTTAAAAACACATATGTATGGTCCAAAAATAGTGATTCTCATTGTTAGCAGAAGCGCCATGAAGTGGCGGGTGGCTTTTTATACATTTGCAAATGTGTGCACCTGAGATTTCTGCATTTTTATGTACAAAAAGAAATAGCAACTCTTTGCTAGTTATAGCAGTGTGCTGGGGGATTTTTCTCCATATTTGTTCCTTGCTGGATAACCCCACCCTTTTAAGTACTGCCATGAACCTATAAATTGATTGAGCATCTTCCACTTCTGTATTACATATACATATATATCTGTACTGCCGTTAAGAGCGGATTCACAGCGTGAGCTCTTAGGGAGCTAGTACTTTGTCGCTCATTATGTTTTTGTTTTTTTTTGCAATTACCAGGATTCCTGGATTTAATACAGATGAAGAGGGTCTAAGTGAGCAATAAAGATGGTAAAAAGAGGGTAGTGTAGGGGTGTTATTTGTTCAATTAAATTAAGTATTTTGGTCATTGCCATCAGCACACATCTTGCACCAGGGGTGAAGCAGCCCGTACTGTACTACGGCTACACCTGTCTGCCTACTACCTCCCCTGTTACGCCTCTCTATGCGCAGTAGGCAAAACTGCATTTTGTGCTTATGATTCAGATTTATATCCAACTCTACATGACCCTTGATAAGTATAAGGCATTATTATAGCACAATAGCTGACTAAAACACGGAAAGAAGACACCTTGGGCCTGATTTAGAGTGATGAGTAAACCCAACTGGAAGTAGCAATTTTGCACCTTGGTAAAACTATGGTGTGCTGCAGGGGGTGGGGGCAAATTTAAAATGTGTAGATAGATTTAGATTTGGGAGCGCATCTTAAATCAACTCAATATCGCAGTGCAAAAAAAAAAAAAGCTGCCCAGTATTTATGTGTGCTACATGTGTGCTACATGCAAAGCAGTGTTTTTCCTGCATGATAAAAAAAAATTATTTATACCATAGTTGCCTACTTCCCTACATAGTTGACAGAAAATCCAGGAGACTCCCGGGCTCCAGGGATAGTAAACAAATGTCCTTGACAAGGGCCACCACCTGACACATAGAGATGGGCAGAAGATCCTTCCAGCCGCTTCGATTGTGTTTGCGACCATGTAAGTAATTTTGCTACAAGGGGAAGTGACTGGTAGAGTATAGTAAGGATTCAGAGTCCTTTAACGGCGGAGTGACTGGTGGAAGTGGGGCAGAGGATTCTGTAGGGGCAGGGAGCAGTGTCTGGTGAGGAGTCCTGAAGGGGGAGTGGGGTGGAGAGTAATGTACAAGGGAGAGCAGAGTCTAGTGCAAGTGTGGCATGGAGATCTGTAAGGGTGAGGAGCTTGGACTGGTGGAAGTGTAATAAGGAGTTTTTTAGGGCGGAGTATTTGGTGGAAGAGGGTCCGTGAGTTCTGTAAAGGAGGAATTGTCTAGTTGAAGTGGAGTAAGGAGTTCTGTTGGGGGGCCCTGTCTGGTGAAATGGGGTATAGAATTCTGTAGGACAACACTCACGTGATAACACAACATCAGCCACATGCAGGAGCACTAGTCAGTATGTGCACATATCAGGGAAATGCAAGAAGAATGAGGATCCGTGTCACTCAAGTGAGTAGGCACAAGGCTTGTATTACTAGTATTTTTTCATTATTCTTTAATAAAAAAATGTTTGGCGCACAGTAATATAGGCTCCACATGGTGCTTGACACTCCCCTGGGTAGCACTAGATAAGCGCATATGAGGAGCTAGTCACACCCCGTTGGCTATGTGCAGTGCCTAGGTGTTACTTCCACAATCACCCTGAAATTATTTTTCAAAAATTGTCAAGTATGATTTGTGCTCCTTGAATCGCAACATGGTTTATCCAGGAGTAAATCTACATCCTTTAGCTGGATTTGCTCCTAACTCCACATGAGGTGGCTTCTGAAAAAACAAAATTATCCTAATGATTATAGATTTAGGTTTTAACAATTATTTGCATATCATATTGCGAAGATCATATTCAAGATCAGTTAGTACAGATTTGTCTTGAAAACCAATTTCAGCAAAGACTTTACTTCAATAAGACAGCTGTCACCCCACGCGTTCTAGCATAAATAATTAACCTGATAGACCATAGACTCATATACATTTGTTCAGATGAAATTGCTTCTGAGCAATGGCACATATGTAGGCACCAACTCCAAATGAAGAACTTGGGCAAGAGCTGGAAGATTTGCTCCATATGCCCACTAATACTTGCTGGATATAGCAAGGTTTCAATTTCTCATGCTCAGGGTCTGAGGTAATCATGATAGGACAGAATATTTGGTATCAGCACAGGACATGAAGGATAGTTACAGAATAACATCAGAATAACACACTACGCCTTTGGCATTCAGTTATATGTGAAAACCTGGTCTGTTGCACATTATAGCATACCACCTCACACTCATCCAGAGTAGGGGAACAAATGTGAAGGTTTTTCAACAATCTTCCAATATCTGTTTGCTTAACCTTGATTCATTATTCATTTTAACAATGGATGAGAGAATTCATCTCTGTATTTAATTATTTATCTCTTGCATGTAATCACTGGTAGAAACGCGGGTGTGAATTATAATAAGTGTTTTGCTCATTTGTGCATAAGATGTCATCCATACATTATTTTCTGCTGAAAAAAGACAAAATCTATATGTCCTGATCAACACAATACATGTTGTAGTTATGGCTGCCCATAGTTGCTGCTTAAGCATTATGCATCACACAGACATAAATATGTAGATGTAGAAAGATTTGGAATTGCTGCTGTTTCATTTATTATTAAAATGGACCCATCGCCTGTACAGAGAGAAGGCAGCCATTTTGTGGGTGAACATTCAGCTTATCAAGTCACTAGGAACTAATGAGATCGATAAAGATTAGGCACTAACTCATACTTGCCTACTTTCAGGCACTGAAGTCAGGGAGATACCGAACAGGGGGCATAACTAGAGAGCGGGGCATGGTCAATCGCATCATTTTGGCCTCGTCCCCACAAAAAATAAGTTTTGTCGTGAGGGGCGGGGCCAAAATGACACAATTCACCGCAAATCGCGTTATTTTGACCAGCGGGATGCGGAAGACTTGCCTGCTCTCCCGGGAGTCTAGGAGACCGACCTGGATTTAGTGAGTCTCCCGGACATTCCGGGAGAGTTGGCAAGTATGCAATATCTGCCTTAATACTTCAGTAATACTATTAGTTTCTATTGACTCAATAGGCTCCATTCTCATGCTAGTGGTTCAGTCTACAAAATGACCGCCTCCACAGTATGTACGTCTATGTCCCAGTCTACCCTTACCCAAATACACCACAAGCTATTTTATCACAAGGACAATTGACAGTGATTAGCGATGCAAAGGTCCTACACTAATAGGTCTTTACAAGCAATTTAAATTGGAAAGTCACACAAGCCTGATATCACAGTGCTCAATAACTTCGTAAAGGCTGGTAGTTAATAAAGGCACAGTACATTTGCAATAGACGAACTAACTTCTAACCAGATGTCCCATGAAGGGGTTTCCAGTGTACCCTTTCCTAATAGTAAGTACAGAGTCTTTTTAGGTCTGTTGAATTCACTGCTAATGTGATTACTTTATCTGTGAAAGGGCAGCATCTATTCCATATTTCACGACAGAAGTTCACATAATGGACTGGGGACATTGGTTATTTTGTCACAACTAATCAATTAAATGGATGAGTAGAAATGTCCTCACATTGCTCGTCACTGACTGAGATGGGGAACTTGTTATATAATTGCTATGTTGTGATCTGGCTAAAGAATGGGACAATTTCCTTGCTAGATGAAAAATGTCTTCTTGCGCGATCTCAAACACATATAACAATGCTACAATATTTTATATATTCCTCTTCAAGAAACCTTTATCCATGCTGCATTTACAGCAGACTAAAGTAACAAGGGACTCTCTGGCAGTCATGGAACTACATGATCCAGGGCGCCTCCCTGCCTTCGGCTTTCACAAGTAGTTTTACAACAGCTGGAGAGGCACGGGTTGCCTACCGATAATATAACAACATATTAGGAACACTGAGCAGATGAAAAATCAGAATGCACCATGTCAATTAAAAACCAGTTACAGGCCCTATGTCTGAAGAGAGCGCTCCCTCCAGTAAATTGATTTCTCACATCCTCGAGGCTGCCAAATCCCTGATTGCACTGGTAAAACCCAGACCTCCCCTACTATGTCAGCCCTGCATGTAATGTTTGACATTACATGCAGCCATGTAACCTATTACTTACTACCATCATGACAAGCGGCATAAGTTTGATCTCATTTGGGCCCCCCGGTACCTTTGTGAAACCTGTGATTCCTTGTCCACCAATGCCCCGCCAACGACTTTGTGACTTCCTGCTCCTGTCAACATTCAGGCTCTGAGCCACCTTGGGTTCCTCCGGTCTGCACGCTGCACTTCTTGAAACCAAAGGGCAAACTGTGTAATCAATGTATATTTTAAGTTCGCTATGCCGTAAATTGTATATGGCATTTTAATATATTTTGTACATGTTCACCCCCCAACCTGACCTTATCCCTATACCCCCCTCCTCCTATCCCCTCCCCCATATAAATTTATATAAGACAACCTTGAAGGGATCCACTTGAATGTTTCTCTGATATTGTTTACTGTTTTTGTTTTTCTCTGTTCTCTGACTAAATAAAGATAGTTAAAAAAAAACAGTTACAGAAGGGAAATTGTTGAGGCAAAAACTTTTATGCACAAACTTTCAAGTGTAAACACACAATTTTAAAATTTCATAACATGCGATATGGGACAAAATTTCACATAAAAAGAGCAGTTTTATGAGAAAAGAAACAGCTGTCACAGGAGGACACAACTGCAACCAAACCGAGAGAAAGAGAGGCCTGCGCTGCAACTCCATAAGCATATGTCAGCCCCTCTACTGTGCCGCTTTGCACTGCCGGGATCCTCTCCCATCTTCACGACCTAAACTGCTGTCAGTTCAAGGAGCAGGGTCCAGTAGAAGAGTTCCACCCTCTCCTCCTATAGGGAACCTCCAGCTGACACATTCATAGCCCATAGGTTCAGGGCCCATTCACAGGTATGAGCAGCTCTCTTATCAGATGGCCCTGGAACTCCAGACACTGCAATTTGTAAGTGGAGAAAGGCTATGGTGTTCAGTGCGATCCTGTGCAATGTGGCTGATAAGGAGGCCTCTGTGCAATGCTCACCACCATGGGGGGGTCTATTTGCAAAGTGGTTGGTGTCATGAGGTGCACTGTACAATGATGCTGGAAATCAAGGGTCTCTGTGCAACACAGCGAACACTCATTGTATATATATATTCAATATATCCTGCAATTGTGGTTGCAGTACAATGTGGCCGGCAATAATAGGTTCTTTGTGAAATTTGATTGGCAAAATAATGCATACTTGCCAACTTTCCCGAAATGTCCAGGTGACTCCCGCATTTCGGGTGAGACTCACAGACTCTCGGGAGAGTATGGCAATCTCCCCCATCTGCCCACTTCCTAGTGAAGTGGGCAGAATTATATCCAAAACGCGTTTGGCCCCGCTGTAAAATTGCGTCATTACGTCAGGGGGCGGGTCCAAAATGACACAAATTTTGGAGCCCTGCCCCCTCACGCCCCCCTCCCCCGGCAGGCTCCCGGAAGCCAACTTCAGAAAGTTGGTAAGTATGACATAATGGCATCCATGGGGTTCCACATTGATGCGGACTGCATATAAAAATGTTTGCATACTGCCCAGATCAGTGGGGTGTTCAGGTGAAATGGCGGAATACCAATGCAGTTGCACACAGCAGGTCATGTGATCATTAGTTAAAGCTACCAAAGTGCAGTAAAAGTGTTAAGGCACTCATTAGCATATTTAAACAGCGTGCTCTGATGGCAGACTATTATACAAATATAGAAATGTCAATGACACAGTCCAATGATATGCATTATAATAATATTAATAATGCATCTAGCACATTAGTCGCATTACTTCAACAATGTATAGAAAATGACACCTATGTAATTCCCTAATAAATGATCATTTATTGCTATTAACACTCTTTGCTCATGTTCCCTTTGGGTTTCATTATCTACTAAACATCACTTTTGCCCAGAAATGAAAAGGAAATGATAAAAAGCAAACAAGTAGAGCCATTAAAGAGAGCGCTGACTGACTGTTATCCACTGCTCTCAGAAGTGCTGGACTAAGAGGTGAATCGGTCCTTCCAAATGAGGTACTAAATACACATTACTAAAAAATTGCTTAGTTTGAAGTGAGCAGAGAGGTGGTGTGAAAATAAGATAAAAGATAGAGCTTTCCACAGATAATAGCCTAGTATTTCTTTACTTGTGCATATGTGCCTACTTGTCCGCTTAGCGCATGTTAGGGTGCCCAATGCAGCCATAGGAAATACCACCAGAAAATCAATCTGCACATTGCTTTGTGGATATACCTAAAAAGTGCATGGTGGAATGAGTTGGGACCATCCCCTTTAATATAAAAGTTGTCTTCTAAAAAAATATATTTAAATAAAATATGTTTAGTCTCATTTAAGCATTGTATTAATCAGTGGTCAAAGTTAGGGTATATACGCTTGTATGCCATACCGCCACTTCACCTACCATTGCTTCATTGTAAACGATCCAATTCCATTCACTTACATTCCAAATACATTTTTCATACCGCCACGTCTACCACTGATATTTAACATGTAAATGAGGTGCCATAAATTATGTGTCACCTTGCCTGTCTGAAGCTTTTTATGACATTGCTCAAAGTGCACACAGAAATGCACGTTTTTGGAATTCGTGCAACCTGAAAGTACAAAATGCTTATTAAAGTATAGAACAAGACATAGGGCTAGATTTATTAAGCTGCGGGTTTGAAAAAGTGGGAATGTTGCCTATAGCAACCAATCAGATTCTAGCTTTCATTTATTTATTGCTTTCTACAAAATGACAGCTAGAATCTGATTGGTTGCTATAGGCAACATCCCCACTTTTTCAAACCCGCAGCTTTGTAAATCTAGCCCATAATCTCAAACACTTTTTCCATTGTGAAAATGACTGTACTTCTTTACACAAAGCAGGAATCTCCTCCCCTTCTCCCCCGCTCATCCCATTTAACAAACGCAGGCACACTTGTGTTTCTAATCTGCACTTAGAGAGGAACCAACCTGCTCAATTTTTCCCATCAAATGGAGCCAACTTTTGGCTACCAATAAATCCATTGGAGCAAAATAAAAGTTGTGTGACATCCCAAACAAACATTTGCACTGCACATTTGTAAGGTCAAATTTGGGAGATTTGCAAAATAAGTCTAGGTCAAGATATTTACATTTTGAGGAGTCGAGTTCAATATGTGACATTAAACAATTGCAGAAGAAAAGTGACTTCCACAATTATTAGATTGTGTAGAAACTCATGTTGGGTGCAGTACATGAACTGCCCATCAGTCCACTTTTTGGACTGTGAGAAGAAACTGAAACATCTGGAGAAAAACACACAAAGGCAAGAAGAACACACAAACTCCATGCAGATAGTAATGATTCCTGACTGGAAGGAAGCACACAATCTCTGCTGCAAAGTGACAATACTGACCAATGTGCCACCATAGTACCCTTACCTTAACATTCTGTCAAACCAATCTTTAGTATAACCAAACTCACCACTTCCAAACATTTCTGTCCATCGCCCCCCAACCTCTTTTAAATCTGAACACCAGCACATTCACAAAAGACCCAGGTATAAGGATGTCTATATTTGGCACCTTTGCTGGAAAAAACACCAGTCTTCCTATCTCTGGTACATTGGCAAAATACCAACAGATGTCATTTGTTCCCCGCATTCTCTGTATATTAGCCGACAAAGTGGCTGCTTCTACTATTTGCAACTGGGGAACCACTGAATGACTGAGGCTAAATGTTTAATAATACCCAGAAACACTCTGTACAGCAGTGATGGCCAACAGGCAGCCCCAGTTCCTTCCTGCTTTACTGTAAGATTTGTTTGTTATCGCTTGTAACACTTGTTTAAAATGCCTGCTGGTATATTATTACAGATAGGTGTCTCTTTTTTTTATTAAAGGTATTGCTTTAACAATTAGATAAATGTGTGGCCCCTCTGAAGGTTAGAGGGCTACCTATGTGGTCCCTGTACTAGTTGCCTATTACTACAGTACAGTTTACTTAACCAAAGCAGGGCAACCGTGATTGGACTTAGAGTATTACAGCTATAAACATTGTCCCAATTTGTCCTGCATCTGCATGTCCTCCAGTGCTGAGCATTTGCTATACCATGTGTTACAGCCTCATGTTTCCAGATACAATGATACTAGAAATGCTTGCTCCGAGGTCAGGAACACATCACAGAGCGACATGTAAAATGTGATATAAAGTGGCATTTACCAGCCATACAGTTGTTACACAAACATGCCATGTCCTTCCATTGTGCATCTCACAATGCAAGGCAAATAAGCAAGGACATATTACTATGGTCATAACAGCCTTGTAACAGGATGAGAAGCTGAAGCTATGTTTATCCCTTTAGACTAAGTCACAGAAAGGAATGTTATGGGCATCATGATTTCAATTAAGAGTCAACAGTTAAATGCTCAGTCTCATGCCAAATAACCCAATGATCACCTGACTAGCTACTACTCACTAGGGCTCATGTAGGATTGGACTCATCTGCACCCCAAAGGTTAGCATATGAAATATCGCATTTACGTGCATTTGTTCAGTCAGACCCCCATCTCAGAATGTGTCCAGCTCTATAAAACTAGCATATGCACCAGGTTTACAACCGGAGTAACCAGTTTGTATACTTACGCCTCAAGATAGTTTAGGGATATCGAAATGAGATAGAAAAGATGTGGCTTGACAGTGTAGTAGTCATGCTAAATTCACATTACCTTATATGTACAATGCCAAATACATATATGTATACATATACACAACAACTAAATACAAACACAAAAACAAAATAGAAAAATTAAATCATACTTGCCTACTCTCCCGGAATTCCCGGGAGGCTCCCGAATTTCCAGGAGGCTCCCGAATTTCCGGGAGGAGTAGGCAAAGCTCCCGCATTTGCCGAAATTCACGGCAGTGAATGGAGGGGGCAGGGCTTAATCATGTCATTAAACTCTGCCCTTCCATTCAATGCCGTGAATTTCGACTTTTTATAGTGGGGGCAGCGCTATGGTGACGTGACTCCTCCTACCCCATGTCACATGACTTCTCCCCCCAAATCTCCTGGGGGAGAAATCTTAAAAGTTGGCATGTATGAATTAAATTAAATACAAACATCTATATTTTTTCTCTTTAATAGTCAAATGGGAATTTTCTTTCCTGCTGCAGTCCAAATGGAAATATCAATTAAGTAACATGACTGATGCAACTTTATATAATATTGTAACCACGCTAATGAATTAAGTACCATCAATTATATTGGTAAGACGTAAATCAGCCAATCAGAAGTGGCTAGTTAATGTTGCCACTTGTTACCATCATCAGTGCGTCTCGTTGCACCAGCTCCTACAACAGATAAGTCACCAGACAGACATATGTATGCAAGTTTACCACAGTTGCAATTACATAAACACGCCCTCAGTGTACTTGGGGTAATCTTTCCGGCCCTTCCATCACTCTTGTAAGTAGTTGCAAGTGCAAGATGCGACCAAATCTGCAAATGGACATTTTTATGCAAAAACAAACAGACGTACGTCCAACTCTACATGAGCCCAGGGCCATCTTAACAACATTATGGGCCCCCGGGCAAAGCAGTGCACCGGGGCCCCTACAGATTATATATATATATATATATATATATATATATATATATATATATATATAGATGTATAGTGATACAGATATAGATATATAGAGATAGATAGATGTACTTGCTCAGTGACCCTTGTAGTTTTTTTTTGCAGGTTTTTTCTTTTGCAGGATTATTTATTCTAATTAAGAGCCGTGCCTATGGGGACCCCCTTGCCCGTGGGGCCCCCGGGCACCTGCCCATCGTGCCCAATGGAAAAGATGGCCCTGCATGACCCCATCAATGGCAGGCAAAAGGTGACTTGTATATATTGGTTTGTGCATGACTATATGTACCATTTATTAAACACAATGCTTTATCTTTCTGGCTTCCTACTTTTTCATAATATCTTCATATCAGACAGAGTTGCTTTGTTTAGTTACACTTGGAAAACACAAAGATCTATGTGATATGCAATGTCAAAGAGCTGGAGGGCCGCATGCACGGCCCTTCAAAGGTGCCACACAGAGGAAGGAGGGAGGCAAAGTGCTTGGTGGTTCAAGGCAGTGACCCGAGCTGTGCTGCTATGAAGGAAAGGAAAGAAACCTTCTTTTATCGAGTGCAGGCTATTCATAATAACTTATAGGCCACCAATCATAGTGTGTATGAAAGCTCAAAAAGACGGCCCAAGTCAGTCCCGAGCAAATTATGTATGTGTGCATCTTACAGGTGTGCTGATGCAGAGCCGTAACTTAGAATTCTAGTGCCCGGGGCGAGAAAGACAAATGCCGCCCCCCTAGTCCTCAATTTTAACCAAATTAACCTAAAATATTCCTAAAATGTGCCCCCCTTCACCGTTGCGCCCTGGGCGGTCGCCCCTGTGGCACAGCCCTAGTTACGGCCCTGTGCTGATTGTGACCGGTCACATCTTCCAGGTTTTGCCAATGGTGTGTATGTATGACCAAGATCTCTGATCTTAGACCGAGCAGAGAGACTGCCCTGTGTATGGTCATCTTTATATATTCACTGGAGCAAAGCCTGGTGTACCTGAATACAATTCAATGATTAAACAGAACTGTTGAATATGCTGTCCCTATATTAAGGATAATATTTTATAACAACAAGTCTGAGTTGTATGTTGTATTGGATTGTTAATAGATGAAGTTGTCAACATATATTTGATGACATTTTAAGTAAAGACGATTCTTGTTTTGTTTTGCACAACAGACATTTACACAGAGACTTGGAAGTAGACTGTCTTCACACTAACAACAAACTGCACACTTGCATTGTATATGACATTACTGCCAGCCCTGCATACTGCACTTCTGTTCAGGGACAATTTTATATTCCTGTGACCTGAGTTATGCTCTAATTGAGTCCTTATCATTCATTAGCTTCTCAGCTCAGTCTCTCGACCCATGTACTAGCTGCTGGCTGGATCAAATGGGCTAGTCAAACAAGAGGGAAAAAAATCCACCCAGAAGCAGTGATCACATCAGTTCTGAGCTCCCGGCTGGTAATTACACGCACGGGAGGTTGAACGTGCCTGGCGGATTCTGTCCTGATTGTTGGGAAGAATTATAGGATTGAAACAACAGTGAAATGCTTCTCCCGGCCATGTCCTTCGGCAGAGAAAAAAAGAAAGAGGACATTTATCAGCCTCCCTCATCAGACATACAGTACAGGGAAACTGGTGGGGATAATTAGTGACCTTCTTATACAGCTCGTTGACTTAGCAATTGCATGTTGTCATTTGCATTGGAACAGGCCAGCCACGTTATGTGGAGCCCAGATAGGTTCTACACCTAGCCGCACTGTATGTCAACATTATATTCATACTGCAATAAGGCAAGAAAAGACCACTACTGCAGTGGTTTTCTAACGAGAAAGGCTGTCAGGGTATCAGCACAAGTTTTGTCCTTTCATTATACAAATTGTTAATAACAATCTGTTCAAAGCCTGACAGCGACTATCTCATCACAGAGAACAGTTTACTCATAGAAAGAAATCTACTCTAGTAATAGTCATCTGGTATTTATGCTGGCATTTTCAAACGTGCCAAAATGTGTTTGATATGTATTCCCTGATAAGGGGAGGGGAGCGAGAGTGAGGAGCAGAGAATACATACTGAAAGAAAAATGAGTGAGGTTATAGGGTTACAATTCGAGGAGCGACACACTAAGTGAGACACTGAATGAGATGTTAAAGGCAGAGAGCAGGTCAAAGGAGAAATCAGGTAGGAGGAGAGTTTGAGGAGAAGAGTAAGATAATAGCAAAACCTATAAGGAAAAAGAAAACGGTTTAACGGTATAAGTTCATTCCTATGGGAAATAAATGTAAAAGAATTAAGTCTAAACCAATGTGGCTAAATAAAAAGGTAAGGTAGGAAATGCAAAGGAAGAAGCGTGCATTTAAATTGTTTAAGTCTGAAGGGTCAGAGGAGTCCTTCCGTAGGTACAAGGAATGTAATAAAACATGCAAAAAGGAAATTTGATTGGCTAAATTAGAAAATGAAAGGCACGTTGCAAAAGAAAGTAAGACAAACCCCAAAAAGTTTTTTAAGTATATAAATGGCAAAAGGATTAAAAAAGATAATATAGGACCACTAAGAAGTGAGATGGGTGAATTGATAAATGATACTAAGGAAAAAGCAGAGGTATTAAACACGTTCTTTTCTTCAGTATTTACCAGAGAGGAACAAATGGCAGGAGTAATACATAAAAATGGAAATGAAACCATGCCATTAATTTATACTTGGTTGTCAGAGGAAAAAGTCCAAAGGCGACTGAAGAATATTAAGATAAATAAAGCTCCAGGTCCAGATGGCATACACCCAAGGGTCCTTATGGAGTTAAACTCGGAAATAGCTAGACCGCTATTCTTAATTTTCAGAGATTCAATCTCATCAGGCTCAGTACCAAGGGATTGGCGAATAGCAGATGTGGTGCCGTTGTTTAAAAAGGGGACGAGATCACAATCAGAGAATTATAGACCTGTAAGCCTGACATCAATAGTGGGGAAACTACTGGAAGGTATTTTAAGGGACAGTATTCAGGATTACTTGGTACGCAATAAAATTATTAGTGGGAATCAACATGGATTTGTGAGGGATAGGTCATGTCAAACTAATCTAATTAGTTTCTACGAGGAAGTTAGTGGGAACTTAGACCAGGGCAGGACAGTAGATGTGGTCTACTTAGATTTTGCAAAGGCCTTTGATACAGTGCCACACAAGAGGTTGGTTTACAAAATAAGGGAACTGGGTCTAGGAATCAAAATTTGTACTTGGATCAAAAAATGGTTAGAGAATAGGGAACAGAGAGTTGTGATAAATGGAACATTTTCTAATTGGTCAAAAGTCTTAAGGGGAGTACCTCAAGGTTCTGTGCTGGGATCACTCCTTTTTAATATATTTATTAATGACCTTGGTGATGGTTTAGAGAGTAAAGTTTTTATTTTTGCAGATGACACTAAACTCTGTAAGGTGATAAAATCAGAGCAAGATGTAGCTTCTCTACAGAGGGACTTAAATAAACTGGAGGATTGGGCGGCCAAATGGAATATGAGGTTTAACACAGATAAATGTAAGGTTATGCATTCAGGGATCAAAAACAAGAACGCAATCTATAAATTCAATGGAATTAATTTAGGAGAATCTATAATGGAAAAGGATTTGGGAGTGCTCGTAGACAGTAGACTTAGCAATAGTGCTCAATGTCAAGCAGCAGCTACAAGGGCAAACAAAGTATTGGCATGCATAAAAAGGGGCATAGATGCAAGGGAAGACAGTGTAATTTTGCCACTGTATAAATCGTTGGTAAGACCTCATCTTGAATATGCAGTACAGTTCTGGGCACCACTCTATAAAAAAGATAATTTGGAACTAGAAAGGGTTCAGAGAAGGGCGACAAAATTGATAAAGGGTACGGAGTCATTAAGTTATGAGGAAAGGTTAGCCAGTTTAAGCATGTTTACTTTAGAAAAGAGGCGTCTAAGGGGAGATATGATTACTATGTACAAATACATTAGGGGTCAATATAGATAGCTTTCATGGGAACTTTTTACCCCAAGGACCATACACAGGACACGTGGTTATCCCCTAAGGTTAGAGGAGAGGAAATTTCACAACCAGCAAAGGAAGGGGTTCTTTACAGTAAGGGCAGTCAAGATATGGAATTCATTGCCAGGGAAGGTTGTAATGGCAGATTCAATAGATATGTTTAAGAAAGGGTTAGACAAATTTTTAGCAGAAAGGTGTATCCAGGGATACAACCGTTAATTTAAAATGAAGGATAGTAGTGGATATAGGGTAAAAATAGGACTGCAATATTGAGTCTGGGGGAATTTTCACAATTGAAACAGATTGGCGGTTGCTTACTCTGAATTAATTTCAAATATAAGTGCAGGATCGCAGGAGATCCAAAATAGGTTGAACTTGATGGACTGGTGTCTTGTTTCAACCTCATCAACTATGTTACTATGTAAAAGGATAAATGAGCTAGAGGTAGGGAAAGAAACTCATGCGCATAGTAAGTGAGGAATATTGAGATAAAAGGACGGAGATGGAAGGAAGGGTTGTTAGAACAGAGGTAGATGGAGAAGAGATAATGAGAGATAAGAGACAAGAAGATAGGAAAGAAAAAGCAGCATGACAAGGAATGATAGTGATAAGAAGAGAAAAGCTGTAAATAATGAAAAAGGACATAGATCCTTCAGGAATATGGATGTGGAAGGAAAATAAAGACAATAATTATGTAAAATTAACATTCAAGAGCGGTGTTTTCAGAACGTCGGCCGCAGGATACGCAGCTCAGTTGCACACATCAAAGGACGAATCTGCTGCTTTAGCCGAGATAGGGGAGGGATGTGCAGGAACCATTGATTTCTGAGAAAACCTTACACGGTTTATATTGATTGCGCCTGACTTCTTTAATGCTGTGTCAACTCGGCCGTCTGCTGCCAGCCCTGCAACTTCCTAACCCTGGAGAGAGACAGGAGGCGCTGTGCAATGTAATGTACTCAGCCTACACCAGCTGCAGAGCAGGGCACAGGACTAACAGAAGGACAGCATCAATAGTTGCTTTTAATGGGACTATCAGGCACAATCATCAAGGGCTAATTAGAGATAAAACACTGCAACATTTTCTGCCTGTAACTGATTTCAAGCATTTAGAATGTTTAATTAATTTGCACCATTTGATTCAGATGATTAGACAGAGATTTACAGCACTACAAACAGTAACAATGGCAAAGAAACTGAGAAGCTAAATTTAACAAGTAAAACATGAACATAATTGTATATTTATGGTGCATCGTATGCTCATATTGCTTCATATTAAAATGGTGGTATCTCTATCTGCATATAGCTTCAATGTATAATTCTTTACATCTATGGTGAAGAACTAGTTAAAACAGCAAATTAACTTTATTTTCCCTAACATCCGATGGGGGTTCCCATACAGTTTTGGAACAGTGTATATGCAGCACAGCTAATGTGGTAGAAACAAATAGTAATCTGGGGCCTGATTCATTAAGGATCTTAACTTAAGAAACGTCTTATTTCAGTCTTCTGGACAAAACCATGTTACAATGCAAGGGGTGCAAATTAGTATTCTGTTTTGCACATAAGTTAAATACTGACTGTTTTTTCATGTAGCACACAAATACTTGATAGCTTATTTGTACACTGAAATTCAAAGTTGATATTTGTGTGCTACATGAAAAAACAGTCAGTATTTAACTTATGTGCAAAACAGAATACTACTTAGGATTAGAAACATGTTAGACAATCATAGCATAAAAAAACAAATAAAAACATATTTAAGGGAGTGGGAGAAATGGGAATGTCAGGCTGGAAAGGGGTAGGAAGTTAGTGAAGGGGCGGGAAGTTAGTAAAAGAAGGGTATGGGTTTTACAGAATTCAAAGAAATATGAAGGTTAACAATATGGGCATTCTTTTTGTTATAAGCAAGGTGGACTGTTGGGTGAATTTGTGCAAACATACATTTTTCGCAAGCTTGCATATTTTGCAATTTGCAAACCACATTTTGTGACCGAGAATGTGCTTCGGATTTTCCCAGAAATATGCAAGCACTTGGCAACATAAATTAACAAGAGCATGATTAACAAGAGCTGTTCTGACATTACAAATTAAAACACAAAGCTAGTATAGGTGAGCACTCAAATTGCAGTGGTCCCTGGCATGTAATCATCATAGTTCTGCTATTTGGGAGGAAAGAGTTAGTTTATCAGGATAGAAATATTCCTTAACCTAAGGGCTGCTATTGACTATTAAACATCAGGAAGGTGTTGGACAACAAAATATATTGTCATCAAATTAATAAATAACTAAACAACATTAAAATATTTGACAAGGACCTGTCATGGAAGTAACAATATTACGGTTACATAGACCAGCCAATAAACTCCCATTGTCAAACTAAGCTTCTTCTAACTAGACAGTGACAATGAGAGAGTTGACTGATTTTCTATTTTTGAAAGGTTACAATCCCGATTCCTCGAATTCCAACTGTGCACTGGTATGGGAAACTCAGTACTTTCTGGGAGTCCTCCCAGAAGAGCAGACACACTCTTGGCAGTCAGCGGTCTTAATGAAGTGGTTCGCGTCCCTAGACCCTGCTGCACATTGCCACGAATTGAGGCATTCTACGACAGGGGACTGGGCCACTGTGACTCAATCAAATCACCACACCCCCTCCCCACTTGCCACCTGACCTCCCCTCTGGGCTCTCCATGACACGAAAAGTTAGCAAGTACGCCCAGCTGAAAGGTACACTAATCAAGTATTAGAAGACCGTAATCCAGGCCTGCTGTGCCATCTCTCCGCCCTCTCACAATGGCTTATATTTAACAACTGCAAAAGGCGCAAGATTGTTCGTCTGCACAGTCAGAAGCAAGAAGAGCTCCAGAGAAAGAAGAGAGAAGAGCCAGAGAAACAAGAACGAAGATGCCGGTGGAGAGTGCTGTGGAGAGATTGTCAGATTCAAACCAGAAGACTTCCAGAAGAGTAGACGCGCGGGTGGGCGGCAACAGATTGAAGGTGAAAGAGCCATTATGGTTCCCCATGCTACCAACAAAAGCTGCCTTAGTCAGGTAAGGTCTTGGCCGCTAGTAATTGGGGTGTTATTCCTGTGGACATATTTGTAATTCAGGCTCTAGGCATGTGGACACCAGTTGTAAATTTGGGCACTAAGCCCATGGGCACCATGTTATAATTCATGCATTAGGCTTGTAGCCACATTATTTCAGGCAACCGGCTTTAAGAATGTGGGTCCAGTTGTATTCAGGCTGTAGGCTTGTGGCCCCAATTAGATTCAGGCTTTAAGCCAGTACACTCTGATCTTAGGCCGGTGGGCATTAGTTAATTTGGGCTCTTGGCCCATGACTTTCATTTCAGGCATTAGGCTTGTTGTGCATTAGAAGCCTGTGGGGGTAAATGTATTAAACTACAATTCTGGCTAATCGCCTATATTGAGCAATATTGGCAGGAAAATTTAAAACAACTATTTGATTAAAGCCAAAACTTGCCTTTAATTAGATTGCCATTTTAAATCTAGCCGGCAACGTCACTGAGAATCGCCTATTTGCCAGAATCGCAGTTCAATACATTTACTCCTTCGTTTTTGTTTGTTTTCCCGACATTTTGCAGGTGGCCTTATCCTCCGGCTAGTGCCCTCCCTCATCCACTGGACCACCAGGCAGTTGCACTAGACATAACAACTAATTCGGTGTAATTAATTTTGTTCCCTACACTGGGGGCCCTAATTAGAGTTTCCTGACAAAACTCTTGCTCTGTGGTTTTTCCGTCCTTTTTAGTCTACTGTACACTGAAAGTCTTTCTGTAATACATTACATCTTGTGTTAGGAGTTAGTTTTGTGCAGTATACTGGTCACATAGTGTTGTTAGGACCAGGGCACTGCTTGCCGTTAGCTAGCACTAGAATTGATAGTATATATTACTGGAAACAACAGCGTAGTCCTTTGGGAGGGTTGTTGTGTCTCAACCCTTTGTAGGAGCCATTTATTAGCCACAGACTCCAATCAAGAGAAGACAATGTTACTATGATTAGTGTTCTGCGTTGCTCTTAATTGGACCCTCACCTAAGGTCATGCAGGAGTCATCCCTGAGGTGAATATCTGCAGCCCTGTGCCCAGACCAGAACATACTCAAACAACATCTTCGAATAACCATTTGTGTTTCCTCCCAATGACAGAAGGCGTTTGTGTTACAACTCAGAAGGTACCTGTGCAAATCTGGATTAGCACTAGCAGACCAGAGGCACAGAGTCTAATGGATTCCCCGGTATTCACCAAGAACCAACGCAAGGCAGAATAGACTTTGCTGCCAAGAACCTTCAGGTCGTGGCCCTCTGAACTGCTTCTGGATGTAATACAAGGCCCGAGGAGGAAAACGGGGAATTCCTGGAGAAGATGAGGCCATTAGAGAGTAGGCAGGAACACACAGAAATCTGCCCTGGAGATCTGGCAGATAAAGGACTACACACGGGTAGTCAATCAGAATAGTAACACACAGAGAATCCAGCAGCGTGTAGTCAGACAAGCCAAGTTTGGTACACAGAGAATCCAGCAGCGTGTAGTCAGACAAGCCAAGTTTTGTACACAGAGAATCCAGCAGCGTGTAGTCAGACAAGCCAAGTTTGGTACACAGAGAATCCAGCAGCGTGTAGTCAGACAAGCCAAGTTTGGTACACAGAGAATCCAGCAGCGTGTAGTCAGACAAGCCAAGTTCGGTACACAGAGAATATAGCAGCGTGTAGTCAGACAAGCCAAGTTCGGTACACAGAGAATCCAGCAGTCCGTAGCCAGACAAGCAGAAATGGCACACAGGAGATCCAGCAGAATAACTCACAAGGAGGAACACAGGGGAGTCAGATGCACATCAACTGAGTTGCATTGACAGTGAGCAAGTGTCAGTGCCGAGCTTTTATAGAGAGAGATTCAAAAAACCCACCTCAGCAACCGAGTCATGTGACCCGCTACCCGGAAGTGCTGATCGCGGCATGGAGGAGACAGCGTTGGAGTGAGGAAAAGGTAAGAGCGTTACAGTTTGTGAAAAGAACGCTGGGTAGGTTAGTGCTGTTCTGGTCCAGACAAAAAAGGACCTTCTTACACTATCTCACTCTTTATAAATCTGTTAACAAAAGCAAAACATTTCCTAAAGATGAAGAGGCAATCTCAATGCTCATGTCTGAAATAGATGGAATGGGTCTACTACCCCTCTCACCACTTACAATAACTCACATACACAGTACACTGCATCAGCCAAATATTGTCATTTTAACCATAATTAGAACTACCACCAAGAAAAACACAAAAAGTAGTAGCATTAACCAATGCTATATTATTTTATTTCCCTACATTTTGCTGCCTGACAAAATCTTCTGCCTAAAGCTGACCACACATGCTGCAATATGTATTTGTGGCCCCAAAACCACCACAATGCCCTATAATGATCCTATTTGAATCACTAAGATCATTATCGGACATGGCTGAGGATTACTGCTATCGGCCTGTGTGATAACCACATTACAAGGTCTCAAAAATGTATTATTTCCTTTGTTCCAACAATATATAAAGAGTACATTGTAGGGATTATTATTGATGGAACTCATGAAATTGTTACGTTCACTTTGGTTATCATCCAAAACCATAATATGGTCACCAACATACCTATAATAGCCAACACTCCTCTGTGGCCAGTACCTTCAACAATGTGGAACAATAAGAACAGATTGGCATAAAAAAATCACAAATGAACACACCCACTGCCTATTATTACTGCCTTTTGTCAGCGATCAGTAGAGATAAATAAACGCCATCCAAACTGAACCATCTCAGACCTGGTGGTAATCGTTAAAACGATTACCACAATTCCGACACTGAGAAGACCTACAAATAAAAACCCAATTTAGGAGAAAACGATTTCAATATAAATAGACTTACTTTAAAACCGTCGCTGCCCATCTCCAATGGCACCAGCAACTTATTCCGAATGAAGAGCTTTCCGGCACTACACTTTGACGTCATCGCCACTTCTATTTATGTTAATTTAAAGCAGCAATGTCGGGACCCCGCAGGCTAAGTGTTTAAACACTTAACCCGACATTGCCGCTGTAAATCAACATTAATAGAAGTCGCAATGACGTCAAAGTGTAGTGCCGGAGAGCTCTTCATTCGGAATAAGTTGCGGTCAGCATGCTGGTGCCATTGGAGATGTGCAGCGACGGTTTTAAGGTAAGTCTATTTATATTGAAATCGTTTTTTCCTAAATTAGGTTTTTATTTGTAGGTCTCCTTGCTGTCAGAATTTTCAGCATCGAAAAACCATACCCAGACCCTCAGACCAGAGGCACGCTGCTAAAGCTATTACTTCAGGCAATCTGATATTGTTGATATATGCACAGAATGGTGCAGAAATATAATTGTATGAATAGCGCATTTTTATTTGTTATGATCAGCTGAACTGACCAGACATGGGTGAAAAAAGTAAAAGTTTAAACCAAAAGTAAAGAGTTCAACTGTTAATAAGCAGGCATTTGGTCTGACCATTTTACCTTTGTAAAACTTTATTTTTACATATGAATCATTCTGTAATTGTGGCAGCACATTTTTCAAGCAATACTTCTAAATCATTTTTAAAAGTAAGAACGGTGTTCTCCAAGATGGCAAAAGACAACCCTTACTGTGTGGCCTGTGTGCCTAAATATACAAGGCTGGGCATACATGTTTGTGTAAAGATGGCCAATGTGTCTGAATGAGAGAATCCTGCATCTATGGATGGACCAGATAAGGCTGGGGTACAAGTGCTCCTTACTCGTACTACAGGCTAGGTGCAAGAAATATGACGCCTTTTGAAACAGGATTCTATTGGCATGTTGTTTACAGGAGCTGGTATAGGTATATTTGAATGCATGTTTGAATTTAATGAGTGCTGCAAGGCATTTTGTATTTGCAAATGGGCCTGAAAAATCCAGGACCAAAAGGGTTGTATCAGTAGCAATCTTAACCAGACAAATAACTAAGGTCAAATGCAAATTTGGTGTAACTAATAGAAAACCTGGACTGAAAGCCACAAGTACACCTGTGCATTAAAATACATGCGGTAGATGTTTTAATCCTGTGAAATACAGGCAACACCAGTGCTTTCATGAGTTATACCATCTCGTTTCACCAAAGGAGGGTGAAACGAGATAAGCAGAAAAGTAAAAATGAATGTTATGTGAGAGCCTAATGTCACCATAGGCAATTAACGTGTGATGATATTTTCACTTCTCCAATTCTTGCACATTGAAAAGTAAATGCAGTAATCACTAAGCTCCCACATCGCCTTGCAAAATGCCGGAGTAGAAGAATTATGCGGAGTAGAAGAATACTGCAAACGATACAGTTACTTAATGTCCTTCTCTGTGCGGCAAATATTTGTTGATGATGTAAATCAAACAAATTGAGGCTCACTGTTCAGTTGTATTTCACTAGGGTTCTCTGTGAGAGGTGGTACAGGATTATTAAGACAAGCAGAACAAGTGATGTCTATAGAAGATGGTGAAAGACAAACTGAAAAGAATGCCAAGAAGTTAAAAAAAAACATGAGAGAAAGAGACACACAACACAAAAGTGTTAGGGGTCTATTTACCAAGCAGTTTTGCTGTGGTAAACCCCCGAAAACAACAGTTTTCGGGGGTTTACCGTGAAATCACTATGTACCATTGAAGCATCGCAGCAGATATCTCAGATATCTCAGATATCTGCTGCTTTGCATTTCCTATCGGTTTTCTGAGCACTCCCCATAACAGTGTATGGGAAGTGCTCAGAACCGCTATGTATGAAAGTTCAACTAGAGAAACGCCATCTGAAGCTGGCGTACATTAACATATCTGAAAACTTTCGAAGAGCAGAGCTGGACAGCGCATGTGTGGAGGGATCATGTGATCCCTCCCTGTCAATCATCCTGCAGTTTGCCGGCCAGGATGTTACTGCGCACGCACCAACTTTTCAGTCGGTGCATGTGCACTAACAAAAAAAGAAAAAAAAAAGAAGAAAAAAAAAAAGAGAAGATCACCGCAGCCTTGAAAAATGAGAAAAGACTGCGATGATCAGGTGAGTCACTTCTCAGGGACAGCAGGTTATCGGCACTGCTGTCCCTGAGAAGTTTTTTAATACATAGCCGTTACTTTTCAATCCTTATCAAGGAGATAAGGATTGAAAAGTATCAAGTAAAAAAAACGAAGGGTCATAAATAGACCCCTTAGAGAGCTGAAGGGGAAAGAGAGAAAGTAGTGAGAGGGAGATAGGGAGAGAGAAAGGATGCATTGTGGGGAAGTGAACAGCTGTTGATATTTTTACTAAATTCAGTATTTATTTGAACTAGTAAAAGATATTAGCAAAAATGCATTCAGTCCAATAGCAAGTAGTCTTCATTCAGTTCATTACTGTATCACAAGCAATAGCAATATCATTGTAGTGATGGGTAAGGCATACAAGCACAACATTTTAGTTAATCACAAACTGGCAACGCATACAAGAAGTGTTTAATGAGGTGTGTGCTCTGATGAACATTATTTGTATAGAATAAGAGATTCATGTCAAAGTTGAGCAGTTATCACAACACGACCAGAGAGAAAAGGATATTGGTATCTTTCCACTGCCACAGGAAGCAGCAGCATTAACTCCAAGAAAAAACATTCCTTTCTCTATGTAATCTTTACAAAGAATTCTTCCTCTGCAATTCACCCAAGTGTACAGATGCTCATACTATCATATATTACAGCTCCCTTTAACACCTCCACCTGCTTCTATTAGTCTGTTGTGTTTCTAACATTCCTGAATGTAAAATGTTTAAATCTGCACATGCAATTATGTTCATTCAAGCTACATATTAATACCAGGCATCATGCTATCAGATGGGGGGAGAAGTCTACTTAAGAGTGCATTGTTCCACATCATCATCCGTGACTCAATTTATATATATGCATTCTGCAAGTGAACAAAATTCAAAGTAGCTGCAGAATTCCGGGCAGTATCTACAGTATACAGTATAGGCACCTATGAGAGGCAATGTGCAGACAATATTAATCCTTTTAAACTTTGCTCTATGTTTGTTTTTCTTAATGATTTTAAATTCCAAAAAGATTAACGTTTACTTCAGTGCAGCTGATCCATACTGCTACTGAGGCCTTACTTAACTGAATATAGAACAAATTTCATTACTGAACCAGAAGCTGTATTAATTATTATTATTATTATTATTATTATTATTATTGGGAAAGGCATATTCTGACACATGTACCTTGTCCCATACCAAGTTCTCACTGATGAAAGATACACTGTGTGAGATGTGTGCCAGTTTGTCCAGCTGGTGGGTTTCTAGCTACAAGGCAGTCCAATTATGAAACCTTTCCCCTGGCAAATTTTCTAATCCACAACACTGAAAGCAAAAACGGATTCTTTGAGAAAACACATCTGCATTCAGTCCACAGAGTGCAGGCACAGAATGCAGGAAGGTTCTGC
The DNA here is from genome assembly GCF_038048845.1 of Mixophyes fleayi. Lineage (NCBI taxonomy): Eukaryota > Metazoa > Chordata > Amphibia > Anura > Limnodynastidae > Mixophyes > Mixophyes fleayi. Next base: position 163,797,429 of record NC_134407.1, read on the forward strand.
ATAATGCATAAAGTCCAGATAAAAGAGAGACGCTGAGAAAATGCTCAGTGCAAGTCAATATATCCCCTGCTATTAAAACCTCATACGCTGTGTAACTCTTACCTGTGACAAAAGGTTGGTGACACGGGATGGAATGGACTGTTATCTGAATATATCATTCTGTTCCTATCTCTCCCAGAAAGAGGCTCCTATTTTTCCTCTAACACATTTCTCTGCAGCCAAACTGCTTCGGGGCAGAGATTTACGTTGAATAGGTTCCCTACGAAAAGCTAAAATTCAATGTTTAGCCTGGAAAGTCCTTCCAAATGTAAGATCACCTGACGTAAACCAGGAAAAGAGGCAGCGTGCGTGAGAAGGCAAGACGGTGCAGAGAGATGTCCATGGGTCTTTGCACTGCCATCCAAAAATTTATGGAATAATCATAGAGAGGAACCTTCAAAACAGTTTAATGCTGCAGTTCCGTAAATCTTCAGGAGTCAGCAAGACCCCTGATGGACCATGAACGAGACGACAGTAAATAGAGCGTGAAAAATAGATGAAAGCCAATGCATAGGAGAAATAATATTGTATTAATAAGAATTCTCTGTGAAAACCAAGCCGGGAATGAATGGAGAGGAAAAGCTCCTAGCTACTGTGTGAAATAACACAGTGCAGCAGCAGAGCCTGAATCCACTCTGCTATTCATCAGAGTCTGAGCAGAGTCCAACCACACTTGCGCGTGTACACACACACACACACACACACACACTGCCTGAGGAGAATGAAGGAATCATAGATAAACTGAGCTCCTCTTCCACACTGCATTGTACCCATCCCTACCACCCCCTCTCTATGGGGGCCGCACACTCGTATGTGTAATTTAACACAGTTCAAAGCATGCCAAGAACATTGGCTGTATAAAACAGCAAGTACATCTATTGAGCAAGAAAAGTGCAGAGTCTAAAATAAAGAGGAGGCAAAATACAATGTATGCATACAAATAGTATAATATCAGGCTATTACTAATACATTTTATTTCTAAAGCGCAAATATATTAAATACAAACGAGACAAAACTTAAGAGATTAAGGAGTCTATGGGACACATTTATCAATCTTATCATAAAGTGAAAAATAGTTTTCAATCCTTATCGCATTGATAAGGATTGAACTATTTCTCACATTTATGAAAAACGCATCACAGAAACAGCAGTTCCGATAAACTGCTGTTTCTGTGATAATAAAATCACACTTACCCCGCCTCTTCGGAACGCGATGTCTACTGATCTTCTCCTGGTCCTCTTCATTTTTCTTTACACTGGAATTAAGCATGTGCAGTTCGAAGAGCTGCACATGTGCACAGACATCTCCGCTCTGTCTCTGCAACTATAGTTGCAGAGAGAGCGGTGAGTGACAGGGAGGGATCATGTGATCCCTCCACACATGCGCTGTCCAGCTCTGCTCTTCGGAGCAGAGCTGACAGCACTGAAATCCTTCAATTGTGATAATGTACGCCAGCTATCATGACAAGTCACCGGAAAAACTTTTTTTGGGAACTTGTTAGATTGCGCTTGGGAGCAGTCACCATACTGCAGAATGGTGACTTCTACCAAAAACGAAAAGGAATGCAAAGCAGCAGATATCCACGATATCTGCTGCGATGCACCCTTCTTAAATATTCGAGACACACAGAGGGCCTTAATTTCACGGCAAGTGCACAATAGTGCACTATCATTATTTGTTAAATATGCCTTTATGTAACAAGTAGTGAGGAACCAAAATGCTCTTTCACAGCTTTTAGTTATTTAACAAAGCCATATAAAATTCATAAAATAAAATATCCATATTTGTGAAATAATATTGTATTCTGATATTAGCAATTAAGCTATATATTAAATGTGTATTCTATCCATGTAATAGCTTTCCAAGCAATATTTTTTTGAATTATCCACTCAAATATGATCCTACATAAAGATGGTCTCCAAAATACTTGGAAAGTCAGATGTAAATTAACAATCTTTGAAATCATAGTATTATCAGCCTGTGAATTCAGTCCTACTCGAATTCAAAGATTGTTAATTTACATCTGACTTTCCAAGTATTTTGGAGACCATCTTTATGTAGGAGCATATTTTAGTGGATAATTAAAAAAAAATATTGCTTGGAAAGCTATTATATGGATGAATACAGCATTATTCCATGAGTATGAATATTTTATTCTGTGTGTTTTAAATGTCTTCAAAATAAAAAAAAATAATTATATAAAATCTTGGGAACATTATTTTATATGGATATACGCTTCCTATATATACACCATTTCTTGTCCTTCCTTTTTTTTTTTTTCGGGTGAGCTAAGGCAATTTCACTCAATGGGATTTGCATTTCAAATATTAACTTAGGGCTAGATTTACTAAGCTGCGGGTTTGAAAAAGTGGGGATGTTGCCTATAGCAACCAATCATATTCTAGCTGTCATTTTGTAGAACGTACTAAATAAATGAAAGCTAGAATCTGATTGGTTGCTATAGGCAACATCCCCACTTTTTCAAACCCGCAGCTTAGTAAATCTAGCCCTTAATGTTAATGGAATCAGATTTGAGCTTGCCTGTATTATATTATTTGTCATTTAACAAAGAGTTAACGTCTGAGAAATCAGACATTTCTCCGTCCGTAACCGAATTAGTGAAGCCTACCGTTACCAGTGAACATAGCACTTCCTCCATTCCCCGGCCGCATTAGAAGGCCAGTGAAGAGGAAAAATGCTTTGTGGACAAGTGGGGAGACAAGGTCTTTCTTGAGGCTCCCAGAGCAACCCCGCATGGTAAATTGCAGTGGTTCTTTCTTTTCTTTATGTATTGCTGCAATTAGGTGGTGAGGACCCTATTGGCAAGGACCTCCAATCTTATGCTGACCAATACACTGGCAGATACGGTTGCTCAGTCTGAGTCCTGAGTAACTGAATCTGTGTTTAATTGATTAAATCAGAAAAATCCAAGTGACTGAATTCCATGTTGACAGATGAGCCTACACACTGACAGATTGTGATCATGGAACAATTGGACGTTAATGCCGTTTTAAACAATACCAATTAATTGATTGGGAAGGTGTCCTTTCTGGCACACATACACAAATTGGCTTTGAGTGTGGGGGCAGCTTTAGAGGCTCAATGAAAATGGATATTGTAGTTGCCACAATAAGGTTGGCTTCAGGAATAAAAAAGGTATTAGAACTTCTATCTGCAGAATCCCAGGAGTTCTAAAAACTAAAAAGACCTTATTTAAACATTTAAACATAAAAAATTGCTGCTTGTGATAATATCACACACAAACATGGTCACCAAGCGCTTCCTTGAAAAGTTTGGCCTCATACCTACTGCCCATTTTTAATTCTAGTAAAATCACTAGCAAAATTGCAAACCAAAATGATGAGGAGGAGAGAAAAGGGTAATTGGTAAATGTACTTTCATATAATTTAGTGTGCTCCAAATTGTGTAAAGAAAAACATTAGTGTCCTAGTTCATGTTCGAACGTACGTCCGTTTGAGTAGCATACCTTGTGTGAAATAGCCCTGCGCATGCCCAAAAATGTATATTACGCCAATTAACGCAATTGATGTCCGAACAAAAATGACACTTACGACTGCCTTTGACTTGAGAGACAGAAAGCGGGAGGGAAGGGGCAGACTAATGTAGGCAATGTACAGTAAGGGCGCTACAATGCAGATCCGGCCGATTCAAGTGCTGTGTTTCTCGTAAGTTTCAACCAAATCATTTGCACCCACTACAGGGCAGGTGCAAATGCCGACTGACAGTGTGGATAGCTACAGCAGTCTTTGAATAAAAAAGTACATGTATACGTGTAAATAGCTATCACAGAGCAACTGTATGCAATTAAATAGACTATAAAAACCCATTGTATGTACATTACACATTGAAACCATCTTTATTTATAGAAAGTACAATCTTAGTATTAAGAGTTCTTCTTTTATTTTAAAAATATTTTTTGGTGTGTTCAGATGTGAGCTTTTTTTGTACTTACGCGTTTGGACATACTGCAGTCTGTTCCGCGTGTCTACGTATGGCAAGCACTGTTTAGGCAGAGCGTACTTACACCCAGATTCTTATCGAAAATGTATCTTGAGATCCGCTGGATTTTAAATACAGTCAGAAGTACACACAAGTTCCATGATTTTGTCTATAAAACGCAACTTACGCGCAAGTTGCATTATGACTTGAATCGGGCCCTAGTTGTGTATATTAAGTGAGTTTTGGTTATAGGGCCTGATTCATTAAGGAAAGTTATACAAGAAAATAAGGAGGTTTTCTTACTTAAGTTTTTCCATGTTGCTATGCAAGAGGTGCAAATGAGTATTATTTTGCACATAAGGAAAATACTGGCTGTTTTTTCATGTAGCAGACAAATACTTGATAGCTTACTTGTACACTGAAATTTAAAGTTTATATAGGGGAAAAAAGCCAGTATTTTCCTAATGTGCAAAATAATAAACTAATATGCACCCCTTGCATTATAACGTGGTTTTGTCCAGGAGAAAAGTTAAGTAAAAAAAAGAGTACTTTCCTTAATGAATCAGGCCCATAATGTGATGGTACTGTAGAGATTGAGAATCATAAGTTAGGAATATGATCACTCAGTGATAATGTAATACAGAACAGTCTGATGGCCATCACTTGTCTATAATCTTTGGATGAACCTAAAGGACAGTTTAAGAATAAGTAATGACATAGGACAGTGTCGGAAAGTGCTTTGTAGTGTGGACATTGTTGATTAAACAAATAAATTAGCTAACCTATGCTCACAGATAATTTTACTTTGATTGGCGAAGAGCAGAAAGTGTAAGTGTCAGGGATAGCACAGTGCGCAGTGGTACTGTATAGATTAAACCCCTAATGCAGCAAATAGTATTTAGAGTTTTGTTGTCTCTAAAGCTAAGTTTTATTTAGAGATATGTGAATAATTACTGTGAGATGTGAATGGTTTCTAGAAGTCAGAGGTGTCAAGCTGCCGGTACACATACCAATAGGATAGTTTTTGGCCAAACAGGCACGTCAACCCCTTGTTGGTGTGTTTTAATTGGTAAATTACAAATTATTAGATCTGTCAAACCAAACTGTAATTAGATGTTGTAGTTTGCATAAGTATAGGTTCATTGGCGAGATAAATTAATGGGAACCATACAAATATTATTGCTTGGGCCATGCATCTTACATAGATCTGTTGTTTGGCAATAATACCGCATAGCCAGATTGACACCTGTTTGGTCAACTTAGAAATCTACTAAATCTAAAATATTAGCCTGATACAGGGTTTAAGTTGGTTTCTTCCTCTAGGCAACATCTGTTGTACTGCACCCCTGCCAACCCACTTTCCATTTTTTTGTGGTTTCTGGCCCAACTCTACCACATTCAATAGATCATGTGATGAAACACATGTATTCTTCTAACAGTAATTTAAATGTCATTGTTTTTTTTTATGCTGGCTGGTACACAATAGGAAAAACATGACAAGACAATGAAACAAGGATCAGCCCCCATGCCCTGCAAATCTGCCACCCTAGTCCCAGGCCTATGTGGCCTTTTCAAATATGAGCCTGCTTTTACATAAGGAGCTACTAATAAAAACAAATCTATATCTTACATCTGCCTGTCTGTAATACCCATTTTATTACTGTGTCCCAATTGTGAAGCTACAGCACATGGTGACGCTATAACTATATATATATATATATATATATATATATATATATATATATATATACATATATATATATATATATATATATATATATATATATATATATATATATATATTTATTTATTTGGTCTTTGTTTGTTTATACAATGTAAGTCCCATCCCTCTTGCACCCCATTCTTTACATTAATTGATTCTAACTTGTGGCAGGTGAGTCCCAGGTCTCCGAGTGCTGTGTGCAGTTAAGCCTTTAACCCAGAAAAATATATATATGTGTGTATATATATATATATATATATATATATATATATATATATTTATATATTGAATACTTTTCCCAGAGCACTCCAAATCTCATAGCAGACTCAGCGACAGGGTGATTACAAGCATATAGGGCAAGAAAAAGTGCACAGACCTTCGTGATTCTTGCCCTATATGCTTCTAATCACCCTGTCGCCGAGTCTGCGATGAGATTTGGAATACTCTGGGAAAAGTATTTGATATACTTGTAATATTCCATCTTTCTGGTACGCATACTTTAGTTAATAAAAGTATAGCTGTTATTCTAACAGTACTACATTATTTTGGCGCCCATCTGGCACAACTGGGAACTGGCAGCCGCCTGTAAATCGGCAAGTGTTTATAAACTATGTACTACCTGGACAATAAATCATTATTGTAACGCGCCATTGTGTATCTTTGCTATTGTTTGTAATATCTCTCTCTCTTTCTCTCTCTCTCTCTTTATATATATAAGGATATATTATCCACAGACTACCTTTAGAAACGTGTTGTGTAAGTAGTTAATCCACTTTTTGAGTGTGGTTTGAGGACTGAGGTGATGTTCAAAAAAAGCAATTACTATTACTACTATTATTGTTTTCTATATTATATATGCCGGGTTTATATGAGCTTCATCTGGTATATGGAGCAAAGGCATAAGAGAGACAGTGGAACATTGTGATAATATACAGATGAACATAATTTAATATTCTTATGGTACGGGAGCCTATAGAGTTGAATAAGACGATTAAGACTGAACATACTGCACTAGGAGGTGCTTTTTTCTTCTCTTTATTTTTTTAAATTTTGTATTCCTGGTGGAACAAACAAGAGATATTTGAAAAAGAGCAGCCACCGTTATATAAGGAAGTGCACTGTTTACGGTGACTGTCTTAGAGGTTTCAAATACTGTCTTTACTAATTTCTTTTATACTATTACCTTTTATACTTATTTTTACAAACTAGTAGAATTTGAGCGCTGTTTGCTTGTATTTGGCGTATTTATATATAAAGTTCCGATACCTTAAAGAATTTGAAATGTTTGTAGTAGTATTTAAAATTCCATATTTTAGTACCCTGTTGCTCTTTAACAATCACATAACATGTACTGACTGCAATTGCTGGAAAGCTCATCTACAGTCCCACCATGCTTTCATTAAAGAGTTATTTTCTCACATTCACTGTAAGCCTGCTATTTGTGAAGCTTTGGGATGTGTCATCCAGCACAATATGTTCTCTATGCTTTGGACTATAGGAAATATTTCATGTGGGTGTTATCAGCTGTGTTGTTGCGCATAGTCTCTAGTATAGTTAACATTCTGGAAATGGAGGAGTAAGAGGGAGATATTCATACTGATTTGCTGCACTAGGCATCAAGCAATCAACAACATGCTACAGAAATCACCTTACACATAAAATATCGCACTTCACAAAACCATTTCCACTAAAATGAATGACTTTGAGGGAAGGATTTACTCTTGCTGCTTGTGCTCTTAAATACAGATCACTTCCTTCCACATCGCTTTAAGCATACATTAGATAGTAAGCTTAACTAGACAGAGCAGTGTGCCTGAAAAGATCTGTACAGTGCTGTCTAATATAGTATATGCTACATAACAAATGTATTGTATACTGTTTTAATTCACTTCTGTATATTATAAATATTATGTGTGTCTACTTCATTGTTATTTGCTTGTTTTTCTTTTAGATATACTGCAATTTGAAAAACAATTTGGATATTTTTAATAAATAATGTATATAGATGAAGAAAAGAACGTGTGTCAGGATGGGAAACCGCCACATCTGAGGAAAGTGTTAACCTCCTGGAAATCAGGAGGAAGTCCCACCTATTCCCCACAGAGCCTGTATAAGGGCTCAAATTCAGTTTAGTCTTGGCTGGTGTCTGAGGAGTGGGAAAGTCTCACATCTCTCCACTGAAGCCCATAGGCAAACCGAGGGGGGGGGGGGGGTCCTAGTGCCTGGAAACCCCCCTCCAAGCCTGGGGCACTGTATAATGGAGCTGGTTGGCCCCTGCTCCCGCTTCACACAGCTCTACTTGAAAAGGGAGAGCTGCATGCACCTAACAGTAGTGCATGCAGCATTGCCCGTGTATATTCATCATCATCATCATCAATTTATATAGCGCCACTGATTCCGCAGCGCTGTACAGAGAACTCACTCACGTCAGTCCCTGCCCCATTGGAGCTTACAGTCTAAATTCCCTAACATACACACAGACGGGGAGAGAGAGAGAGAGACTAGGGTCAATTTTTTTTGATAGCAGCCAATTAACCTACTAGTATATTTTTGGTGTGTGGGAGGAAACCGGAGCACCCGGAGGAAACCCACGCAAACACAGGGAGAACATACAAACTCCACACAGATAAGGCCATGTTCGGGAATTGAACTCATGACCCCAGTGCTGTGAGGCAGAGGTGCTAACCACTTAGCCACCGTGCTGCATTATGGGGATAGGAAGAGTTGTAGAGCAGCCATGCACTGCCTAAAATTATAGCCATGCCCCCATGCATGCTGGTCACGCCCACTGGCGGCATGGTGTGGAAACCCCCCTCTACAAATCCTGCATTTTCCCCTGGAGCCTATATAAATATAGATAGATAGAGATAGATAGATAGATAGATAGATAGATAGATAGATAGATAGATAGATAGATAGAGATATAGCTTGGAGTTTCTTTTGCTTTGGTTTGTTGCTCATGTGTGTTGATGTGTTATGCTGTGGATCCTGACAATAAAGCCCTTTTTTGACCCCGACTCAAGAATTTGACTGGTGACTTCATGTTATTAACACAATATGCAAATAACCCACACAAAATGTATAGGTAATCTGTAGCTGTTGTCATTGCGATATAGAGGCAGGAGAAGGCTGGAAATGTTTATCCCTGATGGCGAGACTTAGCCCAGCAGCCTATTAGGAAAATTATAAAGAAAAAAATAAATGCAGGTGACGCAGCCCAAGGTAGTCCACTATGGGACCGGCCTGGGGTCAGATGGCCCCCAGCCTAGACTGTCCCTGTATAGAGGTAAAGTAGTGAAATAAACAGTAGCACACAAAACTGAATTTATTTAGACTGACAACCGTTTAATTAGATGGTCCTTTACTGGTATTAGTACTCTTCATTAACTCGGCTTAACGTTTACATAAATATAGGAATAATTGCCAAGATCCATTTCCATATATCCACACAATTTAATTTATTGTAAAGTTGGAGCCTCATTTGTCATGAAACTTCTTATTATAGATACAGGTTTTAAAATGAGAGGAAACTCAGCTGAGGTTAAATGAAATCTAATGCAGTGGTATAGTGCCACTTGATGGCCATTGTATCCTGGAACAGACGCTGTGGTATCTCAAGCGATATTGCCAGTGTTCTTGGCCCCAAAACAAGCATGATGCCTAACAAAGATGGAGTTGCATTGGTTCCTACATGGTAAGTGGCCACAAATGCAGTTAGAAGATGACCGCTAGAGGCCCACATATACAGTCATTTGACAACAGCCCAACTTGCCCCAGTGAAACAGTAAGCAAACCAGTCACCAGACATGAGAATGACCTAGGTGGCCTTATTGGCAGGGCAGGTCTCCCGCAGCCCTCAGGTGCTGTGACCTCCCCCCTAATGATACTTACTTATGCTGGAGTTCATTAAATTGATTAAATACACACTCTTCCCCATCGTCAGCCAATGAGGATAGGGGTTGTGTTTAACTGAAATCCCTGTGGTGGACAGTGCTCAGTGCAGGGTGCACCATGAAAAAGAAAAACAATAAATAAGTGACAAATGTTTTAGGAGCCCCTGAAATGTTGGCTTCTAGGCGATCACATGAGTATGTCTAATGGTTGTGCTGGCCTTGCATAATGGAAGAGATCAAACTGGATGACTTCCAGGTTACACAGGGGCAGACACACAGGCGGACTGCAGACATCTTCCTCATGCATTTTTCAACCTGCCTGATAGAGATTCCATCAAATTATATAAGCAGCAGGCGTCAAGCTTGTTTTGGGACCACACACTGCATTATAGGGCTAACTGTCCCACCTGCTAGAAATAGCGGAATATGCCCGTTACTTTCAGAAAGCATATAAAATAGTTATTTTCTCAATCTCAATGTTAGTGAAATACTAACTGCACCAACTGTGCACAACTGTACAGTACACTACTCAGTAGACCGGTACACAGTGATATACCTGACCATCACTTCTCCTACTGCTTTGATGGCAAAACTATCAGATTCTATTCACTTACAGTTTCCATACACTGCTGCAAAATACATGTAAGCACAGGCGTGCTGCAGATTGTAAAAGCTTTCCAGCAGTGCACATCATACTGGTACTTTGCTATAATCATCATCATTTATTTATTTATATATATATAGTGTCACTAATTCCGCAGCGCTGTACAGAGGACGCACCCAGATCAGTCCCTGCCCCAACAGAGCTTACAGTCTAAATTCCCTAACATATACACAGACAGACTAGGGTCAATTTGATAGCAGCCAATTAACCTACTAGTACGTTATTGAAGTGTGGGAGGAAACCAGAGCGTCCAGAGGAAACCCACGCAAACATGGGGAGAACATTCAAACTCCACACAGATAAGGCCATGGTCGAGAATCGACCATGCATATCCATTACAAACAGAATATCTGTATCTCTTACAACACAAACAGAATATCCATATTCCTTTACAGTATAACAAATATCTGTATAGTTTTACACTGTACATCACAACAAACAGAATATAAGTACAGTTGGGACATATAAATGCAGCAAACAGAATATCAATATACCTGTGCTTCTTTCAACCGTAAAACAAGCGATAAAATCAAATAATGTTTACAAAAAAAGCTAGTGCAAGACTAATGTGACTTTCTTTCTATGTTTTGCTTTTTGATACATACATATAGTTTACAATACCTTTTTTTATTTCAATATACTTATAAATATTGTATTGTGAAATACTGTATATACAGTAACTCATCTACATATGACTTAGTAGGTGTAACTGACAGACTCCAGTGGGTAAATGTATCAAGCTGAGAGTTTTCTGGCGGGTTTGAAAAAACAATCAGATTCTAGCTATCATTTATTTAGTACATTCTACAAAATGATAGCTAGAATCTGATTGGCTGCTATAGGCAGCATCTCCACTTTTCAAACCCGCTGGAAAACTCTCAGCTTGATACATTTACCCCCAGACCTTCTTTAAATTTATGTGTTCCTGACTGAATCCTTATTACAGTCCTACCTAGTACCACTTCCTTAACTCACTTTGCCACACTCCCTCGTCAAATGTTATTACCATTGCATCCAAGTGACCCAAAACTATATCAAACAACTCCAACAAATAAGATAATTAAAGGGATGGACCTCCACCTGCAAAAACTCTACATTATATTATTGTGAACAGCCAGGAGAGGAAGCAGTGGGGGTTCCTTTTAGAAGGGTGGGGGAGGTGTTATTAGATGTGTCACATGATCACCTCCCATCCAATCACATTCCAATCTATTTGTCCAGGAACCCCACCTCTTAATAATTTCCAGCCTATAATGAAACAGAGTTTTGTTAGACCACTCACTTAAAACTGATATATTTTGTTACTATGTAAGGCATGCATCTAAGTACGGTCTGACAGATTTTCTATTACGCACATTTGTAGGCGACGCACACTGTGACTGCATTTACCATAGGGAAGTCTAAAACCATCATGCAGTTTGCTCTATTTGTATGCTAGGAGCACAACAAATGAATTTCTTCCAATTTTTCTACCAGCACTTCGACACACGTCAACACAGATTCAGTGCTAGTCTAGTCATGCTAAAGACAGCCCAAAACACTCATCATACTACATGTGTGCACGGCAATTGCCATTTTGATAGAAGCAGGTGTCACATTATGTGCAACACATTAGAATATGTTAAAGAGTTCTTGCATCAAGTGGGAAACCACAAAATTAATGTTCCTCAAAAAATAGCAATTTACCTTGTCTAGAGCCGTGTATCATACATGAGCTTCTAATTATATGCATACAAATATTCTTCACCTTGCTGTACAAAGGCATGATGTAATGCCAGAGCTAGTACAACAACTGAAGATGGGAGGTTCTTTAAAGTGAAATAAAGGATGCTGGAGGACATACCATAAGCCACTGATATAAATTAGCATCAAGCCCCCAAAGCCAGATTTCCATTTATATTCTGTGAGGGCAACATTGCTGTAGAGGAATCTTCATTCCCACCCTGGTGTGCTCAGTAGTAGCAGTGCTCTGGGATGTTGCTGATCTCATATGACCAAGATGAGGGTACAGTGAGCGTAGTCATGAAATGTGCAATCATGATAACAGATCAAGAGTGAGAGAGTGAGATAGAGACTTGGAGAACAGATAAGAGATCAAGGAGACAGTGAGCGAGTACTCAGCATGTGCCTGGGAGAAAACCTCAAAGGCGTATATATTGCTAATTAACAAGCACTGCCTGAACAGTTTCTCTTCACGCACAGCTGTGTCAGGTAAAGATGATGCAATGTTAGAAACATGGGGTCCAAGGGGACACATCTGTAACCATGTGCCTGTTTATCAAAACAAAAAAAAACAAAGAAAAAAAGAATGAAATGACTGAGAAACAGCATTGTTATTTTCACATCGACCCACAAACATCATTGATATGATACGTGCAGCGTGTGCGCAAAGGGACTGATCCAAGTACGAATGCAACTTGCACATAAGTTGCGGTTTATAAAAAGAGCATGGACCTTCAGCGCAGATCCAACCGTATTTAAATCCAAACGTATCTCAAGATACCTTTAGTTTTGAATCTGGATGTAAGTATGCTCTGACTACACACATTAAGGCAAGTAAGGCAAAAAAAAAAGGAGTACGTTTTCTCCGGCACAAACCATGTTACAATGCAAGGGGTGCAAATTAGTTTATTATTTTGCACATAAGTTAAATACTGTCTGTTTTTTCATGTAGCACACAAATACTTGATAGCTTTATTTTTACACTGAAATATCACTGAAATAGGACATGCCCTACCAAACTATAAATCTGTCCCCACATTTTAAATTTACCTCCCCCTCCAATGCAACATGGTTTTGCCCAGGTGCAAAGTAACTCCTTTTTTTATGCTTTGCTCTCCTTAATGACTCAGAGAGCAGACTGTATGCACACATTGCATAATGCAATAAAAGTTCACATCAGAAATCATAAGTGTTTTAACATAAAATAAAAAAGCAACCCAACATTTAGTGTGAAGGGAGGAGGGGAGGAGTGCGCTGGACGCCACCATGTCAGATACCTAGCGCGGTGGCGTCAGATACGTATATATATTTGTTATTTTTTCTGGGCCCTAGTGGGGCCGCAAAAAACTATGCAAGTTAGACACCCCTGAGGTAAATTAACTACGTTAGTCCGCTCCTTCCCTCCCCCGTATTCGCCTCTCATGTTGTAGGCAGTGATGTCATTTGCATTCGGGAATGCATTGCGTTCATTGCTGTAAGGTCCATTTCTAGGCTTGAGCAGAGCTATTTTACGCATTATATGCTATGCAAATGTACATACATCCGAACGTGAATCAGGCAGAATATGTATAAGGGTATATCTGAAGATCTGTGTGCTAATTCAGACAGTATACCATGCTGCAAGTTTGACTGTATGTGAATCTTGTACAGCCATTAAGCTCAATTCCTCTTTAAATAAAGTCAGTGCATCCACAAAGGAGGACATGATGGATCTGAATCATTAAGGAGAGCAAAGCAAAAAAAAAGGTGTAAGTTTGTTCCTGGACAAACCATGTTACAGTGCAAGGGGTGCAAATTAGTTTATTTCTTTGCACGTAAGGAAAATACTGGCTGTTTTTTCATGTAGCACAGAAGTATTTGATAGCTTTATTTTTACACTGAAATTTAGAGTTAATCTACTTTTCCTATCCCAACTATAAATATATCCCCACATTTTAAATTTACCTCCCCCTCCAATGCAACATGGTTTTGCCCAGGTACAAAGTTACTTCTTTTTTATTGCGGCATTTGGCCCTGCTCCCTGCTGTAAAATGACGCGTTTGCGTCATTACATCATGGTGGGGGTCCAAAATGACGCGATTTCGCAGCCCCGCTTTCCCGCACGCCCACCTCCCCTCACCTGAGAGATGCACTCCATCGGCTCTATATAACTGAACCTGATCCACCAAAATGAAAGGGTGGTCAATGACTATCCCCCGAAGGACCTAACTATATAACCAGCAGACCAGCTGACTTTCTTTAAGAGAATCTTCATAATACGGGCAGAAGTGCTGACCCTCCAGGAGAGCCTAGGGATTATATTAGATTAATACCGTAGGCCATTGCGCCTGTATGGTACACAGATGATCCCTAGTGGAGATTAATAATTCAAAGGATTTCCCCTTGCCTAAATCATGTATAACTAGTATATTAAGTGAACCGTGTCTGCTCACTACCCTGGACAAGAGGGGAATAAGGGACACCCAATGATGTCCCCTCCTACCTAACCATTTAATGTCCACAAGATAGGAGACATTGTTCCTGTGATGAGTGAACGGTGCCTGGCCACCCGGAGAAAAATACAGGAAAAAATCTCTTCATGTCCTCGCTAAAAGTGGCAAACAGCAAATCCCTGGGATCAACAAAAGGACTAAGGGGGAGGGGGGGTGGACTGGGCATACCGCCTTTATCTCCTAGGTCTAATGTACATTTTGTATGCCTTTGATTTCCATCTGCCAAGCCACCTGAAGGAGCCTCCGCTACCTCCTAGACCTGAAGGAGCCTCCGCTACCTCCTAGACCTGAGGGAGCCACCGCTACCTCCTAGACCTGAAGGAGCCACCGCTACCTCCTAGATCTGAAGGAGCCACTGCTACCCCCTAGACCTGAAGGAGCCACCGCTACCCTCTAGACCTGAAGGAGCCCTGCTACCTCCTAGACCTGAAGGAGCCACCGCTACCCCCTAGACCTGAAGGAGCCACCGCTACCCCCTAGACCTGAAGGAGCCACCGCTACCTCCTAGACCTGAAGGGACCACCGCTACCTCCTAGACCTGAAGGAACCACCGCTACCTCCTAGACCTGAAGGAGCCACCGCTACCTCCTAGACCTGAAGGAGCCACCGCTACCTCCTAGACCTGAAGGAGCCACCGCTACTTCCTAGACCTGAAGGAGCCACCGCTACCTCCTAGACCTGAAGGAGCCACCGCTACCCCCTAGACCTGAAGGAGCCACCGCTACCCCCTAGACCTGAAGGAGCCACCGCTACCTCCTAGACCTGAAGGAGCCACCGCTACCTCCTAGACCTGAAGGAGCCACCGCTACCCCCTAGACCTTACTATGATCAGGTCTTATATTTTAGCACCTAAAATGAAGATTCTGCCCTGATATCAAATAAAGAGGACTACAGAGGCTCCACTCTGTCTTCTGCGCGCTGAGAAACAACATCAGTGAGTGTAATCTGCATCTTACTTATGCGATGCATCTGATCATTTCCGTATTACCATTATGGATCACTATAGAAAGGGCTGGAGATTAGCGCTCACCTCCTGGTGATTGCAGGAGCTGCAAACACAGAGCCAGGGATCCCTCCCTAGTAATACAGTAATATGCAAAGAATATCTATTGCGCTCACTGACTAAATAAAACAATGATTGTATTAAAAAGGTAAAAAGACCCCTATTATGATCAATATATATTCATTTTATTGTCCCTATGTGAACAAACTATAAGGTAAAAACAACATATAATTACAACAAATAAAATTAAGAATATATACATACACAAGTATTTCCCTGGAAAAGCCAAGGTGGATGATATAGGCACTGTTGTCTGTTAACAATGGATAGATTACAGATTCAAAATTAATATTCCTGAGTTACTGTAAACAGATAGTCCAAATAACAATAGTATATTGGGTACTGCCGATATGATGTAATGGTATTGTTCATATAAGGTCCAATTCCAATAGCGGAGGGTGTATTGCAGATAATAACCTATTAGGGGATAGTGTTGATAGGTATATAACCCACAATTGGTGGGGCCAATACTTGCGATTTCGTGACTGGGAGTGATAGAGTCAGTCTCCTGTAGCAGTCCTGTTGCTGGCTTGCAGCGTGTAGCGTGCAGAGTAGTGTTCCAAGTACTCCAGACAGCAGTGGGTGATCAGTTCCACTACTGTGAGGGTGAGTGAGAGATCCACAGGACGCGTGTCGCTCGCTTCCGGTTCTAGCTTGCGCGTCCGAGGTCACTTCCGGTTGGTTACTATTGGCCAATAGGTGAGATGTGGGCGGAGCCCCAACGCGTTTCGTCTGACAAGACTTTCTCAAGAGAGGTAATTGTGATTTTGATGGATGTTAATTTATAGAGCTCCCAATTGTATAATGATCTCTGATTGGGTGATCACGCTATTGATGCATCTTTGATCCGTGGTGATCGCGCTATCAGTATAACTGGGATCCGTAGTGTGCCTTACTTCTCCAAATGTTTATATGCAGAAACTACATGGATTCTGGGAACTGTAGTTCAGAATGAAGCTTTGAGATCTGTATCAATTCAAGATCATGTTATGACCTTTTGATTGTCCATATGTACCAGATATCTTGATGTGGTTCTTTTAATAATTTAATCACTATCATGGTATGTCCAGAAGGCTGCTGAATTTGTAGGAGTTCTCCCGGACTGTCAGGAGATCACTGACTTTGCGTGATTATGAACTTCATGTGGTACTCTGGATGTGCCTCCTAGACATTCTAACTTTTGTTTTTTTGTATGCATCCTACGGACCCTTATCACTCTAGTGCTCAGTATATTGCTTTTTGGATCATTCGTTTGGACTTCGAGGCATTAGGTCTTTCTTGGTGAATTATTATTCTGAGCTGTATCTATATCTGTTTACCGTGGCCAGGACCATGATTTTGTTTATTATGTTGATAATGTTTATGGTTTTGTTATAAATAAATATTGTGATATTATCCTTTGCCTTATCATATAGTCATATTGCGCAAGGGAACTATAGAATATAGAGATCAAGAAGAGATCAAGAACTCTTTTATGAAATCCGTCCTCCCATGCAGGCGGGCCATGAAAGATATAAAGATATGCCCACCAAGTAGGCAAACACATACACCGTAGTAACACCTACTTAAAAAAGCAGCCTGCTCACTATCGGGAAAAAGGTGAAGTCATCTGGCCAGCGCCTGCTCTTTCACAGGGGAATGGGCCATACTGAAGGGTTCCCGCAAAAAACACCACCCTCTACCTGCCCTGTGGTCCTGGGGCAATCTAATGTAGGGTGTGCGCTGTAGCAGTGAGATAGGCATGCCTGTATTTGCAGACCGCCCCGTGGGCACATATCTCATTATTGCTATGCCTCCTCTGACATGAAAACCTTGCGCCGCCGCCACTCTGTACCGCTGGCTTGGACGGACACACCATGTCCATCCAAATTTCAACAACCTCCAAAACAGGATGATACTGTGTCCACTAAGTGTCAAAAATTATCATAAGTGTGCCATATATACGCACCATCATTGAAAAGCATTCTGTTTATCAGATGCAGGTATCTCTATCAATGTCAGTCTCCAATCTAGATTGCAGATAGGTTGCCGGAAAGATGCAGACAATTCCCTCTTAACCATGTCTGTGAGTGAGTGCCTACATATATCCCTTTACAGATCCTATAATTTGCACTATTCCAGATCTCGCAAATCTGCACTGTGTCTAAGCACCGCACCACATGGCCACTGGCGTTGACTCGGCAGGTGATAAAACGCTGGTAAATTTGCCCCCACAGAAGTGGTCATGCAGAAGTTTAATAAGCTTGTGTGATCCCCCTGTCAGGAACCGAAGAGTCATTACTTGTGGTAGAAAGCAGAGGACTATGCCCATTGAAAAACCTGTGGTACTGGACAAAGGGAGGGATCAGTTACAGGATCATCAAGAATTAACATTGTGTGGGTCGGGGAGACCTGAGGTGAGTGGGCCTGGGATGAGAGAGGAGGAAGGGATCTCATGACAAAACCTAGGGTGGCGCACGGGAACAATGGGAGGCGAAAGAAAACCCATGACGAGATCACAAGGCTCTGGGGGAATTGGCTGGAAAGAAGGAAAAAAATTGGGCAAGGGGTATGGGTGGACCACTGGGGCAGGGATACCCAGTAGGGAGGCGTGGTGGTAGACGGGGCAGCCTGGGGCCAATACTGTTGTGAGCAAGCAGCATCCAAATCCCTGAATGTCACCGGTGAATAAAGCTAGGAGGGAATGGGGTTGGGGGGTGGTTCTAAAGATAGAACCAGGAAGGACCCGAGGTGGCCAACTGCTAGCCCCCTGTCGTAGAGGGCGAGTGGCGTAGTGATAAGGCAGGGGGAGATGTCGTTATAATAATTGTATGGGTCAGAAACTTTTCAAGATGCCTGAGGAGGGATGACAAGGGTGGTTAGATGTCAAATGTGGGCAAAATGTGGGTTAGGAGGAGCCCTACATGACAGTAGTACATGTTGGAGGGGGATGGCTCCGCTGACAACCAGGGACTGGGGGACGTTACAGGCTGCACTCCCCTTATAACATGGCCCTGGGTCATGCACTGATGAGGGGTGGTGACATTCCACCCCCTCACCAGTGCATTACATTCCACCACCCCTGGGGGGACTACAAGCCCCCCTAGAAAGGAAACCCCTACCAGCCGCCACATTTGGGAAGCACTGGTGGCTGTTCCAGCAGAGGTATGGGGCGCCACAAGCCCAGAGGCAGAGGAAACGGCAGGCCGGGAGCGGGTAGAGAAGGGGATCCTCTCCCCACCTTCCGATGTCTGCCGGCTGGAGTCCCAGGGGCTCCGGAGAGACCTGAGCAGGCCTGACGCTGGCAGCAGGGGGGTAGAGCCACAGATTCGCTACTAGTGACCTACCCCTTTGATGGTGCCAGGTGTGTTAGAGACGGCATTGAGCAGAGGGGGGTGGAAGCTATCATGAAACCTGGACGTTTTGTGCGAGGATTGAGGAACAGGGCAAAATCACGGGATAAGCATGAAATATAGTAAATGGACAAGGGGGTACGATGGGGGGTGGGGGGGGGGGGGGGCAGGAGAAAAAGTAAGAAAGTAAAACAAAACAGAAGACAAAAAGACAAAGACAAATACGCAGAAATAAACCAATCAACGACTAACTGATTCATACACAAACTTGCATTTAAGTGCGTTTGGCTTATGGCCTCACTTGTGTGATTTTTGAACATCAAGGTTTAAATCCAGACAACAATATGATATTGAACAACTGCATATGTATCATAATCAATTAAAATGGTAGGGGACGACCTCTTCAACACTCATGTGATTGCAACAACATAATAGTCACAAAATGTTGGTTGTTTTTTCCCTCTGTGAAGAGCTTTTCACTGCTAGGACTGTCCTCATTCTGTCCCACCATCACTAGTCTTCCATTTCTGACATTACTAATTTTACACTACAAATGTCAATTTTGCAAAGTGACACTAGGAAATTTTCTGAAGCAGTAAAATTTAAAACCTGTCACATTATATTCAAATTTTATCCAAGTGTGAAAGAATTGAAGACTTTGCTACACTTCAGGGTGCCAGAATGTCATGCTATGTTTGATACTGTGTTTGCCAAGAGATCACTGTTGGAAAAATACAACTTTTCAGATTCAGTGGGGGTCATTCACAGTGGGCAAAGATTGTGAGCTTTAGGGGTATATTTACTAAACTGCGGCTTTGAAAAGGTGGAGATGTTGTCTATAGCAACCAGATTCTAGCTGCCGTCTTGTAGAATGTACTATATAAATGATAACTAGAATCTGATTGGTTGCTATAGGCAACATCTCCACTTTTTCAAACCTGCAGTTTAGTAAATATACCCCTTAGTATTTTTTTTTACATTTTCTGGTCTATTACTGTACTTTCTTTGTCTGTTTGCACACACCAACATGACGGGATTTGTACTGAGTTTGGCTGGATAAGGACACAATATGGCTAGGTTGTAAGTGTTACCAGATCGTTAACTTTTATGCATCTGGTGCAGAACAACTGCACTACAACAAACAACAAAATATTTTAATTGTTTGCAAGACTGCACAGAACAGAATATTTTTTATGCCTGCATGGATGACAGACAACTTTGCATTTTCAAGGGAAATCTTGAGATGCAATAAAAGTCCCTGCATAATTAAAGCTTAAACTGACAGCCCGAACACAAGTCCCTTTGACTCTCACACTGTGATTATACAACTCAGGTTAATGAGAGGCAGGCAAGCAGTTAAAAAACAGTGATTTGGTCAAGATAGCTCAATAAAGAATGATGTGAGCCATAGGAACACAGGTAGGCAACGCTGAGACATACTTGTGTCCAGAAACAGTGTCAAAAAGGATAATTAAACAAGAATATCTTACATATTACAACTGCTTCCTCATCCCGTGTGACCATGTCTCTAAGGGTGCAGAGAGGCAGGCTTTCTTCAAGCTGCTTCATTTGGAAGTGTCCTTTAAATGACCACCTGCATATTTACTTGGGAAGCTGGTAAGTATGGTATTTAGATTATTGGATTGTATAAATTATTTCAGTAAATTGCTCCCACTGTTTTGATACATGTGGTGAAAGAAAGTGAGCTGCATAGATAGAGGAGAGTGCCCGATTACACTGCCTGTATAATGTAATATAGACGCCAGGTCCGGACATTGCCGCTTTAAAACTGGCAGTCTGACTTTGGCCATTAGAACTGATGTAATTTGCCCTGTAGACATTTCACAAAGTTGGATTTTACATGTGACGGGATGTAACCGTGTAGAGAATGTTGAGTGTAAATCTATATTTCTGCCATGTCAGGATTACAGGTATTGGATTCTTTGTGTCGCTCTCACTGTTGTCAGCTTTATCGCCAATGGACAAATGTTCCCCACCCCTTACAGAAGCAGACCACAGAGAATCACATGCAACACTATATAAATATGTTTGGAACATGCAAACAGCCAACATTTCTTAAAAATTCCCCCCTACCCAAAAAAGAGGTTAACTCATGCCTATTCCCAAATGTCTAAAATATTAACATTTAATTATTTTATAAAAAAAAATACATTAAAAAACGTCTACATACAGGCAGACCCCAGTTCCTGGTCAATATTGTTGTGGTTCGCCAGCTGATTTCTGCTTTAAGGAGACAAATAATGGCCTTGTTTGTTGTCAAGATTTTGCCTAGCTAAAAATGGTTTCTTTCCTCTTGCTTTTCCAAAACTGCAAATAGGAGAGGTATTCTATTTAGACATAAACATTTTTTACACTTTTTCTAAACATGTAAAGCATAGCAGTAGATTGCATTTACTGCACATATACATATTACAGACACTGGAGTAGCAATACGCTTTTTCTTCAGTTCAGGTAAAATTACTTTTATAATTGGTTTCCTGGCACAGCCAATCACAAAATAGTATGGAATGGGGCAGTAATGTCAGCTGAAACATAGAAATAGTCAAGAGACATCTTAGCTGAAAATCAGAGGGAACTCTGCAGAGAGGTAGTGTCCCCCATTAAAATTATCTTGGTGTCCAAGTATTTTTTTCTGTTTATTAAAAAAACATTCACATGTGGGTGTACCTTTGTTTAATTCAGCCAGAAGACTAATTGGCTTTCAGAGTCATATCTTATGCCGGATTCTTGTTTTCCTCTTTAACAACTGTCAGGAAAGTAGGAATTATTCAGCATAAAGGGCTAACACATTTATTCTCTGAGCACTAATGACACACTAAGCCTGTCGCATTCAAATTTGTGTGCAACAGCCGTCACACAAATAAATTATTGTTATTTGAGACTATTTGTGCCTTGTTGTTTGCAGAACTACACATTGTGGGCCTGATTCAGTAAGGAACATAGATACCGATATGTGCCATAATTTGCGTTAAATTGCTCTGCACAGGCCCAGAAACTAACTATACACCAAAGAATGCAAGTGTATGTAATTCCTCTTGGAGCACAAGGGACACTTCTGACAGTCTACGATTTCATGGGTGCAGCCGAGAGGGGGACTGGGCGTATGCACGTAATAAATTTACCGTAACGGCATGACAAACTCGAGCGCACACAGCAGTGTCTGAGTCAAGCTTTGGGCATCTCTAAGGTATGTGTTTTTCGGTCGCATCACTTGCACCAGATACAGGGCAGGTGTAAGTGCTGATTGATAGTGATGACGGACACGTATGCATTCTAGAACATGTGTTTGCCATCAAGAGCAACTAAAAAAAATAAAGTTTATGTACAATAGACAGTAGTAACAACATTATAAATGTATTTCATGGAAGTAAAAAAAAAAAAAGGAAAGATAAAAAACAAAACTTTTTTTTTACATTTTTTTCATTAATGACTATAATATTAATAGGTGACAATAAATTAATACTTGTGTCTCTGTGCGTTCTTTTGGGACTTTATATTCCACATATGTATTGGATGTATCCTGCAGTGTCTTGTCTGTCAGAGCAGAGCGCACCTAGTTCCGTATTCAACAAGAGACATTTCTTCAGATGTGCCTGCAGTTTAATATGGACGAAAGTATGCTCGCATTACATGTGTTTTTTAAAAAAAACACACAATATGTTAATTTTGCATGCCGTAAAGAATCAGGCCCTGTGTGTGCTTATGACGTATATGTTTACGGTTTTAAAGTTATGGTTTTTAGAGGCGGGATAGAACTACCTGTCTTAGACAGTCAGATTAGGCCAACACTTTGCTTTTGGAGCAGGTTTTGTGTGCCCTAAACCTTTTGTAGAAAATATGCTTAATTAAAAGCTTAATTAAAAGTTCCACAAAGATTAACTGTTTTTATTAATGTAATGTTGCATAAATCCATGTAGATGCATATTTACCAAAGATGTTATTGACCGCTAATTACATTGAGATAATAATTCAATATGCACACTACTTGTCTAGGTTCTGTGTTGCTACGTCATTGCATATTGTTTATTTCCTGGTATTTTTTATCTATTTACTGTGCAATTAAAACACACATTTTGCTACTGCTTTTTAACGAGTTTCTCAGACAATTTAGAGAGATTCTGCAATGCACTGAGATTACTTGTGGAGTACTGCTATTTATCAGCACTGAATGGACACAGGATGTAAAATTTAGCTGTATATTTGGTTTGACAGATCGGTAATTCACAATTCGTGTTCCTCATAGCAACCCCATGCTCGTAAATAGAATTCTGTAGATTTTCAGGGCCTCTTAGACTATTTTATGTCCAAGTTTACAAACACTAACAATGTTGATAGGTTATAAAATGTTTACAGACTTCCACTGACAGAAAACATATGCAGTACATGGCATATCCTAGCCAAACTTCGATTAGCTGGAATTCACTAAAGGTAGTTTATATGTTAGCCACTTTCTCAATAGTCTAGATTTATATGGGGCTGTACAGATGTCCAGCGACCAAAAGGGATGTAGCTTTCAGAAAAGTGATTGTGATGAATGGGCTTGGTCTGGTCAGGTCCAGGGGCGGATTAACCATAGGGCTAACTGAGCTACAGCCCAGGGGCCTATGGCATCCAGGGGGCCTTGAAAGTGCTCAGCAGCAGTATTGATCGGTCGGGGGCGGGGGCGCCCCCGGCGCGATCAGTGCTGCTGGGATCACGGGGTGGGGCCCTCGCGGGGGAATGGAGGCCCCCCTAGCCCAGGCGCCTCCATTCCCTTAATCCGGCACTGGTCAGGTGGTGACGTGGTCGGGTCAGGTCGAGACGTAGTCGGGTCATGTCGAGACGTGGTCGGGTCAGGTCAGGACGTGGTCGGGTCAGGTCGAGACGTGGTCGGGTCAGGTCGAGACGTGGTCGGGTCAGGTCGGGACGTGGTCTGGTCAAGGCGAGACGTGGTCTGGTCAGGTCGAGATGTGGTCTGGTCAGGTCGAGACGTAGACTGGCCATTTGGAAGCACAGCCAAATGTGTCAGGAAGGTTGCTTTTTGTAACAGAACCGCCCATCTGCCTGTGGTGGTAATGGGGTACGTTTGTATTTTCACAGTGCTTTTTTACATAAATTAGGTTGGGAACATTTTTAAAAGTACCGAAGCAATGTTTTCATTTCTTTTACTAAATATTTTCCCAGAATGCAGGCAATAGCAGCAGAACTGCCCTGTTCATCTGACATGAATCACTAGTATGCTCTTCAGTTGAATAAAACTATTTCACACAAGAATCAGTAATTAAATCTGGGATCACTGCAAAGTCAAAAGCGCTCAGAAAATTGAAAATTAAATGAATGGTATCAGTTCTGAAAAACACTCACTACAGAGACTAGACTATGTTTGACTGCAGAGTAATATTATTGATCCTAACGTCTCTAAAGAGCTGATAAACCACATCACTTGGCCTTGGAAAGTCATGGCAGCTTCCGTTATCTCTCAAGCTGTGAAGCAATGTAGGTTAGGACTTTTCTAGTTTAAAAGGAATTTAAAGCACATAGATGATGAGGAGTCTCCCACTGGTTTAATAAATGTATGTCTAATACACAGTTTTTGTCGGTCACCCACACATTAAACAGATAAACAGGATAGTAAGTATTAAAGGTTTATGCTGTCTGTAGTTTTCATGGACAAATACATTCAAAATGAATAAGTGCCCCCCAGATGGTCAATAGTTGTAAATGGGGTGCTAAGCAGATTGGCAAAGAATTTAACACTATCCCAATTCTGTGTTGCTGCTTGGCTAGTAGGACTGCTCTGTCCCGGGTACGTTCCTTCCCATGTATATATGATAAAAGCAATCCTAGTATTTTTTGTTTCTACGCTTATTGTTTTCTATACAGCAGATTTCCTCATAGTCACATATTAATAAGGTAAGGTTCCAAGAGTCATCTTTTATTAATTGCTTCACAGTCACATTTAAATGCAGGACAATGCAAAAATGAGCAGCTAAGTTTACTGTCTTGCACCTGCTAAGTGCATGCATTGTCATGATCTTTAGACTAGACTGAAGTGGGAGCCTTACCTGTATCCAACTTATATACTCTACATGCAAACGTATAATATCACATCCAACTGCTGCACACTTGTATTTCCCAAAGTACTGTAATTTAACTGCAACGGTATAAGGACAAGGGATGAGGCTCATTCATTTGTTTTAATTTTTATTATCATTCCAAGAATTTCCTAAGTGTTCAAATGTGCAGCCAGTGAATGTGTACCAAAGGGCCACGTAAGAATTCCCACTGCAAACACATGATTACATCACCTGCAAGTACAGGCAAAAATCAATCTTGTTGGTGCTCTGAGACTACTCACAAATTAAGGACAGGCCTCCAAGTTTTATGCAATCAACTTCCATTTTGCTCATTTAAATATCAGACCTACAGAGGTGCCATGCCGTTTTGAACACTGCACCATCCACCCTGCCCTTAGGATTATAATCAATATCAATAATGGATCTTCAGTGCACACAGTATTTCTACAAAGCACATGACAGATCATAAATGGCAGAAAGTGGTGAATGCTGTTCATGATCTGTGAAGCATTTTCAAAATATCCCATGTACATGAAAGGTCCATTAAGCATACAAAACAACGATCAGTTCAGTCAGTGTGCCTTGATGAAAAGAACATTTTTAAGCCACTTGTGTGCCTGAGCCATATGTGTAAATTAAGCCGACAAACGGCTGACAAGAACCGTGAACGAACTACCCAGTCAACCTCTGAGTGTTCCACCCAAATCGATTTTCAAAAAGGCATAATGACAAATACTACAAATGAATATTGGTTTCATCCTTTTAGAAAGGTTTTGCTATAATTTGTAAAATATCTGAAACACTATATTCTATCAATAGTGGCTGTGGCACAGAGAGGAAAGTTGTGCTAGGGAAAATGTGCCGATTTTCGATGGACAGCAACATTTCTCTGCTCATTCTGTGATTTCACCACAACAAGCAGCAGCTGTTCCCAGTCTCTTTCAGAATACAAAGACGTGCTCCTGTTCTCTCGTCTCAAAAGACAGCAATTAAGTTCTTATTCCTGTTGGATTTCCGGCTCTCGGCGACGTGCTGGAACAGGGAAATAAATGTCATCCATTCAAACTGCAGAAGATGAGCTTGCACCGGTGGCTGTGGAAAGATGTCAATTCTTCTATTTATGTTCTTCTTTTTAACATATTGATTGATTGACTGATTAACTGCCAATCCCATCATCTGTGTCATATCCAGCAGCACATGGCATGTCATCAAGATACAAATTAATAGTTTCTAAGTCTCATTTCTGTAATTCCCTCTTTAATTGATCATGCAGCTGCTTATTAACCTGTTTACTGGTGCAGAGTGTACTGGTTGGTATATTAAAGCCTGCTAATTATTCTGACTATTCTATTTAGTAGCAGAAACTTGCAAATACATAAGATAACACTTTGATTCTCTTTAATATGATGGTCAGGTGTCTTGCTTGTTATGTCAGTGAGCCACATTTACAAAACGCCTTGGTTTTTTAATGGTGTGCTTGGATGGTTTGCCAAGCACACATTAAGGTGTTTGCCTACTCTCTTGGGAGACCACTACACAACCTAGGTGCACGGAAAGACGTAGAAATCTCAAGAGATACACTGTGCAAATTTGTGATAGAGCTTACAATCTAGAAGGAAGGGGACAAGGACAAGAGGCAAGTATGCTTTAGAAGGGAGATTATGACAACAGTGAGTATGTTCCAGTTTGAGTAGTATAGTAAATAGGTGGGTTTTCATCTAGAACTTAAAGGTCTGAAGACTGTCGAATGTGCTAGGTAATTCCTTAGGTGGGTTGCAGCACGGAAGAAATCTTGTAGGCAGGTGTGAGAGGTGGTTATCAGAGAGGAGTTGATGTACAAGTCAGAGATAGATCTAAGGGGGCCTTTGGTTAAGTATTTAGAGATAAGGCTTCCGATGTATTAGGGTGATGTTGTCGAGGGATTTGTAGACAAGACTGAGTGATTTTAATTGGTTTCTGGAGGATATGGGGAGCCCGTGTACAGAGTGGTGCAGAGGACATGGAAGACAGATTGAAGCGGGGGCAGATGGGTGGGAGAAATGCCAGAAAGGTTGTAGCAGTTGAGGTTGGAGCTAATGAGAGATTGGATAAAAGTATGTTTATATTCTTGGTAGGAAAAAGGGCATATTCTAGAAAAATGTTAACGGCGTAGTTGACAGGACCACGATAAAGACTGTATGTGGGGGGTAAGGCAGAGGGAAAAGTCAAGGGTGGCACCAATGCAGCAAGCTTGGGAGACTGAGGATTTTGTGGTGTTGAGAGTGATTTGAGGGAAGGTGGTCATACTGGGAGGATAGAAGATGATAATCTCTGCTTTAGACATGTTGAGCTTTAGGTAGTGTTGGGATATCCATGTAGAAATAGCAGAAACAGTTGGTTGCACAAGACAGAGAAAGGGAGAAGTCAGGGGATGAGAGGTAGAGTTGGGTGCTGTCAGCATAGTGTTGGTACTGGAGGCCGAATGAGTGAATTACTTCACCAAGAGAGGAGGAATGCTGTGAGAAAAGGAGGCAGCCAAAAACTGAGCTCTTTGGAACCAAAACAGATAAAATAAAACTGGTGGGAGAAGCAGATGGGATTACTAATGCCATTTACACCAGTACACTGCAATATTATACCATTTAAAATACACGAATTCTTACATAACACATTTAAATATTTGCTCCTGTCTAATCATCCTGTAGTAAACTGGTATTGTGAGGTATAAGACATGTGCCATATTAGTTACCTCCTTTATTAAGCAGCATTAACAACCATCTGTTTGCCCATTCTTGAATCTGACCTTGAGTACTATGTCCTATCCATTACCTCCACACAACAGAGGCAGCCGTTTTGTGTGTTAACCGATATTAATGGGAAGGCCGCCTATCAATTCACTAGGAACTAGTGACATCACGAGACTCTGTTTACAAGCTAGATGTCCACACTTGTCTACTTCTGTTCAGGCAAAGGCTGGTGTCCGTGCAGTCACCCACTGCCATACCGAACATTCCAGAGTATCCAACTAACCACACTCAAAAAATTAGGAAACATCACATTGCTTGTTAGGAAACATCACATTGCTTGAATTTCCCATTAAGAAAACATTTCTATACATGTTAATATTAGACACCCTTGCAACTGGTGCCCATCTCTAAATTTGGAGGGCTTTTTTTACATGGTCTTCCATCTGTAAATTTTACAACATCCCAGTGAATTACCCTTCTTTTACACACAGCTGCCTAGGAACCGACAAGGAGAAGTAGTGTTGGAAGGCCATTCTACAAAACTGAAGCCACACATTGCATTAGATGAGAGCAAAGTGAATCTCCAGTGGTTTAGTTATTTCAGAATCAATAAGAAAGGAAATGAAAGGCATTTAGATAGAAGTAAAGTCCCAGTGCATGGGAGGAAAGGAAAGTGAGAAGAAAGAATATTGTGGAGAGACGGAGTAATTAATAGAAAAAAAGCAAGTGAAATGTATAACAAAAGGTGGCTAATAATATACATTCAACAAAGACTTACATCAGAGGTGGAAAAAATAACATAGAATTCAGGAATTGGCCAATCAAATAGGGGGCGTATTCAATTGTTCCTCCGGCCGCCGGAAAGACGAGCGCGTTAAAACTATTACCGTTTATACGGTAATATTGTGCGTAAAAACCGTTAATACGGTAGTTTACTCACTGAATTTCATCTCGCAGCTCATAATAGTTTTAGAGCGCTCGTTTTTCCGGCGGCCGGAGGAACAATTAAATACGCCCCGAGTCCAACGAGAGTCAAATACAATGTAACAGTGCTTAATAAATTGTTACAACACTCTTATTTTCTTAGAGGGTGTGACTGTGAGACAATAACCCAATAATCAGTTAAAGCTCCAGGGACTGCCACCATCCTGTCTGTAGAAGTGTTGCTAAAATGACATACCTCCTATTTGCGCCAGATTCTTTAAGCCCTAACCAACTGAACCAAGTTGAAATTAATTCTGCATTTCCAAGGCATCCAAAGCAATGCCTTCCATAGACTTGAATCTGTTACACACATCAGAAACATTGTCAGCAGGACTTTTAAAAAGGAGCCTGGGAACACATTGACATCAATAGAAATGTCAAAAGTTTGCAATAGCATCTTTTTATTTTGGACACTGGATGCAAGCCTCCTACCTCCTGAGTTTTGCCCAGCCCTGACTTACACAAATACAGATAATGCAAAGCAAATTGAAAGTAAAGAAAAGGCAAGGAGAAAAAAACAGTTTCACACTAGGATGAGGAATATGGATGCTAAATCTAAAATTAGCAATGAGTGAACAATTGAACACATAACAAGTGTAAGCTGCAGCCAGCAAAGGCCAAAGTGACCACTATAGAAGTCCAAGTTCTGCACTGAAATGCAGTAATTGGCATCAGTTCCATGCAGCATCGGACTGGACCACCGGGAGAATCCCCGTTGGGCCCTGATGCTTTATGGCCACGCCCCCTTTTCCGTGTAGGTGGGGCCCATCCGAGTTCCAAATTTCCAAAGTGCAAATAGCGCGACTCCTACGGTTAAAGGTGGCACCTGCACCTTTAACTAGATCCTCCTCCCTAAGAGTTGCACACGTCATGACGTTGCAACGCCAGCAGCGTAGAGGAGCTGCGAGGAGCCTGCCCAGCTGACCACAGAAACGAGATGAACTAGAGGTAAGTCATGTTTACTTTATTTTATTGTCATTTTTTTTTTGCCTTTTTTTCGAACTTGACAATGAGAAGCTGGGACCACACATAGGAAGCTTTTTTTGTTGTTTTTTTTGGCTATGCTTTTATAAGAGAACTGTTCCAAAATTATCAGGAACATGCATGTCCTATAAATAAAGGACTGTATTCTTACAACACTCTGTCACAAACAAAATCAGAAACAAGACAACAGCAGCCATAGCTGGTTTTTTATAAAAGTATAGTATATGCATCATTGTACATGTAATGTGTTACGTCCATTGAGAATGTTGACACATTGACTTAATTATGCAAAACACTTGTCAACCAATGGTTCCATCCAGCGTCTGATTGGCTCACCAGGATACCAGGATAATCCCTGGTGGGCCCCGATGATTTAGGACCAAACCCCCTTTTCTATGTAGGTGGGGCCCACCGGAGTCCAAAATTTACAAAATGCGACTCCCTAAAGGTGGCACCTGCACTTTTAACTAGATCCTCTTCCATAAGAGTCGCACACGTCATGAAGTTGTGACGCCAGCAGCATATAGGAGCCGCAAAGAGCCTTTCCAGTCGACCACAGAGAGGAGATGAAAAAGCAGTAAGTCACGTTTACTTTATTTTATTGTAATTTTTTGCCTTTTTTCAAATTTGACAATGTTCCCTTTTTACCTGGAGGGGCAGGGGGTAGCATGTTATTGGCATACTGTGAATTGTGGGCAGTACTCTGTGCCATAATATGAATTGCAGCATAAATTGAACAATGTGGCATGAAATGGTTTTATATATATATATATATATATATATATATATATATATATACTCTCTACATCTAAATGCACAACTGGCACGCCTGGGCTTGACTAGATTTTAGATAACCGATGATCTGCAGCAAGGGTAATTCCCATGGAGCCAAGGTTGGGGGTAGCATTCAATGTTCTCATTAAGGGTAGTAATAGAATGTGGATGGACAGGTTAATTGTAACTATCTGAGACAAGGTGTCCCTCTTTCTTCCTCTGCTTAACTCATCACACACAGGGCATGTACCACATGATGTCAGCTGTCCCAAGTGTGCAGGCAGCAAGAGAAAGACAGTAGACCCTGCAGTGCTGGAATGAAAGAAGGTAAGTGTGGGGAGAGCAGGGGGTGATTTCAATGCAATTTAGGTGGGGACATGGGCTATTTAATTAATAGTGTGCAGGACATGTTAATTTAGTGGTGGGATGATGATGGTGCATATGGGATGATTTTATGCTGGGGTAATTTTGGCTCTAATAAGTTAATGTGTGGCTGAGTCTGGGGACAAGTGTGGTGTTCAGTGAGAATACTAATTATTTAGTGTTGGGGCTTTTAGGGAGGGTAATAGGTTTATTACATACAAACACTAATTATTTAATGTCTGGGCTTCTGGGGGGGTATGTGTATTTATTAAATGTAACAAAGCAGCAGTAGTACAAAGCTGCCCATTGCAAGTTAACACTGAAATGGCAAATGGCATTTAGGAAAGGTGTTTATATAAATCTGACACCATATTATAATTAGTTCCTTTTTTAAAAAAAATTGTTGGCTAGAGATTTGCTAAATTCAATAGAATAACAGAAAATAGAAGGCTTTAATTGCTGGCGGGTATTGTTTTTGTGTATATCTCTTGTGGACCAGTCTTAGGCAGGATTATGCTCTATACAAATGTATTTCCTTCCTGTGCTCCTGTAGCCCACCCTCTCATTACAACTATTAATTAAATACTTATGTATTAAGTCATTGAACTGCTCCTGTCACAATTTTTTTTGTATTAAATAACTCAAGGAATTAAGGGTACAAAATGTTTGTTTCATGAATGCAACAGTTTGTTACTATTAATATTTTAATTACATTGCTTTTCTATGAACATAAACATAGCAAGCACTTTCAGGTGCTCTAGATACATCTCCTTCATCAGGGCTAAAAATGTGTTCTTAATAAGCTCTACTAATTGTCACGTGAAGATTGTCCAGTTCTCACCTTTTGCTCATTTAAATATGGAGCTGGCAAAAACACCAAGGGCCGGAGTCATTAAGGAGAGCAAAGCAAAAAAAAAGAGTAACTTTGCACCTTGGCAAAACCATGTTGCATTGGAGGGGAAGGTGGTAGTTGTGTACTTTACAGACCCATTCCAGAGAAAGCAACAAATGTTTTGTTGCCCTCGTCCCAAACCGTTCAGCATCTACTCTCCTCCCCATTATTAGAGGACAGATCAGACCTGGCACTATAATCATATCGGATTGTTGGCGAGTTTATGCGGATATCGTTAACAGTGGTTTCCAGCATCTAAGCGTGAATCACACCTTCAACTTCTTGGATCCCGAAACGCTAGCAAATACACAGAAGATTGAAAGGATGTGGGGATCTGCTGCTAAGTGGGGTAACAAAAAAAGGAAGAGGGACGAGCAGGAATTTCCTTGAGTCGTACATGGCCGAGTTTATGTGGAGGACTAGCCAAAATAACCGTGATCCTTGCAAAGTGATTTTAGAAGATATTTCAAGTTTCTGGCTGAAAAAAACAACCAAAGAATGAACAACCGAAGAATCGGAAGCAGCAGCGGACGCCTCCGAAAGTTCTATATAATAAGGTAATGAGTCCGTAAAGTACACAAGTACCGGGGAGGTAAATTTAAAATGTAGGGACAGATTTATCGTTGGGGTAGGGCATGTTCTAGATCATCTTTAGATTTTAGTGTACAATAAACCTATCAAGTATTTGTGTGCTACATGACAAAAACAGCCAGCATTTATCGTATGTGCAAAATAATAAACTAATTTGTACCCCTTGCATTGTAACATGGTTTGCCATTTATTATTGTAGTAGATTTCTAAGGTGCATGGCTGGAATGTCATAAATTTATTTTACCCAAATATAGATTTGGTTGAAATGATTATAGCATAATTGTTTTGAAAAATCATATTTGTCCAGGATCTTTTATTTGCCTTACTCTCCTTAATGACTCAGGCCCCATATTTTTTGGACTTTGATGACCAGTAGCAAAACATGCTGCAATACACACCTATAACTTACCCCAATATGCATGCAAAGCCGTGATTTTTACACACAGGGATGCCAGGCCTGATTTATGTTCGGACGTATGACCATTTGCATATTTTGTGTAAAATAGCTCTGCGCATGCTCAAGAAGTATCTAAATAAGTAAGCTTGTTTTCAGTTGTATCACTTGCAACCAACTCATGGCAGGTGTAATGGCTGACATGCCATAGTCTTTGATTTAAAAAGTACACGTATATCATACTTGCCAACCTTTTTAAACCAGGCAGGGGGGCGTGGTTGGAGGGTGAGAGGGGTGAATGTCACCATTTTGGCCCCGCCCCTGCGACATAATGTCGTTTCTTGTCGGGGGGCGGGGCCAAAATTGCGCGATTCATTTTGACAGCAAGATGCTGTTTGCAGGATATTTGCCTGCTCTCCCGGGAGTCAGGGAGACCTACCCGAATTTCGGGAGTCTCACGGACATTCCGGGAGAGTTGGCAAGTATGACGTATATGTGCCACTAGCTAGCATAGAATATCTGTAAGTATGCAAGATAGACTAAAAAAATGCATTGTATGTACAGCATGCATTGCAAGCATCATTGATGTATTTAATGCAAACAAAATGTTTTAAAACAAAATTCTATAAATGAATATGCTGTTAAGACTGTTGTGTGTGTGTCTACGTATGGTAAGTACTGCTTAGCCAGAGTGTACAACAGCCAGATTCAAACTGAAACATATCATGAGATATGCTTTGATTTGAATACGAAAGTTTCATTCTCTTTTTAAATTGCAAGCTGTGTTTGGATTTGCATCAGGCTCATGTGCAACATTTGTACAATTAGGTGCTAAATGTGTAAAACAGTAAATCAACAGAAGCATGCCTCTATACTTTTTCTCCCAGAGAGATTTTAGCACTGAAGTGTGTAAAATCTGGTTTTGCATAGTACTGCTTGCATGTTGTAAATGCTCCTCTAAATGATGCACAAATTAATTATCATCATCACCATTTATTTATATAGCGCCACTGATTCCGCAGCGCTGTGCTCATTCACATCAGTCCCTTCCCCATTGAAGCTTACAGTCTAAATTCCCTATCATACACAGAGAGAGAGAGAGAGAGAGACTAGGGTCAATTTTGACAGCAGCCCATTAACCAGAGGAAACCGGAGCACCCGGAGGAAACCCACGCAAACACGGGGAGAACATACAAACGCCACACAGATAAGACCATGGTTGGGAACTGAACACATGACCCCAGTGCTGTGAAGCAGAAGTGCTAACCACTGAGCCACCGTGCTGCCCCTACTTATTATTCAGCAGTCCTTTTGCCATTTCAAGTAGCTCTCCCTTTCTGTTCTCTGTTACTGCTATGATCAATTATCATATATTCCATTTGACTTACTATTATTTTGCGGAGTTTCAAAGTCTACACATTCCTATCCATTTTTGATGATGTGGATGAGCGGTATGCTGCTGACACAAGATTTAGAGCAACACCCTCACACTTTCAATGGAATAAAAGTGGGCCCATGCTTACTACAAAGGTTTAGAATAATTTGCAGCATAAAGCAAACCACATTCTCTTGATGTTCATAAAAAAATGAAATGATGCTGATGTGTTTTTTTTAGAACTACTTTTATTTAATACCCAGCTGTCATGAAATGCGCATTCCTGAGCACTGAAATGCTGACAGAGTAAGCGAGCATGAATGGGTCTGATTGCCTGACTAGAGCAGACATACAGTCTGTAGTTTGCAGGCAGTGCCAAGAACAGGAAGGTGGTAACATGTAATGGATGGTATGTGCACCCACTGACCCAATATTTATGCAAAGCTGCAATACTTCAGGCTCCATGGTAAATGCTTCCACTCGTGAAAACATTTTCCTCATTATATTTGTTTGACGCCTTTTAGCAGAAGCTGACCCCCGAGCAACAGCTTAACAGTCATAATTGCATTAACTTCTCTTCAATCTGCATATTTGGAGTCTGAATGACTTGTGCATTTAAAGTACTTCCAGTTTTTTTTCAAGACACACATTAAATGTTGATGAATATTATGCAAAACTAGATTCCATCATTGATACCTGGTCAGCTGAATTGCACATGGATTACATAAGAGATTTTTCCTGGTACTATTAAGTGCAATAAATCATGTAAGAATATTTTTGCTCCAGGTGGATTCTCTATGGGACCAAGTACACAATTTAAAAAATTAATGTGTAGCCTTGGAATTTCCAAAATAAAAAAAAAAAAAAAGAGAGAGCGAGGGTGTGACATAGGACCTGATTCATTAAGGGAAGTTAGTAAAAAAAAATTGAGTAAGTAGTCTCCTGGACAAAACCATGTTACAATGCAAGGGGTACAGAATAGTTTTCTATTTTGCACATAAGTTAAATACTGTCTGTTTTTCATGTAGCACACAAATATCAACTTTACATTTCAGTGTACAAATAAGTTGTCAAGTATTTGTGTGCTACATGAAAAAACAGTCAGTATTTAACTTATGTGCAAAATAGAAAACTAGTTTGCACCCCTTGCATTGCAATATGGTTTTGTCCAGGAGACTACTTACTCAATTTTTTTACTTAACTTTCCTTAATGAATCAGGTCCATAGTGAATGATGCCTGACTGTGAAAGAGGAGAAACAGCAATACAATTATAGGTTTATTCTTATTGGGAGTGTATCATAAACACGACAAATTATAAACCTCTGGAAACTGTCTGGTTGGCTCCAGCAATAACCATAACAAGTAAAAATATAAGGACAGCTGCATGTCTCAGAGCTCCATAGATGAAATAAAGAAAAGACGCAGGGCGCCAATAGTGCCCAGGCTACCCACAAAATACTGCAAGGGAGGTGAGCTATAGGAAATGAGGGCCTACGAGAAATCAAATATTGTATTCACATCTCCTGTGCAGTGGTGTGAATTATAGTACCACTGATAACCAGACCTTTTCCTCACAAAGAGATCTGGTTACCTGAAAGCACGTGAGGACATAGAGGCAGATAATGGTGCATATGTGGCCAGCTGAGGCTATCCTCATCATCACTATTTATTTTTACAGCGCCACCGATTCCGCAGCGCTGTATGTACATATAGGCATTAGGTAATTCTGTTTTTCCGCTATTGAGATTTTTAAAGCTAACACACAAGATAAGGAACACACAGAGATTAATGACCTCAGAGACGGGGACAGTATTTTCTTTAATTCCCTGTCCCTGTTCTGACAGCCAGTTTGGTAAGACATGTATACCGCAACGGCGTCTCTCAACAGAGATAAGTGAATTCAGCATTAGCTTCCATCTCTCCTCCGTTCACCTGTCAGAAATAGAACGAAGGAGAGACGAACTTAACGCCTTCCAGTACACGAGATGTGACATTTCAAAGATTTCAGGATTATATTTTTACTTAAGGCTGCCTAATTTTAGATACTGTATACCTGTCAAAGTAAGGAAATGATTCAGATTTCTGATAATTATGCTTTTGTTTGGAATGAGTATGTATTCCTCTATGACAGTATTAAAATGTTACAGAATATGACATATATTCATGGATAGGGTTAGCCATTAAGAAGACATTGCTGTGCTCAGACAGTCTTCAAAATATGGCCTGTTTGGCATTGGACATCTACGCTGATTAGCATCGAGTTACAAATGGTTTA
The DNA here is from genome assembly GCF_038048845.1 of Mixophyes fleayi. NCBI lineage: Eukaryota > Metazoa > Chordata > Amphibia > Anura > Limnodynastidae > Mixophyes > Mixophyes fleayi. Next base: position 163,833,754 of record NC_134407.1, read on the forward strand.
TACTGTCGCCATCTCTTTAAATCCCTGCATATCAGCTGCTTATCTGCAGAAGAAGGATTTCAGAAAATAGTTTTCTGTCCAACAGCAGTCAGATAAAGAATGTAAACTTTAAGCAGTACTCATGACAGCCACAGGAATCTTACAATAAATGATGGCAACGTTGCAGAGAGGAAAGATAAGGGAATTCAGCCACTGTACCAATAATATAGGCTTGCTTAGCTATAGTTGCTTAGGTTGAGTGCATCATGTTTGTTATATATGTGAAATCATTTTAAAAGTTGTAGTTTCTATCATCCGTTTTTAGTGCCTGATCTCATTCAGGGGTAGTTAGGGGATAACTTTTCATCTTACCTCTGAAGAAATAGTATAGTACGATAAAACGCGTCAGTACTTATTTTTTAAGAGATGAATACATACTTCCAATTCTGAGTGACCGGATTCAATGATACTCATATATCAACTGGAAACACGCAAGTTATCTAACATCACGCTGCAGCATACAGACTTGTCAGCTGAGATCAGCAGGTCTGCCACTAGGAGACACACATGTTAGTATTAAAAACGTGAAAGGTGCATTGTCTGAGCTTTGCCACTCCAGAAGAAATAGTGCTGAAAGTTTCCCGACACTGATCTGGCAAATGTATTCTTGGATGCCATCATCCATCATCTGATTTTTTCCATCTGGGACCTGCGGCACCTGAAACTTTGAATCGGGTAGGTTCCCGACATTTTTCCATCATTTATGTGTGGATCACAAGGTATTACAATCTTTTTCATCTACCTGTGACCTAATACTTTCTGAGAACCCCCATTGGGACAAAGTTTAGTTATGATTAAATCTGCATTTGTTATCATTTGCTAAAAGTTACATTGAAACCACAGTACACTACTGGATATTTATACCCTATCGCAGAGGATCCCAAACTTTTTCAGTTCAAGGCACCCTTAGGGTCTACATAATTGTTTCAAGGCACCCCTAAGCCAAAATAGTTACCAAGTAGTCTCCCGCCTTACCACAGGCCCTGGCTGAGGCACCCCCGTGAAATCGCAGAGGCACCCCAGGGAGCCTAGGTGCACAGTTTGGGAACCACTGCCCTATTGTAAAACAGAGGGCTACTCACTTTCAATTGACAGTTCTCAGATAAGATTTAAGATCACCATTTATTTCAGAGCTCTAATTGTGGATTCTACAGTGTTTTGTTTGTCTCTTTCATTATGATTATTTCCTAAAAGAGATATATATGTATATATATTTATTCTCACTTTTTATGTGTGAAAGTGAATTCATCCTTTGGATATAGTTAATAGAAATCCCAATTTTGATCTACAGAGAGTTCTTTCATCTTGAACTGGATTGACATTTGAGCTCAAAAACACATTTATCTGTGTGCTTTTATATAGATTTTGTGGTTGGAAGGTCATATAGAATTTGGTTGGAAGTGTTTTAATATTCTAGAGTGGTTAGGAGATTTTTGTCTATTTTAATATATTGCGTCTGGATTATTTGGTTTTGTTTGTTTGTTTAATAAAGGTTACTATGTTTTATGTTTCATGAACTCATCCATTATTAGGTGCATTCTACTTCACAGCGCTGCTATTTGTGTTTGATATTTATAGTAAGGGGATAAGCTTGGGGAGCCATGTTCTGAACTGATAAGGCTTTTCATCAATTTGCCGTTGTCAATAAGTCCAGATTTACCTATTTTGTCCCATCTTGCCAAGTTTTTTTGTGTTGGCCCATACCTGCCAGAGCTTTCCATGGTTTCATCCTTCCTGTATGAAATGAACTCATGAAAGTGAGTCCACCCCTGCAGCTGATGCCATAGGCCTAGGCCTGAGTGCCCTTTCCACAAATCCAGTCCTTGTCTATTAATTAAAGGACCAATAATCTCAAAAATAGGTTTGATGTTTGTGGACTATTCATTCATTCTGATGACTGCAGGAAAGCATCACTGGCATTGTCTCTCCCATGAGCAGGCATGGTGATACATTTTGGGATGAGTACTAAAAAAAAAATACCATCTCATTCATTCACATCTCACTTGAGTCCTCAATATGTCAATTTTCAGTCCCATCTCTGGAATCTCTAGGTCTTTGTAGAAGAAAAGTAAGGTTTCATTCACTTGGTCCACCAAAAATGACCAGATTTGCTTAAGGCCAGCTGAGGAGGCAGTGAAGTATTTAAACCTTTAGGGGGGAATTAAATTGGCCACTATTCTGGTATTAGTGCGATATTACGGTAAAAGTGCGCACAATTACTGTTAATACGGTAATCTTTAAGGCTGGTTTTTCTAATTCACTTTCAGTTTCCTTTGTGCATCCTTTCAGCAGCACACCTTAAGAGACTCTCTGCACAAGTAATCAGACATAAAGACTGACATGTGCACCTGGTCAGAGTTATTTTTTTTAGTTTGTTTTTACGAGGTTCCCTGGAGAGGGAGAAGAATGCACACTAAGCTTTCCTAGGGGAAGAGTTGTAAGGTTTTCAATCGCTCCGGATGTGCATCACGGTCTTCTAATATTTGCAAGAAGGATTAAAATGGATAAAGAATACTACAAATAAGTAGCACAGTGGCGAAGTGGTAGCACTTCTGCCTCACAGCGCTAGGGTCATGAGTTCAATTCCCGACCACGGCCTTATCTGTGCGGAGTTTGTATGTTCTCCCTGTGATTGCGTGGGTTTCCTCCGGGTGCTCCGGTTTCCTCCCACACTCCAAAAACATACTAGTAGGTTAATTGGTTGCTATCAAAATTGACCCTAGTCTCTACCTGTCTGTCTGTCTCCCTCTCTATGTGTGTGAGTGTGTGTCTATATTAGGGAATTTAGACTGTAAGCTCCAATGGGGCAGGGACAGATGTGAATGAGTTCTCTGTACAGCGCTGCGGAGTCAGTGGCGCTATATAAATAAATGATGATGATGATGATGAAATAAGTAAACATTTCTGGAGCAGTAGAAGCCATGTTGTGGAGCGTCAACATCTACACTTGTAACTGTAATTACCCCCCGGATAACATGAAACATCAACGTGTAAATTCATACTCTCCCTTATGTCATTTGTTTAATATGGTTTGGTCTACAGTATTGGCAATATGGGCAGATTGTATTCAATAACATTAATATATGGAGAACAAATAATGTGGGCCAAAAACATTTCTGTTCATATAAATGCACCTATTTATCCACTTTGCACATAGATAGGTGCACGTCAACATCACATTTTCAGTATGAATCCAAAAATAATGCTTACGGGGGCACAGTTTTACCCATTTAATATGTAGTGTAATATTAGATGAATGTTATTAGTTAATTTCTAGGTATCCCTCTATAAAAATAAAAGACTTTCCAGAGATTATGTCTATATGATTAAAATCAAAAGATGTTTTACTGTTAAAAAATAAACAACTTACACATTCCTTAATAAAAAACAAAACAAAGTCCCTCAAGGTAAGTTTTATATTTGGATTCATAGTGCAAAAGTGGAATTTGGATACCCTCTACAAGATAGCGCAGTCCTGCTTGCAAAATACTATAACCACATTTTCGGGACTGACACTAGAAATTCCACCTGCACGTTTGTAGGACTGTGGCACGGATAAGAAAAGTGTATGGGTGAAAAGAGTAAAAATCCTACTATCAATGTCCTTCCATTAACGTAATGCTCTGGTTATGTGAACCTTTTGTGTGTTTTACTGTTTGTATTACAGGGGTCAACACACTTTTTCATATGAAGTATGTTCGGCCTGTGTCTTCCATTGAACACAGACTAAGGCCTGATTTCCACCACCTCTGAGAAAGTATAAAAGCCCACATCCCATAAGGAACACCCCAATCTATCCAGCTACTCCCATTACAAAATACTAATGTTTGCCATATGCCATTTTCATAATTAAAATGAATGTGCAGTGCATAAAAATTGGGAACACCTGCACAAAAAACAGACACAAATGACATAGTATAGGGGGCGCATTTATGAGGTTTTGTAAATGACCTTTAATAGAGTGAATCCCTTTTCTCGCCATAGATGAAGTCTGTAAAAAAAAACAATAGTGCTGGTCCCTCTAGTCCAAAAGTATGCTCTCCAGCATTGGTTATTTATGAGTTACATATATCATTTCAGATTGAGTATTGAAGACTCATGCCAAATCTCTGCGGCTTTCTTCCTGCCTTTATGACCTCACTTCAGTCAACGGCATCAAAGCCTTTAGTGGGTACTCAAGAAAGAGAAGAGTATAACAAAACAATAAACAAAAAATGTTATTAAGAAAAAAAAAAAAATATGTTACAATACAAATGTGCCCATTCTAATGTAACATTCAAGCATAAATGTTAATATCAGTGTATAGCGCGGGCGGACATGTCTGTCGCGCATGCACAATAGTGTCCCCTGCTGCCGGCGAGAGACTACTACATCTCTGGACAGGCCAGGAAACGTGAAGAGGAGGGGAGAGCCCACACACAGAATACTGATCATTAAGGCAGTAGAAGGAGGAGCTGAGTCAACTGAAGAAAGAGAGAGGGAGCAAGAAAACACAGAGCTGACTGAGAAGTGAGTGTCCCCCTGTACTATTGCTTGGGAGCAGAGAGGCAGGACAGAGACTCTGTGAGAGTACCAGAAGTCTGAGAAGAGGAGGGAGCAGTATCTATTAGACCCCTGTATACAGAGGAGCGATACTGGTAAACAGGAGCTATTGGTGAGGGGAGTACACCCCTGTCAGTTGTTTAAAGTAAAAGTCTGGAATAAAGAAAATGCCCCAGAGAGGGATAGAGACACAGTGAGAAGGAAAATATCTTTTTAAAAGAGAGAAACAACTGGAGTCTTGACTGGAAAGAGCCATCTTGGACTAAAAGGCTGGTCGTTATATGGATAAATAACATCTTATTATCTTTTTATTGATTTATTGGGACTCAGTATTATACCAGTAGTCAGATAGGGACTAGATGGGAAGGCCTGAAGATTGTAATGTAAATGAACCCTTTTGCTGGACTGAGATAATATTAACGAGGGATTAGTGCAGGGACAGTTAGTTAGGGAGCAGACACTGAATTACATGTATGAGAAACTGTGCAGACTACCTCACATACAAGAGAAATTCACAAACCTGTGGTGTTAGGTATTGAAGTGACTATATGGTCATGTCTTGGGGATAGATGATGAAATCCAAAGTGTAAACATATGTCTATTTATGCTGCTGAATGTTAGGAACCCCCACAGCCAGCAACACAAAACCCGGAGTCTGCGCAGAAGTCTGGTTTTCGCTGGAGCCCCTAGTGGTGGGGACAGACTTGGCCGCAGACAGCTGAGGGTCGTGAATTGTGCGCGGACTGGGGAGAACCCAGTGATAGAAGGTGGGAGCAATAGCAGAGTGAGGTCAGGCAATAATATCTGAATATCCAGTATACAGACCGAGGTCAGGGGTCACAGGCAAATCAGCAGCGTAGAGGTCCAGGCAGAAAGGTCAAAAGGGCACAGGCAAACAAACGGAGTCAGGAATCAGGCAAGGGGTCAGCAACAAGAAATCAATCCAAATGGTACAGCAACCAGGAACAGAGCAGGCTTGGTCAGCAGCAAGCAGGAACTATAACCGGCAGAGGAGGATTGCCCCTCCCTGCCTTAAATACTAGCACTGGCCAATGGGAGGAAGGCAGCCCCGGGGAGCATAATTAGCCAGCTGGCTTCTTTATTATTTGCGCATGCGCCTGGCTGTCCTGAATGCCGGAGCGCAGCGCAGCACCCTGAATGTGTTCCGACCATTGCCTTGGCAACGGCCGGGACAACCCGGAAGTGACGTCCCGGTCGTCATGACGACGGCCGGGACGTGAGGGCAAAGAGTCGCGGCTCATGACACTGAACTGATTTCATGTTCATTGTTGATATTAGTTATATTTGCCAGAAGATTGTAGTTTAAAGAGAGGTACCTCGTAGTATTATTATTATTTATTATTATCTTTGACTTATAAGGCGCCACAAAGGGTCCGCAGCGCCGTACATTACATATACAGAAAACAGAACCAGTATTAGAATAATACATAAGAGAGAGTATATATGTATGGTAGTATAGGTATTATTGTACTATTTATCGATTATATACAATTGTTTGTTTAAACTACAATTTATATTTTTGATTTCAAATATTGGAAAATCCCTTTAGAAGCTTATACCACACTAATAAATGTGCCAGTGTGGCTTCTAAAGATAATTCATGTGTGATATTATTCATGTGTGTGCCTATGGTCCAGTGAAGGAGGGCGGATGGTTCCTTGGTCTCCCTCTGCTGTCGCTACAACCAGGACACTACCCAAAGAAGACCATTCGGTAATCAGACCAAGGTGGAGGCACTACGCAATCTGGAACACAAGGTACTGAATTCATTTGCAGACCGCACACACAAATTGATATATAGACCCTAACCGGAAAAAGGGGTGTTACATGTACACACAGCTTCAACTAAACTTTTACATTTTTCCAACTGATCTGAGCACTATTGTGACTAATTTGTGATTAAATTATTACCATTACCAAGTTGCCATTGTATATCCATTTTACATTACTCAGGCCTGCAAAAAAGAATCAGTTTTAATCCCAACAGTGAAATATTTTCAATGGAATATGTAATTTTCTGTTTCAGCTCTAAAAACCCATTGTAGAATTGAAAGCTAGACAAGGTTAATAAAAAAAAAAATAAACTGCAGAACTCTGACCTTACTATTGGATCTATTTATCAAATAGACAAAATCCCTAAATACTGTGAAACTCCCATTTTTCCAGGATTTAGGGTTCCTGCCTATTTATCAAAGCCCCATGCGGGTGACAATCGCCAGTGGTAGCCTTCGTCGGAGGCCTCCTGAGAAGCTTCCCCATATAAAGCATGGAAAAGTCTATTTATCATGGACAGAGGCAGTACAAGGAAAAAATGTTTTATTATTAAAATAAAACATTTTCCCTTTTTTTTTAATAAAGTTATTTTCTTTATCTACTTTTTACATTTATTTTCTTTAAGAGAAAAACAAAAATCATTTTTTATTTTTTTCCAAATCTGGAACTGGAAGTCCAAGACTGGGCTTTCAGTTCCAGTGTGCTTGCACAAGCCCACTGACGCACATTCCAATAGCCAGGCAAGCACTCTCTTACCGCTGCTGGCTAGAGTTACCAGGGCGCTAAGGACAGCTGCCCTGTTGACATGCTGTTAATTGACAGACCGATAAAAGATTTTCTATCACTGCAATGCACAGAGATAGAATGTCTTATTATCAAAGGGATCTTGATAAATAGACCCCTATGTGATTTCAGGAAAGTAACATTAACCCCTCTCCTGAAAATACCTGTTATGGCCAAACCAACCTAGGTCAGCGTGACAAGGGGGTGTGTAAGGGTTTATCAGGACAAAACCACCTGGTTTGTCTAAAAATGAATAAAATCAACTAAAATTTAAATCCCAATCCAATTTAATCAAACATTTACCTGCTTTAAATGTAACATTATAAAAAACAAGCCTGCCATACAATTTTTAAGAACACTAAAACGGAACGCTATTAAATGGAGGTTAATATAAAAAAAAGCACAATGCTTATTGAATAGAAATGGTGAGAACAAATTGACATACCGAAAATACAAATGCAATACAGTTTTCTTAAAATAAAATAGAAATAATAACATAAATGGTTACAGCATGCTCATGTATTCTTTGTATAATTCTGCTGCCTGGGGAAGTAGAGAAGGTCTTGACAAATACATCAGATGATGTATGCCCAAGAACCTTTAAATTAATTCTAGAACTTCTTAAACCATTTACTTTTCCACACAAACCCCCCTTTTCCTTATGATTTCAGGTACGTGGGTGGTAGTATACTAATTTGTTTAATTCCTTTCTGCTCCAGAACACTTCTAATAATACATTTAATCCATATTTTAACGCTTCAAAAACATAGAGTTTTGATAAGTCCATTAAACAGAATATGATTTTCCACACATATGCATAGAAAACATGAATATGTTATATGGATCCCTGGAATCGCTAAGGGAGATATGTTATTTTCATGGTTCCTTATGGGACTGGTATTTATTGATGACACGTCTCACAAAAGATGGATTTTGCTGTATTTTCCTATAGAGAACATCTCTGTCCTTGGAGGGACCACAGCTATTATTCGCTGGGACTACAAATTAATTAAAAATCTTCAAGCATCTGTGGGGCTGTGCAAAAAACCCAGACATCTCTCCATGAAAAACTAGCTGACAAGAACCAGTCTCTGTGTCAGTAAATAAGAAGTCAATATTTCACAGTGATTTCACAGGTTATTAAAACCCCCCATATCTTTGTGAGGGATCTTGACCACATTTTCATATTTCCTGTTTAGGCCATAATCATGACAGTACCTTGACAGTAAGTTGAGAAAACAAAGAGCGTTAATGCACCTGTATTACTACCAAAATCAACCACCTACCTTGATCGTGCTACAAACATGACAATTTAAACAGTCACATCCAGGTATTGGACCGGTCATGTGAACACCTTAATAAATGATGGCACTTTGTAAAGATAAAGCTTGAATAAAAACAAAGTAAATATTAATCAAACCACCTCAAACCCCAAAAAAGGATTTCTTTATGTTTTGTACATAAATGTCTGAAGTTTGGTTGCCACATTGTTCCAGAGAGGCGTTAAGGAGAGGAGCAACACCTGAACAGCAGAGGTGCTGGATATCAGACAACAGCAGTTCTGCTAGGAGGTGGGCATGAAATATGGGTGGACATAATCTTTGAGGCTGCAAACTGTGAGTGTAGTCCTTAACTGAACATACCTTTTAAAGCTGTTCTGTCACCTCTAATTGGCAATAAATAAAAAAAAGTCTAAATTAATGATGGTGGGGACAAATGTGATTGCAGACGACCCTTAGCAGTGATATTTCTGAATTGCGAGACATGCACTTTGGAGCCCCACTCTCAGAATTAAAAAGCTTCTGCACATCAGATGTGCAGACGGACCATGACTATTTTATTGTAGACTGAGTATTCCAGCTCCTTAGAAAAATTCATGCTTTGCAAGGAAAATAATTTTGGAGGTGCATCACTAAAGATGAATGCTGCAGTTTTGTGAGCTATTCTATACACCCAACTGTCTTTATTATGTCTCGTCACGTCACTGTCTGATTCACAGACTGTACGAGATCCGTCATATAAAGAAAACAACTGCTTTTTCCTCTGCTGATCAACTCACTATAAGATGCAAAGTGGGTCCTTGATATGAGATCTTAATAATCGCAGACTACAATCAAGATACTACAGTAAGACTTCCAAGACTGTTAAATAGACAGTGGGCACCAGTAGTTCTTGCTTGCTGCTGCAAATACAAATAAATGCTGCTACCATAATGTACTTGTGATCAGATATAATAACGTTTCTTCCTCAATGGATGTATCAATAATCAAATATATCTTGACTGTTTGTAAAGTCATTGTACATGCTTGTATGCTGTTGAAACTTGCTGCATGAATAAAGATGGCAGCCCTGCTACATGCTAAGTACACAGAGAATGTACGGAACTAGTAGGCCCTTATGAAGAATATACAACACAGGAATGAAATTGTATATCTCTGCCTCCGATGAAACGGCTGCTTCTGAGCCGAGAAATGCGTCAGGATGATTGAAAGGCACTAGTGCAAGGTAACCCTGGGGCTACTATTATTTGTAGGCTAAAATATGCTGTGAATGATTGGGAGATTAAGACCGTGGACACTCCTTCATATTTTGTTGCCGGCTGCGATATTGTCTGGACATAATTGGAGCTTCATTAACACTATCTATTCATTTTCTCCTGATATATGCGATCGGTTCTCCAATGAGCCGTACTGAATGGGAGTCGCGTTGAATGGGAGTTGTGTGCTTCAGAGTTCAGAACATTGGTCATACACCTGATTTTTCTTTTAGCTGATTATTGAATGCACACATAGCTGTGCTATAAGGACATCCAAATATAAGAGTGTTCTTTGAAATTCAACAGCAGTGGCAATCAAGAGGAGTCATTACTGTGAACATTGATCAGTTTGCTCTCCTACATTTATTACAACCTGCAGGTTGCCTATAAGATCTTATATTACCCGGGCTTTGACCTTTCACTTCTGCTATTTAGCAATATTTGTTTTATAGTTTTTCAATGTATATGTGATTTTTTTTATTTTTTATTTATTAAATGCTATTTATTTAGCTTAGCACTCTTTTTCTGTTTTTTATTTGGTATATCACTCAACACTGTCAATAAAGAAAGACAAAATTAATCACTTTAATAGGAATAAGAAAAGTGAGACTGTGGGAAGATGGTTTACCATATGGTTAGTTTAAACAAAACAGAGCCAAACCATGTAGTGCATATGGCACTTGATTTTTGAACCACTTCTCTACTGGCATTTGGGTAGTAATGGAGAACTTGCAAAATACTTCAATCCCCACAATCTCACATACAAGTGAACATAGGTAACCAGTATAAAAATGTGTACATAAAATATCAAAAATAAATACCATATCTTTTTATTCTGGTAGAGGACCAAGATTAGATACAGTTTTCTTGCTCAAAATCATCACTCTAAAAGGAGTATGGCAAGATGGCCTTTACACCAATAGTCAAAGACAAATGAAAGTGAATAGTACTCCGGCCCTACGCATTTTGCCTTGAGACTTCATCAGGTGGTTGTGCTGCTACCAGTACTGAAAGGTTTATATAGTGTTATCCACAATGGCAGACCAATAAACAATCATTGAACAACTGTAAAGTAATGAAAACATGAATAACGGCATTGTAATCCAAATCATCATAGAGATATACTGTATTGTGAATAGAAAACTAGTTAAGAGCCAATATGGTGGAAGTTGCTGATGGTGCTCTAGTAACTAAAACCACTAAATTGGTGTAGTGTGTATAACTAGGAATGAAAGACCTTAAACTTATATCCAATTATATATTAGATAAAGAATACAAAGTGTGTCTATAAAAAGTAATAGAAGCTGTAGTGTATAGTGTATATTTTAAAAAAATATTGTGATTCCTGGTACTAAGATTGTCGGATGACATTTATATTAGTGTGAAGTGGCATGAAACCCGGTTGAAGATAGCCAGGTCCAACTCATGTGAAACGCAGTGAAGGATACGAGGTGTAGAGATGACGTGATAACAATACAAATAAATGCTGCTACCATACATGGGATCAGATATAATGATGTTTCTTTCCAAGTGGATGTATGCATAATCTAGTATAAATTTTGTTGAAGTCATTGCACATACTGTTGTGCAAATAAAGATGGCAGCTCTTGTATAAGGCCATTCTACATGCTAACCTGTAGGCTAACTTGGCAGATGGTAGGTAAAAGTAATCTGGTAGTAAAGCATTGGTAGTCACTAGCTTTAACAGCCTATGAGATACTGCATGAGTGCTTAGGTCCACGAGTAACTGTAGTGACCATCTATGATGGTGGTATGATGCTTATGCAAGCACACAGGTGTGAGCACAGAAAAGTGAATGTTAAAACAATAGTCCCATTAAAAAATTAGGTATGTGTTTTTTTTTTAACCATAAATCATAGGCTATAAGAAGAATCATATATTACATTTTTCCTTGGTTTGTTTCTTTAGGGTGGAATGTAAAACCTCTCCATGCCCAGTCAAAATGCTAGGGCTAATGAAGCGAAGCGCAACATAAAGAGTGTGGGGGGGGGGTCATCTGCACTCTAATACTTTTTCAGTGTGGGGCACCACTCCCCAGTAATTTTTGGACACCCTTGGGTTGCTACTCTGGGGGCACTACATCCCAGGCTTTACAGATGCTTACCCTTTGACCAGTATCCATTATGGCATTATGGGAGAGCCAGCCCATGCCCTCTTAGGACAGGCATACACTTGATCCTAGCCAAAAGGCAGAGAATCATTGACAACTGCTACATGTGAGGAGATGCCATAATACCAGCTACATACAGCAACTCACAGTGCACCATCAACACCGACAATTGCACATTCTTTTTCACTTACTGCAATTAGCATTTTTCTAAAGTTCAAGTCAATTAGGACTTGGAGACCACAGCTCCATTTTATAAAGCCCTCTCTCTTACCAATCCTTACATAAGCACAGTTAGAATTTGTTTCTCTGCTGGTGCTTCATAGAATCTTATTTTGTTTTGCCTGTTTATTGACTTGCTTCGTCCCCACGGCTCTACATTCTCCAACCCACAACTTGTGCTCTCAGGACTGTCACTGATAGCTACCCCAAGCCAAGTGGTTCTCTCTTAGGAGTAACTGTGACATAACTAGACTTGTTATAACTAGACTTGTTCTAGCAGCCATACTTTTCTCCCCGCCAGAGAGATTTTAAAAAGAAGATATGATTTGTAGGAGGACAGACAAGAAAAAGACCATCAGACACATGCTTAAAAGGTAATTAACTTACTATTTAAATGAAAAAAACCTTCTATGTGGGATTGCTGCTTTAAATTTCAAAATGTACCAGTATTAGTTGTGAAAGTAATTTAAAAAAAGGTGCGGGGCCACACGACACAGGTGTGTATTGCTTACTTCTAACTATGCATGGGCTGAAAGTAATACATGCAAATGGGCACATGTGTGCACACTACGGATGTGTACCTATACATACATACATCCAGCCGCAAAAGAAGTACACATCCTATCTATGTGTTTGCCAATAGTAAATTTTCCCCAATCTGTGGCCTTTACATAATGGTTGGGACATCTAAGGGGCAATGACTGTGACAGTTCCTAACAAAAACAAAGGGCTAGATTTACTAAGCTGCGAGTTTGAAAAAGTGGGGATGTTGCCTATAGCAACCAATCAGATTCTAGCTGTCATTTTGTAGAAGGTACTAAATAAATGAAAGCTAGAATCTGATTGGTTGCTATAGGCAACATCCCCACTTTTTCAAACCCGCAGCTTAGTAAATCTAGCCCAAAGTGTACTAATAACACATTATGGTGTTAACTAGGGAGATATATTTATGGAAATCCTGGCTTTTGAAGAACAAATTAGAAGTAAGTGTGATGCTTTGGTTTTTGCAATACGGGACAACTCTAGCCAGTGGCATATGTGTACCACTGGACCGGGCCTGCAAGAATGGGAAATAAAAAATAAGAAAAAGGTGATAAAAATTAGAAGCCAACAATTTTGTAATGAACAAACTATTATTTTATGTGGGTGGAGATAACATAGCTTATTGCCCAAAAATTGGCAGCATTAAATACATTAGACCATATACTGCATAAATAAAAAACATTGTTTACCAGTCAGTTTATCATAGCACTGTGCAACAGCCTGTGCCTGCGCCCCTAAGCAAATTGCACCAGCCTGTTAGCAGGGGAGGGCTGGCAAATTTTACCCAGGGGGTAAGACTTGACTCAGCAGCCTATAAGGAACATGTTAAAGGAAAAAAAATGCAGGTGGACCCAGCCCTAGGTAATAAACTATGGGACCAGACATCAGATGCCCCCATGCACCCCAGCCCAGTCAACCCCTGCCTGTGACCCAGTCTAGCACACTGCACCAGCCATAGCATGCTCCACTGCACCAGCCTGTAACTCAGTATACAACACTGTACTGTCCATAGCACATTACACCAGCTAGTGCCTCAACTTCTCCATAGAATTTGGTACTACTATGTGCCCCCAAAGTACTCTGAACCAGCCTGTAGTTCCATAGTTCCCTGCACCAGCTCACTACATTAGTTTGTGCCTACCCAATATCATAATGTGCCAGCCTGTGCTCTCTCTATAGCTCCCTCCCTGTAGCCATCACCACTTACAGTACACTATATCAGCCTTCGGCCACTCATAGCACTCTTCACCAAGTTTGTGATTCCTCACAGCACATTGATCCAGACTCAGATGAGCCCCCACATAAGCCTTTAGCTCCAGATTCTCCCTCCTCAGCAACGCATTCGCTGGGAGGCATTTCAGCGGAATCTAAGCAATTAAGTCTCCCATGCACAGCATCATCAGGCTAGAGTGCTATTAGAGAGGTCACAGCCAATCTCTCACATAGCGAGACCCTGGTCACGATTATACCATAGTTTTTAGCAAATGAAGAGCTTCTACCAGTGTGGTAACAATGGGTCTGTGAGAACTATTCACTAGGAACCAGCATGTTTAAAGTGGTGTGTGTGGGGGAAATTTTGGGGAGGAAAGGATCAGGTCACCCAATCGCATTTTTCAGTTGCCATGGCAACCAGGTTTTCTCCATCCCTGCCACAGACACATCCAAGAGCACTTCAGCCTGGGAAACTTGAATTAAACTATATCCTGCTGTTTATTAAACATTTGCAGATGTCACGGATACATGGTAGGGAAAGAAGAGGGGTGACAGATGGAAGGGTTACTTAGTAAGGACAATGAGACATTGCAGATGTAACAGGTACTTGACAAGGAAAAATTAGGGATCATATTATTGGGGTACTTGGTAAGGAAATATGAGGGATTAAAAATGTAAGTAGTACTAGGTAAGGTAAAATGAGGGTTTTAAGGGTGTGTGGTAAATTCTGAATAGATACATTAAGTCAAAATTATGTATGCAAAGGAAAAAAAGCAAAACAAACTGTGAATGTTATATCAAAAACACAAAGAGTAGGTGGGGAAGCTTACCCAGCAATCTAGGTTATCTCCAGAGATCATTTTAATTATGAGGAGCTTGAGCTCTCTACATATTATATAGAAGAGTTATTAAAAAAAAATTGTCACAGTGAATCAGTGTCACCTAGATTAGGTGATTACATCAAGGAGATTATTTAATTCAGTCATTTTCTCGATAATATGGATGCTCATTCTACAAGGGAAACAAACAGAATATTAAATATACTTTAGTAAACCTATCCTATGTTTAGGGTTACCGGGCTCTGTGTCAAACATGGCATGAACAGTTTTGCACAATCCTACCTTCACACATATACTGTTTGAAACATTTCTGCATAATGGTTTGCTGATGCTGCGGTTAGTTACCTTTTGTGTTTGCATGGGTTTTTATTGTCCTAAAAGTCTTTAGAAATAAATTGGTCATCAATAAAACAAATTATTTAATGATCATACACACTTTGCAAGGAATTAGTCACCTCAATTGATTCAAGCAGTAAAGCAAAACATTATTCCCTACAGCATCAGATAAGCCATTTTACTAATCAATGACAGAGAACTGCATTCTGTTCATTAATTAATTGAAATTAATTAAAAAACTTTACATGAAAGTGTAGCTTCCCTCTACAGGCCAAAACACAGTGTTTTTCAGTAGCAGATAAGTATGGATTATTGATGCCTGAAAAAGTCCTATTATTGGAGAGCAAATATGGGTGTTAAAATGTCAGTAGAAATTGGTTGCTTGTGAACTAAACAGGCAAATACACACATACTGGAGACACATATGCAAACCTACTATTTGTGTCTGATATAACATTCACACTTTGTTTTGTTCTTTTCCTGCGTACACACAATCTAGATTTAATGGCTCTATTACTTCAAAATTTACCAAGTATCCCACTATACACACTCATAAACCGCTCATTTTACCTTACTTAATGCCCCTTGCCTTTATTTCTATTGCACCAATCTTGCAGATCTTTACAGAGAACATTTAACTACTCACATTAGTTCCTGGCCCCCTGTAGCTTATAGAACACATTTTCTACCAAGCAGTATCGTTAACCAACAAGTTTGTTTTTGGCTTTGTATGATGAAACCTGATCTGCAGGCAGGGTCGAATTAACCCGAGGTCAAACTGGGCTACAGCCCAGGGGCCTCAGGCATCCAGGGGGCCCTTAAAAGTGCTCAGCAGCATTATTGATCGGTTGGGGGCGGGGGCGCCACCGGCCCGATCAATGCTGCTGAGCACTTTCACTGCGGTTCTTCCCCGGCGCGCTGTAGTCTCCTTACTGAGGAGATCTTGTGAGTCTCACTCTCAATCCTCAGTAAGAAGCGTACAGCGCACCGGGAAAAGACTGCAATGCCAGGAGAAGGAGGTAAGTGCCTTGGGGGCTGGGGGCGGCTAGGCTCACAGGGGAGGGCTCACCGGGGGTGAGATCTCCATGCTTGTAGTTTTGTGTTTGTCCTTGAGGCCACGCACCTCACCTCAGAGAAGACGGGTAGGGTGTTTTTTCTCCCAGGCACGGAATAAAGCTTTAGACCAAAAATCATGTACGTATTGTGACTCAAGTGCTCCAATTTTGTATAATTTATCCCTCTGAAGTCTGATTTTCTTCCACCTCATGCTTTTATCCCTTCAAAAATATATATCTTAGGTACCTTAAATCACCTGAGGACAGTACAATCCATAAGCTGTTCATGTTTTGACAGTCTTGGTTACGGTTTATGCACAGTACAGTCATGGCCAAAAGTTTTGAGAATGACAAGTACTGGTTTTCACAAAGTTTGCTGCTTCAGTGTTTTTAGACTTTTTTGTCAGATGTTGCTATGGTATACTGAAGTAAAATTACAAGCATTTCATAAGTGTCAAAAGCTTGTATTGACAATTATATTAAGTTTATGCAAAGAGTCAATATTTGCAGTGTTGACCCTTCTTTTTGAAGACCTCTGCAATTCACCCTGGCATGCTGTCAATCAATTTCTGGGCCACATACTGACTGATGGGCGCCCATTCTTGACTAATCAATGCTTGGACTTCGTCAGAATTTGTGAGTTTTTGATTGCTCACCCACTTCTTGGGGATTGACCACAAGTTCTCAATGGGATTAAGGTCTGAGGAGGTTCCTGGCCATGGACCCAAAATGTCAATGTTTTGATCTCCCAGGCACTTAGGGCCTGATTCATTAAGGATCTTAACTGAAGAAACTTCTTATTTCAGTCTCCTGGACAAAACCATGTTACAATGCAAGGGGTGAAAATTGGTATTCTGTTTTGCAAATAAGTTAAATACTGACTCTTTTTTCATGTAGCACACAAATACTTATAGCTTATTTGTACACTGAAATTTAAAGTTGATATTTGTGTGCTACATAAAAAAACAGTCAGTATTTAACTTATGTGCAAAACAGAATGCTAATTTGCACCCATTGCATTGTAACATGGTTTTGTCCAGGAGACTGAAATAAGAAGTTTCTTCAGTTAAGATCCTTAATGAATCAGGCCCTTAGTTATCACGTTTGTCTTATGGCAAGGTGCTCCATCATGGTGGAAAAGGCATTGTTCATCACCAAACTGTTCCGGAATGGTTGGGAGAAGTTACTCTTGGAGGATGTTTTGCTACCATTCTTTATTCATGGCTGTGTTCTTAGGCAAAATTGTGAGTGAGCCCACTCCCTTGGCTGAGAAGCAACCTCACACATGAATGGTCTCAGGATGCTTTACTGTTGGCATGACACAGGACTGATGGTAGTGCTCACATTTCCTTCTCCGGACAAGCGTTTTCCAGATGCCCCAAACAATCTGAAAGGGGATTCATAAGAGAAAATGACTTTACCCCAGTCCTCAGCAGTCCACTCCCTGTACCTTTTGCAGAATACCAGTTTGTCCCTGATGTTTTTTCTGGAGAGAAGTGGCTTCTTTGCTGGCCTTCTTGACACCAGGCCATCCTCCAAAAGACTTTGCCTCACAGTGCGTGCAGATGCACTCACACCTGCCTGCTGCTATTCCTGAGCAGGTGGTGCCCCGATCCCGCAGCTGAATCAACTTTAGGAGATGGTTCTGGCGCTTGCTGGACGTTCTTGGGCGCCCTGAAGCCTTCTTCACAATTATTGAACCTCTCTCCTTGAAGTTCTTGATGATCCGGTAAATGGTTGATTTAGGTGCAATCTTACTAGCAGCAATATCCTTGCCTGTGAAGCCCTTTTTGGCAAAGCAATGATGACTGCATGCATTTCCTTACAGCTAACCATGGTTAACAGGGGAAGAAAAATTATTTCAAGCACCACCCTCCTTTTAAAGCTTCCAGTCTGTTATTCTAACTCAATCAGCATGACAGAGTGATCTCCAGCCTTGTTCTCGTCAACACTCTCACCTGTGTTAACGAGAGAATCACTGCCCTGATGTCAGCTGGTCCATTTGTGGCAGGGCTAAAATGTAGTGGAAATGTTGTTTTGGGGATAAAGTTCATTGTAGTGGCAAAGAGGGACTTTGAAATTAATGGCAATTCAACTGATCACTCTTCATGACATTCTGGAGTATATGCCATCATAAAAACTGAGGCAGCAGACTTTGGGAAAAATAATATTTGTGTATATACTCAAAACTTTTGGCCATGACTGTACAAAGGCATGTTTGCCATTTGGCAAATTACATCCAGTAACAGCCATAATACAAACAGCAATCCCTACACTTAAGCTAGACATGTATCTACTTGCTATGTGTCAGTCAGCTAGTCATGAATCGATCACAACTAAAACAAAACATCCTTTTGTAGTCTTTATAACTCCTCCCCCCTCTCTCCTGGCTGATGCTCCCTGAATCAAAGCCTCATTGTCACCTGGCTGTAAATTACTGCATCTAAAGCCTGTTTGCTTATTGGGATAAGTTTTTCTTTAAAGCCACACCTCAGACACATTGCAATTTTGTCCCTACAAGTAGGACATGCGCCCCATGCACAATCCTTAATACTCAAAAATGAACAGCATATTATGCAAAGAATTACAATTTCTCAAAATGACATAGAGAGAAAATTACAATATATCTAGCAAACAGAAAAAAAACAGCTATCCTCTACAGCTATCCTTATATTTAGCACAATAAGAACAGATTTTAAATGAACTCTATTGCTGTCATTAATACAGCACAATACAGGGACTCTTATGGGTACAGAACCCCTTAAATGAGGATGCCTAGTAACCAAAGTTTAGAATGCTTCTATTCATGCAGCAGTACACTGTGTCCAATAAAGCCAGTCTTATTGCTAAACAATTGTATTTTTAACAGCCAGGAACAGATAATGCGCATTCTGTTTCACACTGATGCTTTCAATATTCCTATTGTATGCCAGGGAGCGGTCTGATCGCACCCGTCACAGACTGACTTGTTTGGCTCTGCCACACTTTGCAAGACCTAGCCCTGGTCTATCCTGTCACTCTGAGGAACATATGAGGCTGCGGTGGCATCTGACCCTTCAAATAGATGGGGACATAATAACATGGCTGTCATTACAAAACAGAGAACTTCTCGCCTAACATCTGTCTAGAAAGGGCATCTAATTTCCCTTCATTTCCATGAGGTTTTGACAGGAACTGTAAAAAGTCTGAGTTGGCAAGTGGAAAGTTGTGTTATGTGAATTCAGTCACACAGTAATCGCACATGCAATCAGGAAACATTGATCAGGATGAAACTGCAGATGCAGTCGCACAGTCATTATTCCTGGCAAAAGTCTGCAGCAGGAGGATAATTAGCACAATTATTGCCTGTAGATAAAAATAAATAAACTGTAGCCTCCCTTCGCATACAGATGGATGTTTCCACTCACATACAGGAGCACTGACACAGCTGAGAGATGCTAGATCTTTGCCAACTTCAGTTTTCTTCTTTAACCAGAAAAGGAATTGGCTCAAATTACTTTTGGAGAGAGGCTAAATCTCTTTACTTGTGCTTTAAGGTTCAGTATAGGTTCTTGTTCAGCACATGCCCTCATACACTCTGTCATCTGAAAGCTGAACTGAATTATACAACTTTGACACTAGTTATCTTAAAGAACTTATACGGATTGAATTGCACTACCACTCCATACATAGCCGGATTAAGGCTCTGGGGGGCTCGGGGCACTTAAGACAAAGGGGGCCCTATGGGGTAATATTGCTATAATTTTAGGCAAATACAAAGGCAATACTATGCTCACTAGTGTTAGGTGCATGCAGCTCCCTCTTCAGGAACAGAAAGGTGTGAAGTGGGACATACCTCTCAACTGTAGTTGCAGTCGGACCAATTTCTGACTAAGCGACAGAGTCACCCAAATTCGGGACTGCCCCACCAGATTCAGGACAGATGGCAGACAGTCCTGCTTTCTCCTACCTGTTCTTTCCACTTTCTTTTTTTGTAGCCTGCACCCAGACAGCTTGTCCTCCGTCATGTCAATTGACCCATATAATTATCAAATTATCTTAGCATGTGTATGTATATATTGGTCATCCCTACCTTCCTAGTCCAACTAAGCATTAGCAGGCCTGGAGTGTGGCAAGGCAACAGATATTAATGTCTGTGGCAGCAGTTAGCATGAAGGTATCTTATTTAATTTCTATTTTGTTTGCTTAATATTAACATTTTTACATGGCCTTGCCATGCATTTCCATATAAAGATAGTGTATGTCCAGAGGAGGGGAGCTAATGGAATGAGTGGCAGAAAAACAGGTGGTAAATTGTGGTTCCCAGTGTCCTGACAGGCAGTGCAATTGTCCATGTGGTTACAGAAAGTGAGACATTAGTTAACATCCATGGCACGATTGTAACTTTACAGTTTTACTGTGTCATTTTCTTCAGTCTCTTAAGATGCCGACTTTTTTAAATGCGACTTTTCAGAGGCAGGGAGAGAGGGTCCACAATATAAGCTGCCCTATATTTTCTATTTGCCGTGGTCCAGTAATTGAAGTCATGGATATCAAATATCCAGAATAATAAAGGGGTTATACAGATAATTAAAGCAGCTCACAGTAATCAAAGGTTAATAAACAGAGCTGCCACCTAGAAATCTTAGGGCCCTCCCATACCTGAGAAAAGGCCTCTAGAACCAACCACTGTTCACACATCATGGGCAGGAACAAAATGGGTTTAGGGCAGAGACCAACGGTGAGAAACCCTTGCCAACTACCATCACATCCCTATATGCAAAATAGAAATAAGATAATTAAATCCAGGACACAAAACAAGCAGTGGTTATTCTGGTGGCAAGTATACAAAATAGGGACATTTCTGGTCACTAGTTTATAATATAGAATACATTGTAGTGGCTAGAATACT
Organism: Mixophyes fleayi; assembly: GCF_038048845.1. NCBI lineage: Eukaryota > Metazoa > Chordata > Amphibia > Anura > Limnodynastidae > Mixophyes > Mixophyes fleayi. The sequence goes on from NC_134407.1 coordinate 163,854,674, forward strand.
AATCAGAGTCCATTCTAGAGAAATGATATAAAACTGGGAAAAGTCTGGTGGCTATTCAAATGTGATGACAAATGTGCAACACAAATTTAATTCTGATGGCTAGTGAATGAAGTGGACTCAGCTTGCAATTATTCAAAACAGATCTCTAATCTGGTGACTAGTACACAAAGCAGATGATAAATTTAGTGGCAAAAATACAAAGAGGTCCTCCAATCTAATGTATAATATTCAGCCAGTTTTCTAATCACCCCCCAACACTGCTAGCAGGGATAATAACAGTCTATAGTTCAGTAAATTCGAAGGTCTGAATAAACGCCTCAGAATTGGAATTTAATTATTTAGATATTTGCATTTGTTTTCACTTTAAATGTCAACTGACCATTTGACATAATCATGCACCCTACTGTTGCTTATGTCCTGTCTCATTGCAGGGGGTCTAGAGCTAGTGGGTTCAGTGTCTCGTCAGATCACATGTCAGACAGAAATTTATGACCGTCTATATTGAATTTAGAGCACATGGTCACATTTTTATTTTCAAAGAAGAAATGTCCACATGAAAGAAATGTATTTTGTCATTCCTATATTGAACAGAAAGGTATTCCTAGCAGAGAAACAATAGAACAGAGTATTGTCCCAAATAATCAATATTTTATAGTGATGTTTCATGTCTACATGCAAGTACATTTCTGGCTTTTTCTGAATATACTGTAATTCACACTCAGGTATGAATCTCCCTCCTATTTGCGTATACACTGCCTTTCTAAGTGACCTTGCAGGGAAGAGAAGATGGGGCTGAAAAGTATTTTTAAAAGGGCACTGTATGTTATCAAAAATTGTCATATTCCTGGAGGCCAATCTGTATTGGGAAATTGGTCCATGTTTCTGCTTCTACCTGCAACAGATAGGAATTTGCTGGCTTCTTCTGTTTCTGCTTTTCTCCATTTTATTTTGTAAGACACATTGCATAATATTATTATACGGTGTCATTTTGTTATCCTAGTTTTTATACCTTGAGACTATCTTGTCATATTAAATTCCATGTAATAAAGATCTGTCTTTGTGTTATTGACAAATTCACATACTATGTAAGCTTGGTCATTTTATAAACTCTACATAATTTAAATACAGGGGATTTTTGGCTAACAATTTAAAAAGTTTGACTGTAGTGGGATATACGATTAGGGAGAACCTCAGCGCTCCCGCAAAGTGCTAACTAAATGATAGTGGCAGTTTTTTAAGCAAAGTTAGTGAGTGTGAGATAGCAAATTGGGGATATTAATAATTTTGTGTCAACCACAGTGATTTTTCTTTGAATAATACATGTCATGCAAGCTGATGTGAGTGTTTGTGAGAGACAGCTAAACCTTAAATATTGCCAGTTCTATGCAGACATTTGGGCACAACTGGTCACATTTCGCTGAATCTCTAAGTGAAAGGAAGTTAACACCATCTTACAGGGAGCAAACTTAAACTTGACATATTTCTGAACATCTAAATAGAAAATTACTATTTGCTAATTTAAAAAGGAAAAAACTATGAAAATTTAGGCACCCTGTCAGCACTTATGGGTCTATTTACTAAGACATGTCTATGGATCTGGTTTTCTATCACCGCTTATCACAGCGATCAAAAACCACTTATCACTATGATTTATCAATAAAATATCGCAGAGACAGCTGTGTTTTATTTACTGCTTTAGGCCAGGCCAGTCTCAGGGGATATGCACATTCACAACTGAAAGGCTAGATGTGGGCTGTCAGTTCCACTAAGTGACAATTTTTTTTAAAAAAAATAGTAAAAAAAAACCAACAAAAAAAAACCTATTCATATTAATATTTTAAAATTATTGCCTAGTGACAAAATGCTTTATTCAAATAATAAAGCATTTTGTTATTCATTTTTTAGCTCCTTCCCGAGATACTTTTTAAATAGGCTTCCCCATGCTTTTCTGTGTGTGTTTCTTTATATATAACTCCTCCTTTCTAGCACCGCTGTAAACTTGTAAATTGACAGAGAAAGTTCCATTTTCTGCAATGTTGTCTATGAGACAGTAGCTGACAGCGAATACTGGTCCTCCTATTTTAGCTATTTTAGAGGCTTTTTGGGTACCTAAGTTAGCTCTCAATGTAAAAAAACATGATTATGTGACCCAACATAACTACTCTCATACTGTTAGGACCACTGTATAACAGGAACCATAAAGTGGCAAGTGGTTTATCATATATTTAAAAATATTAGTAACTTAGATTCCTGCATCTTATGTACAAATAGAACAGCAGCTTCTTAACTGGGTCGGAGCCATGTGTTGGAGGATTTGTCTGTGTGTTAACTAGTTTTATTAAATACGGAAACTAAACACATATTGGACTGTTCATATTTGCAATTGTGCCCAAAACCACTAGAGGGTGCACAGGTTCAAACTTACTCACATCAGATATCAAGTTGGACAAACACCTATAAACAATATTTTCAAGCAACAATAGGTCTATTTCCTATTTACATTATTTTAACATTCACTAATATGTTTTACTATATAAAAACTAGCTCATATGGGGTATGTAATGTGTAGTTTCAGCATTCAAAGATTTGTGATCCTTCGTGAATAGGATTACTGGATGGGAAAGAACTTCATGCTCCTGTTCAATAATACAATAAAGACCTGCATTTTTCCTTGCATGTGGCTGGAAACTTGTTCTTTCCCCTCAGCCATATTTCACTGGGTCTGACGATTCCGTAATGTTAAACGCTCTCGTTTGTCTTACACAATTACCCTTTCTTTCTCTCAAGGCATCTGCCAAGGTTCTGTGCACACCAAATACAGACAGAAACTAGTTTACCCTGGAGGGAACCTCCTCCCAAAATAACAACAAAAATCAAATAAAAAAAATAGAACAAACAACACAGCTTTTAATTACTGAAATACTTATTCTATCTCAGTGATTAGATTAACACATCGTCTATCATCTCTATTAAAATCAATAAAAAGTACAATGTTAACCATATTACTGCCAGACAGTAGCAGACCAATAAATATGATGACTGATCAAATTAAAATGTAAAACAAATAGACATTCTCTAATGTGCTTTACACTTCAGATGACTATGTTTGGAGCATGGACCAATGTGGCTTATTACTTAGACAGCTTTCTCTGAAAGTAATTTACAAAGGGCAACTAATATGCACCAAATAAGTGCCTTTATTTTGCACTGGTATACCTGGATGGTCTGCCCAGCCCGCTTCAAGTTGCACATTGACCTTCCACTCTCAGGAAACTAGGTGTTTAATGTATCAATCTGCGTTTTGCCTTTCATAAAAATGCTGTTTTAAATAATGACAGCAAACCGCTGAGAAATAAACATTTCTATTTTGAAACAATAGCACTTGTGTTGAACTTTTTATTACATTGCTCGGAATGCGCCTAGAAACGCACGCATCTCCACCAAAGTGCAACACAGAGGCGCAAAACAGATCCTGTTTAAAGTATAAGGCAACAGATAAGAACCACCCGTTCTTAAGTAGTGCAAGGTTCAAGACCTTCTGCAAAATAAAATAGCCATGTCAGTGGCGCACGCAGGGGGGGTTTCTGAGTCTCTAGAAACCCCCCCCTGCGCTAACTAAGTGGCCACTGTCCTATACAGCAGCCGTGGCGCTGTCAAAGAAGCGTCCGCGGCGGTGCTGTATTGTATACAGCACCGCCGCAGACGCTTCTTAGACAGTGCCACGGCTGCTGTATAGGACAGCGCTGGCGACACGCAGCCCGCGCATGCGCAGCAGCTCTCTCTCGTGTTTTTTTTTTTATTATTTTTTTCGGTCGGCGGGGAGAAACCCCCCCCCCCCCGACAATCCTCCGTGCGCCCCTGCATGTATTCATCCAAACAGATAGAAATGCCCTAAAAAAAATATGCCCTTCCTACCTCTTTATCTCAATACCTCACTCCACAAAATATAATCTCATTTCCACACAGCTTTGAAGAACGAGATACATCCGTGCACCTACCACGATCTTTACTCCAATCCCTGTCTGTGCAAAGTGCTGCTCCTCCTCAAACTCTATCTTGTTCCGTAAACCTAAGCGCGTTGTCATACCCACTGGTTTGCACTTTATAAATTACCTCCTCTGTCTTTATGTGAAAGCATGTGCACCAGTGAAGCACATGTTATCTGTGCCATTATCAATATCTACTTTCATTCAAATGAAGAAATAAAATACAGGAATATTCAGTGAAATCTATACTGAAAAGAGGGTCCCAACCATCTGCTAGATGTATGTGACCCCCAGAGAACTTTTATAATACATCAACATAAAAACCTTGTCGAAAACAGAAATGACTTATATATGGTATTTTTGCTGTAACCCTGCTGTAAATGGGTCCATTTTAAATGTCAAACTTATCAAAGTGAGTCATCCTAATTGCGCACTCTGCAATAGGCCAACATTTTGAGGAAATATGACTGTACATGAGGTTTACATTTACATTCTGAATCTCATGTGGCAAACTCCCTGTGTGATGCAGCACATATGGTAAAGTTGCCTACGCTAGGCATTTCAGTACCATCTTCAGTGAAGAAATCTCAGTAAATTTATAGGGCCAATTCAATTCTTCATGTTATTTTAGGAATAACGTGGCCTGTGTACTATTACTGTTACTATGGCAATAGTACGCAGAATTACCGTTATTACAGTAATTTTAACACTGTTTTTTGTTTGCAGCCCTCCGGGTTAAAATTGCCTCATTAACAGTAATAGTATTAGCGCCGTGGTATTCCTAGACTAACGTGGCCAAATTGAATTGGCCCCATAGAGAAGAGTAAAATGAAGTACCATTTTCATACCTTAGCAAACAAAACAGAGACATTGATTATCTAGTTTACAACAGAGTATTTATCTATTGTTTTACATTTTTACATAAAGATGCGTCACTAAGAAATATTACTATCAAATTTGCATAAAACTAAAAAAAAAAAAAAGTAAAATTGGCAGCCCAGAATTTAACTTGAGTCAAGCCAAGTTGAAAAAAGGAGAGCTATAGCAGAATATTTACCACCGCTACTAAACTTCCCTTCCAATATGTACAACATCGACATGCAACGTAAACATCTCAGTTTGAGATTGTTGGCTAGAAACATATTTGATGAGCCAATGGAATGAGTATCTTCAGAACTGTAAGCATTCCAAGCATGGATTCCCCACATTTATCCTAGTGAAATAGAATATTTTTCTAGGGCTGGAGGCACTTGGCTTCCTTTTCCTTTAAGCCTACTATTTTATGTAAAAATACATACCTTCTGTATAAAGAAGAAGCACAAAACAAGTCTTGTCATATACAGTAAACAAATATTGAGAAACATATTTTCTCGGTGGGAATGCAACACAAATTCTTCATTAATGACTAGATCACCACATGCAGGAATACAAAGAGAACACAACTGATGAGCCTGCAGAAAATGCAAACAGGAAATGCAGTAAGGTCCACTAGTGAGCCTAAGAAAATGTCAGGATAGGAGTTTAAAGATGCCAGGCAAAAGTTAATGTAAACATAGGTTTCCCATATGTTCACGTAGTCATAATGCGAAGAAAGAAGTATAAAACCATAATATAAAATCCACTGTATGTGAAATGAGAGTGCTGAATATGACTGAACTCAGGTGTGTGACATGGAGCTTTCTCACCCTTGAGCTGATGGATTGGTGTCAAACCACAAGGACATTAATCTTCCCATCACAGCTTCACTGGGTCAGCAGCCCAGAGGAAGCTGGAAGAAAGATGAGCTAGATTATGATGACAAGCAGCAGTTTCCCAACCAGGTGACAGCCTCCTGGAGCTGGGCTATTAGCGTGTCCTAGAAAGGACACTGAGCAGGGTGTTACCATGCAGAGCCGAGCTGAGAACAGAGAAGAGAGTCGCTGTACTCTATATGTCTCTATTATAAATGCATTATAGACACTGTCAGGGGTAAGACATAGATGACACGTTCTTGGAAATTAATATAGTAGGTAGGGCAAAAAAAAAATCTAAAGGAGGGCAGCAGGACGTGTGGAAATAGATACGAATTAAAATGTAATAAGAAAGGAAAGTGGTATAATCAAAGACCTCATGGTGAGAAAGAACAAATCACAAGCTAACCAGTGGGCCTCTGTATAGTGCTTCTACAAAGTAAAAATAGAAGCATTTTGCATAAAGAACCTCATTATTCTGCACTGAGTGCTGCCCTGATGTTAATGGGGCAGCGTATTATTTTGTGGCTGCAAAGGAGATTCAAGAGCAAGAAAGAGGATGTAATTGCTGACAGAATGGTGCAAGTGAAAACGTCACTGCTGTTTTGTCTGCTTTGGCTTCTGACACACGTCAGGTTCGTTCATGCACCCAATGTGCATAAAATCACCTATGTGTCCTAATGCACCGTCACTCTTATTGTGCCTTCCACAGTCATGTCAAAGCATTGTCTACTTTACCATTTAGACTTTCCTCTCATTATGTTAAACTCTTTTAGTTATCTTCCAAATGATTACTTTTTCCTCTTATAGGTACCAATTACTTCAGGAGATGAACAGGATGACAACGCACTACAAGTGCAATGGTTATGCTACCTTACAGCTTTGTACCAACATGCAAAGTAGAGTACACCGTCAATGTTCCCACTTCATGTAAATATCTTAGGTGCTTGTTTTGGTGTTTTAGTGCGGTGTCCGATGCACAATTGCAACGAGATTGCATACATGACAATACGCCAGTCATCCAGTCTCTGGTGTCTTTGCAAAAACATTCATTTCAATCCACAAAGCCTATTGCAGTGGGGTAAAGGGGTAAAGCCTATAATCTCAAGAGCCATCATAAATGACCTTCCAAGAGAAGTGAAAAACAGTTTATGTGATTTCTGGGAATCAGGCTGTAAACATTTTCTGAAATAGTACTTATACACCTGAAAGGAGAGCAGGACATTTTTGGTGTAATAAGGAGGGTTTTTTAGTTTTCAGAACAACTTCTTGCTTAGTTGTAGGCTGTACAACATAGAGGGGCTGCACTTCAATGGGGAAGATACAGATATATATTATATATACATATATATATATATATATATATATATATATATATATATATATATATAATATATATATATATTACACACACAGATCAGCAATAATATTAAAACCATTGTTAAGTGAAGTGAATAATGTTAATTATCTCATTACAATGACACATGTCAATGGGTGGTATGTGTTAGGCAGCAAGTGAACATTTAGTTCTTGAAGATGATGTGTTGGAAGCAAGAAAAAAAATGGATAATCGTAAGGATCTCAGCGACTCTGACAAGGGCCAAATTGTGGTGGCTAGACAACTTGGTGATAGCATCTCCAAAACAGCAGGTCTTTTGGGGTGTTGTGGGGTGTTTCTGGTATGCAGTGGTTAGAACCTTCCAAAAGTCATGACTTGTTGATGCGCGTGGGGAGGGAAGACTAGCCTGTCTGGTCCAATCCCACAGAGGAGCTACTGTAGCACAAATTGCTGAAAAAGTTAATTTTGGCTATGACAGAAAGGTGTGGGGATACACAGTGCATCGCAGCTTGCTGCGTATGAGGCAGCGAAGCCACAGACCATTAATATTACCCATGCTGACAGCTGTCCACTGCCAAAAGTACTTACAATGAGCATATGAGTGCAGGACCATGGAGCAAGTTTCAGACTTTTGAACTTGACAGGTCGTGGCTAAAATATCGAAAGGAATGTTAGTTTCTATGAGGAGCAAAGTTGTGGACATTGGTAGTGCAATTGGATTTTATAAATTCAGAATTTACTAAAATGTTTGAGACATACTTCCTCAAAAAGACTGCATGGGCAGCACGGTGGCTCAGTGGTTAGCACTTCTGCGTCACAGCGCTGGGGTCATGAGTTCAGGGCCTTATCTGTATGGAGTTTACACTGTCTCCACGTATTTGCGTGGGTTTCCTCCCATTCCAAAAAAATACTGGTAGGTCTGGGTGTGTCTGTCTGAGTGTGTGTTAGGATTTTAGAGTAAGCTCCAGTGGGGCAGAGACTAATGTGAATGACAAAATATTCTCTGTACAGAGGTGCGGAACTGATAGCACTATATAACTAAATGGTGATGATGATAGAGGTCTGTGGGGACAGCGCTAAAGAGCTGAAAACCTCTGAAAGAGTTGGACATTGATAATGTAATTTGATTTTATATACTCAGAATTTACTGTCTGATTTCTCTAGTGTTAAACCTTTGATGAATTGGAAAGTGCTGCAATAGCCATTATCTGGAGAGACCAGTTGTTTTCTTACAAAGCAGATTTGTGCAAAATAATTACGTAGTATTACATGATTGTAATGGCATGAAGACTTCTTAAACAAGATAGTTTTCTGTATATTAATGTGCCAAATGTTCGTTTTTTATATCATGTAGAGGACTAAAGATGTTCACAATTAAATAATTATCATTGTTGGAAACTATGGGACAGCGTTTTATTATTATTATTATTATTATTGTAGATTTGTAAGGCGCCACAGTGCTCTGCAGCACCGTACAGTAGGGAAAACAATACATACATAATACAGGGACATACAAGGTAGATAAAATAAATGTAGACATGAAAAAAAGGGTATAGAGGACCCTGCTCATTACATTCTAAGTGGAAGAGGGCGCAGCTGAAACAAGAGGAGTAAATGTGGTTCAGAGTGGAGACTGGGACAGTTGTGATGGTGCATTAGTGTGAATAGTGTTACTGTGGATAAGTCACCTCTAAAAAAGAGATGGGTGTTCAAAGAGCATCTAAAGATTTGAAGACTGTGGGAAAGTCTGATTGAAAGTGATAGGGCATTCCATAAGTGGGGAGCAACACGGGAGAAGTCTTGTAGGCGAGAGTTAGAGGTGGTTAGCAGAAACGAGACAAGGTGAAGGTCAGAGGTAGATCTAAGAGGGCGGGAGGGAGAGTATTTTGATATGAGATTTGAGATGTATGCAGGGGTAGTGTTGTTGAGGACTTTGTAGGTAAGGGTGAGTAATTTGAATTTGATTCTGGATGACACAGGAAGCCAGTGTAGGGATTTACACAGTGGTGCAGCAGAAGTGGAGCGGTGAGAGAGGAAGATCAGTCTTGCAGCAGCATTTAGGATGGATTAAAGTGTAGATATATGGGTGTTAGGAATGCCAGATAGCAGGAGGTTGCAATAGTAAAGACGGGAGATGATGAGAGAATGGATAAGAGGTTTGGTAGCATGTTGAGTAAGAAAAGTGTGTATTCTGGCAATGTTTTTAAGGTGGAGTCGACAGGACTGGGAAAGAGTCTGGATGTGAGGAATAAATCAAAGGGCGGAGTGTGTCAAGTGTGACACTAAGGCAGCGGGCTTGGGAGACTGAGGAAATTGTGGTGTTGTTGACAATGAGGGTGATTTGAGGGCAGGTGGTGACCTCAAATCACCATCTGCCCTCAGATAATAAGCTCTGTTTTGAACATGTTGAGCTTTAGGTAGCATTGGGACATCCATGTGGACATACCAGAAAGACAGCTGCTACACGAGATAGTAGAGAAAAGGTGTACAATGAAAAAGTAAAGTGCCAAGAACAGAGCCTTGTGGGACCCCAATAGATAGTGGGAGTAGATGGGAAGATGTGAGGTAGAAACATTGAAGGAGCGGTTCAATAGGTAGGAAGTGAGCCAGGACAGAACTGTGTCACGAAGACCAATGGAGTGAAGGATGTGTTGGAGAAGAGGGTGATCAACAGTATCAAAAGCAGCAGAGAGGTCCAGGAGAATGAGTATGGAGAAATTACCCTTAGATTTTTCAGTAAATAAATTATTGGTCACTTTTGTGAGAGCAGTTTCAGTGGAATGTTGGGGACAGACGCCTGATTGCTGAGAGTCGAGAATGGAATGAGAGGAGAGAAAGTCATACAGGCGTTTGTACACTAATTGCTCAAGTAGTTTGGAGGCAAAAGGGAGGAGAGAAATAGGGCAGAAGTTGGAGAGAGAAGCTCGATCAAATGATGGTTTCTTTAGAATAGGTGAGATGAGTGTTTAAAGAAGGATGGAAATGTGCCAGTGGAGAGAGACAGGTTGAAGAGATGAGGTAGAGGTGGGCATGCAGTGGAGGAGAGGGAGCGGAGTAGTTGGGAGGGAATAGGGTCGAGTGGACAGTTTGTAGGGTGAGATGATAAGTGCAGAAACTTCATCTTCAGTTACTGGTGAGAATAAATTAAGGGTGGATTGGGGAGTGTAGGTAAAGGTGGGTGGAGTCAGTGGAGTGGGTGGAACTTGGCATGAGGAAATATCTTGTCGAATTGTGTCAGTTTTGTCTTTGAAATAGGTGGCAAAATCATGGGCAGTGAGGGAGGAAGGAGGAGGAGGTGCAAGTGGGCAGAGAAATGAGTTGAAGGTGACAAAGAGGCGACCTGGGTTAGAAGACTGGGTGGATATTAGAGATTTGAAGAATGTTTGTTTGGCAATGGAAAGGGCAGCACTGTGCTGTAAGATGAAAAGATGAATTTATAGTGGAGGAAATCGGGATAGGAACGAGATTTCCTCCTGTGGCGCTCTGCAATGCAGGAGCACTTTTGCAGGTAGCGGGTCTGTTTGTTGTGCCATAGCTGGGGTTCGGATCATCTGAGACTATATGTAGTAGCTGGAGCTGTATTGTCTAGGGCTGAAGTGAGTGTTTTGTTATAGAAAGAGGCAGCCTGATTAGGACAGGACCTTGCAGTCATTAGAGAAAAAAGTTGTTTTAGTGAAAATGATAAGTGGACTGGTTTAAGCGTACTTAGGTTTCGTTGTGTATTTGGGTGGAGGGGGAAGGGCATGAGGTAAGGTGAGGCTGAAGGAAAGGAGATTGTGATCAGAGAGTGGGAAGGCTAAATTGGAGAAACTAGAGATGTCGCAGTAGTGGGAGAATACAAGGTCAAGGGAGTGCCCATCACAGTGGGTGGAAGATGAAGTCCATTGGGAGAGACCAAAGGAGGAGGTAAGTGAAAGAAGTTTAGTGGCAGAAGAGACAGTGGGATTATCAATGGTAATGGTGACCACAACCAATCAACTCACCACTAACAAGTGATGTCACTATAGCTGTTATGTATATTCAGAGTGTTTTCAGAAACAGAATATACTGACAGCGGGAAGTGGTGTAAAACAAAAGGCTTTATTATAACTGTGGTACACACTGCATATATTCGTAACAGCTATTCTGACATCACTTGTTAGCGGCAAGTTGATTGGTTGCGGTCTCAGTCCCTCAGTGATGTCACTGGTTCCTTAGTGGCAGCGTTTTCATGAATAGTGGCTCAGTGTAAAAAATGGCCGTCTTGTTGCGCCGTAGCTCGACATTTTAAAAAGCAAAAGTGGAACAAAATAAGCCCCACCCTAGATTTTCCTGACCATGCGCACATATCCACTAAGATACAACCATTTCCCCAATAGGTCACACTCTTTCTGGGTTCCGAGAATTGGGACAATCCCAAAAACTTGCAGCAGCGTTTAATGCAAAGAGAGGCAAAACAATGGCTACAATGGAGAGGATGATGAATTTGCCAGTCAAGTCAAATGCTGTAAGGCCAGTAAATCTCTCTGCGCCACGTAAGACACCTTGTTACTTTGAGTTTGCTTGCGACTGTTACCTCTACAGATATAACTGGGATGGACCAGTCATTTGGGGTTGAGGCAGAATGAATACGGAACCATTTTGTGAGAAAATAAATCTGCATGCCCAAAAAAGTGGTGCACACATATTTGAGCCTATGCAGATTTGTGTGATTCAGGCATTTGCGTCCACTTTTGAGCAATTGTGAACAAATCTCTTGGAAGTTTAATTGGTACCTAATGGCAAATATGTATTTTCCAAACAAAACAAATGGTTAAAATCAAGGGCATACGTGTATGTGATGTATGCCTGGTACAAACTGTGCGCATATGCTACTGGTGCAGACCTGCACATATCTGGCAGCTTTGCATAGCCAACTCTGCATCTATGTGTATCCTAAAATGCAGTTACCAATTCTCCCTCCGCCCAGGAGAGCACCAAATTTACTGTAACCCATGACAACCAGACTAACCATTCTATTTTCAGTGTGTCTGGATAGGATCAGAGCACTTTATTACTTCTTCAAAACTAGGAACATATGGATGTGCAAGAGATGAAGTCTGTTTTATTAAAAATGAAGCAGAAAATGCAAGCAGGTACAAACGTATGCAACAAGAAGAAGATCTCAAGAAATGTTTCCTATTGAATAAGGGTCTAAGTCATACTTGCCCAGTCTCCTGGAATATACAGGAGACTCCCGAATTCCTGCTAGACTCCCGGGAGTGTAGGCTATTCTCCCGCACTCTGCCCACTTCTAGTGAAGAGGATGGGAGCCTCAATGACGCGATTCGCCTCGCCCCTTTCCACCCTCCCACTTCACACATCCCCCCCTTCCGGGATCTCCCAGAGGGAAAGACTTCAAAGTTGGTTTAAGTACACTCTGCCTATACAGCACTTGCTGTATGCAGACATACACTACACACTGCACAACATATATGTATATATAAAGTCCCATCATAACGCACTGATAAAAAATATTAAAGACTTGAACACCTGTTAATCTAATCATTAATAAAAATACTTGCAAAATATTTTTTTTATTCCCCCTTCCCCATGAAATACATATATCAGGATGCTATTAATGTCTACTGTATATGAAATGCATTTTTATAGTTGCTCCTGAATGCAAACTCATGTTCTAGCATGAATACGGCACTTACACTTGCTCTGTAGCCGGTGAAAATGATATGGTCTAAAATCACGTATTTGAGAGCTTACATTAGATGGTTGTGTAGGCTCTCAACCTTGGCATGCCCTTACTGTACATTGCCTATGTGCATACACCCCTTCTCTCCTCTGTTCTGCCCAAATTGTAGGGTGATGGAAGTGTCCTTTGCATGCAAAGATAAATTGTAGGCACTTGCATTCACTGGCGTATAGTCTGTTTCTGACTGCAACAACAGAAGTGTCTTTAAAAGGCACGCAGTCACCCTCACCCAGATATATACAAACCTGCTAGGAAGGCATCAATATACCTGGAGAGAAAATGACAGTGCCTGAGGGCAGTGGCTGAGACAATAGTAAAGCATCAGGGTTCCAGGTGAAGAAAAGTGATTAAGGTCAATAGTTCACAACTTCCCAGAAAGTGGTAATCCTAACAAGATTATGACTCCCTATCGGTGATGTGGCCGATGCACGGTACCAAGACCCACAGAGAAAACGGGGCACATGGGTGGATTAGCCACTTCCTGGTGGCTGGCTCCTCCCCAGGACACAGCCACCTTAGTACATGTGCCACGTTAATCACCCCAGGGCTGATCCGTCACTCCCCTACCTGATCCCCACCTCCTATTTCTTTCCTCTCCCTCGCTCCCAATGGTGCTCATTAAGCGGGACGGGACTCCATCATGGCAGTCCAGTTAACGGGGACTCCCACCTCCTTCTTCTGATTGCAGGATCTACATGTTGAAGGACACACTGCAGTGGCATTCTTAACAAACCAACCCAGCCCTGCCAAGTAAGATAGCTACCTGTGTGGCATAGCTTCAATTTGGGAGGTACTACTGTGTCCTGTAATTTGAATCAGAGTGTGAAAAAAAACATGATTTTTTTTAAAATAAATTTAAAAAATCTGATTTTTTCAATTTAAATCCGATTATTCAGATTTTTTTTTTAAAAAAATGATCAAGTAAACAAATAAACATAGTAAAAACAGTAATACAAAGTTCTTTTAAAATACTGTATCTTTAATATATCCAATTTAAATGACTTGACAGTGTCACCAATCATGGCATGGCAGAGCAAACTACACACAAATCACAACACAAACTGCAAAAGGAAAGAAACAGCAATGATGTTAAAAGTTACAATAGTTGGTAATTGCCTTTAAATGTTGGTAACAGCTTTGTCAGTACCCAAGCGGTTTCTGAGTGTTGACAGCACCAAACCAAATGTGGAAAATATTCTTTTTACTGAAGCTGATGATGCTGCTGCTGTTAGCAATTGCTCTACTGCTACCATAATATTTTCATTACCAGCTACAATTTCTGAACTAACGTGCATTTTCCACCAGTCTATTGGTACCACTGTTGACAACATCATGGTCAAACAAGAGGTCATTAAACGGGGATGCTTTTACAGTGATCAGTTACATCTTTCAACTGTCCTTTCTCTCTGAATTTGAAACACTGGTGTGGTGTTGGTCATTCTCTCTGGATTCTCGAATTATCTGTTTCTTGTCTGGACTTGTCTGTTGACTTTGCCTCTTTGTATCACATGAGTCACAATTAAATTAGGTCAACAAGCTATATCTATAGATACAGACCTTTTATTAGTAGAGCAGCTAATGAAAGGTCAAAGGACTATGATCCATATGGCACAGTATACTAATTACCATTAAAAGCTTGTTAAAACCCTGGATTTTATCAATGGTGATTTAAATCAATGTTTTAAAAAAAAAAAAAAAATCATGTGACTTAAATCACAATTTAAATTGTGATTCAAAAAAGGTTGATTTAAATCGGCACACCCTGGTTTGAATTGGGGGGCACTACATTGTAGCATAATTTGAATTGGGGGACACTATTGTGTGACAATTTGAATTGGGAGTACGTCTATGTGGAATAATATGAATTAGGTGTACTACTGTGTTGTACAATATAACAAAGTACATTATGTGTGCTCAAGTGTATTTATTTAATTGCATAGGTTTATTTTTCCTTTATTTCTGCCAATATATATATTTATATTTCTTATACTTGAAATTTGTAGTAAACAAAACAAAAAGATACTGTGACAGGATAGGCCTTCTATGTCACCATCCCTTTTCTATATCCCAAAGCTGCATGGTAGCGGGCAGAGAGGTGGTACTGGATGCTGGGTCTCAAACTCAGAACAGTCAGATAACGGATTAGTTTGGTCTAATCTGTAGGTCACAGGAATTTTTGCAGGTGAATAGGCATCTAAGCAGGATCTTAAAGCAGTGATATGTTATTAGCTGAAGTAGCCCTTATAAGGCCAGTTACACACGCCATTAGCCTTAATGAGGATCAGTACTATTGCAGTTAGATAAATTTGGCGCCTGCGCCATTAGCTGAAATAAATTTCTCTAATAAATTATTTCTACGTGATCCAGCCACAGTTACTATGCACTTTTGATTTTGTGTGCGTGTGTATGTGTGAGAGGGGGTGGCCCAAAGCGAATTTTTGCACCTGGGCCCACAATTCACTAGTTCCGCCTCTACTCCCAACATTGCTCCTATATAAAATAAAGTCATAATAAAGCATTTCCTTTATAATGATGATTTGTCATATTTTGTGTTAAAAATCTAGATTACATTTACATTAAAAGGCTAATGTACATAACTTGTATCACTGTGGGCTGCACTACACACAGTGGAATTGATTGGTCGGCTATTCAGGTAATGGGTTTTGTTTTCAGTACAATTCCCAGGGTTTTTTGCTGTGTAGGTGCATTTAAGTGTGGCAATATGTCCAGCAATGTATCACATGGCCAGTAATAATGTCCAGCAAGGTGTCATACGGTAGGTAATAATGCCCAGCAAGCTGTTATACAGTTAGTAATAATGTCCAGCAAGGTGTCATACAGAATACAGTCAGTAATAATGTCCAGCAAGCTGTCATATGGCCATTAATAATGCCCTGCAGTAAGTTATATGGTTAGTAAGAACATCCAGCAAGGTGTCATATGGTCAGAAATAATGCCCAGCAGTATGTAATATGGACAGTAATAATGTCCAGCAAGGTGTCATATGGTCAGTAATAATATCCAGCAAGGTGTCATATGGTCAGTAATAATGCCCAGCAGTATGTAATATGGTCAGTAATAATATCCAGCAAAACCCCAAAACAAAACAACAACACTATTTATTTAGCCTAAGCCAATGTCCAACGAGTGGAAGTGAGGGGCAATAACATTTACAAAGCAAGAAGCTTTTACTACAATCAGCATCTAGTCATTTTAGGGTTAATAGTGAATATTTTTACCACTAACTTGCTACATGGAAACTAGCTTAATTTTGCATCTGTAAATGCTACTCTTTTATAATAAATCTTTGTCGGTTGCATTTCTGATTGTAAACGGTTGCTAGCAAATGCTGTCATGTAATCAGATATATTCATGGTCTCTCATCCCATTTCATTATATAAATCAATGTTTAGTGATTTAAAGCAGCTACAATTGTACAGTTTATAATCATATCATACCAGTGTTCAGCTGGGTGGGGTCCCAAGAATGCACCAACCTTTCACTACAATAGCGCTGGCATTTTCACTGCAGCATGTGCTGATTAAATGTGAACAAGTTCATGTTTCCCATCCCAACCTGCATGAAGTAGAGGTTTTACCGATTACAGTGGCCATAGAACAAAGCTGAGAGTTTACAGAACACTACTGACAAAGGTTAACTCCTTTGCAGCTAAGTTGGACACAAACTGTGTAAGCCTTAAACAGGTAAGTATCAGAGGAGCATTACAAATGGTAAAAGGTAGAACAGCTCTTGTATCTCTCCTTTTTTCTTAGAGGTTTATGTGCTGTTTTCCTGCTCAGCGGTTTCTCTTCTCTTGTAAGACAGCCATTTCAGAAGGGAGGTGAGGTGCCCTTGAACGTCCTCCAGCTTGTGTGTTCTGCACAGTGTGCACTGTGGCTCCTGAGTCCCACTGTATTGTGCCTTGCAGGGGTCCTACTGCCACTACACAATTACCACAGCCTGAGGATGATGTTTCACAATCGTGCTACACAGATCCACAGCAGTTACTGAATGCAGTGGTCTAGAAATAAAATGCAGAAACTGCATACATTATAGTACACAGATACTGCAATAAGTAAGCCCAAACAGTGCCAAATACGTAGCTGTACGCACTAGGGCCAGATATAGGAGGACAATGCTATACTAGAAGCCAATAGCAGATGAAGAAAACTATGACCTTGACTTCTCAGCCTCTTCTGGTTCAGAAAGATCTACAAAAAGAGCTATTACACACCATGGGAGGTCCCTATCGTCTTGTAAAACTAAACATGTTCTGCACTGTTCATTTTTACAGCCTGAAAAGTGATGCTAATTAAACGCAAAAGGCAAAACTTTCAATTTGTCTTTGTGTTTAACCAATCTTCAGATCATCTTTAAGGTACGTTATTACATGCTTAAGAGAGTCTCTCAAAGCTTCCCTGCAGTGTTCATTGTGGTCAGATGCTGGTGAAATGCATCCCGATAACCTCTTGCTCTGTTCTAAGCAGGAGCTAAATCAGCCTCCCCATAGAACTCCTTTGTATATTTAATGCACATATAGCACTTCTGTACCTTGCAGGTAATCTCAGAAATGACGCAAATTGAAGCGAACACTTGTCTGAAATTATTTTCGGACTACTGGCATCATGCAGCGTTTAAGGGGGCTCTGAAAGCTTAAACAGAAAAAAACAGCTGTGTGTGAGTTCCTAAGCAGGCTCAGTATCAAGAAGCATGGATGGTACTGCTAAGTATGGACCATCTTACCTAGGGTAATATTAAATAAAAAAACACCAGGTATATTTTTAGAAGGATAGCTTTAAAAAACAAAAAAAAAAAAGAGAGAGAAAAGTACAGCACACAATGTCAAATGCTGTGATTTTCTACCTTTGCTGGCAATGCTCCCACATGTGTTGCTTCGTGGCCCCAGGATTGACTGAAACGGCATCTGTTACATACAAGATGGCCACATCTGTAGAGGAGAATTTTGGTGGATGTTTCTTGCAAGTTTATGAACAAAAAGAAGCACAACCAGGCAAACTTGGAGGCATTCTTTGACCTTTATCCAAAAAGGGACATTTTCCCAACATGTCTTAAGGTAAGCTGTATTCCCTTTGGTAAAGCTGTATGTGCAGAACACAAAATACATTATTTAGCAGTTTAAGATTAGTGGAACAAGGGGTGTGATTTCATACTAAAGTAAGGGTCATTTAATAAATGAAGAAGGTGGTGGGTAAATAGGAAGACAACATTACTACACACGTTAAGTAAAGTGCATCAGAGCTTCGTAAAGAAAAGGGTATCGGCAGCATCGACCTGCAGGGGGCGCCAAAGCTGGCACATAGCCATGTGGCCAGGGGAGGGCTGTCAGATTTCAGCCCGGGGGGCAAGATTTGACTCTGCAGCTTATTTTAAAGGGAAAAAAAATGCAGGTGGCCCAGTGACTCAGCCCAAGGTAGCCCACCATAGGACCAGCCCGGGGGGCTGTTGCCCCCCTGCCCCTCAGCCCAGCCTGCCCCTGCATGTGGCTGCAGATGTACATGTTTACCTGGCAATAACATTTCTAAATAACCCTAAAATGGATTGGCTTGATTCATATATAAGGCTACATCATGCTCCATCCCGCCCTCTCCGTTCTGCCTCTGACCGTCGCCTCTCTTTCCCCCTTATAACCTCCTCCCACGCGCGTATCCAAGACTTCGCCCGCGCTGCCCCCCTCCACTGGAACAAGCTCCCTCCCTCCATCAGAACTTCCCCTAATCTGTCCAGTTTCAAACGGGCCCTAAAAACCCACCTTTTTCTTAAAGCCTTTCTGTCTCCCACTTAACTTCCTACCTTATCTTCTGCCTCCGTCCCCCTACTCTCCCTCTCTCCCCTGCGTCTCTCTGTCTGTCCACCCCTCCCCTTAGATTGTACGCTCCTCTGAGCAGGGCCATCTCTCCTCCTGTTTCCACCACTTCTAACTCTGCTCTCCAGCTACTTAGCCCTCCTCCTCGAGGGTCCTCCACCCCACGTCCACTCTCGCTCCCTCCTCCCCCCTGGGGGTCTCCCTGTCTTCCGCGCCCTCCTTCTTGGGCTCCGTCGTTTGCAGATCCTCCCTCCCCCTTCCCCGCCCTCTCTAGCTGTGCATTGAGCTTACTGAGTTGCTGTGTTTACTGTACTGTGCTGTCTCCCATTGTATTGTAATTTGTTTGTCTCTGTACGGCGCTGCGGATGCCTTGTGGCGCCTTATAAATAAATATTAATAATAATAATAATAATACATCATACTTTTGAAATAAAAACATTTCAAATATTTACTAGTCACATACACACAATTGAGGGAGCAATTTTGTGACTGAACCAATATTGAAGGGAAAGCAGCCTATCAATTTACTATGGAACCAGTGTTTAGATTCCTCCAAATCACTGTATATCTTCATGTTAAACTGCATGCACCTTCCCTGCTGCCAGATGGGTCACAGCTCTGTTGTGACTAAAACAGATAGATATAGGTGTAGTGTAAAAGGCTGTCAGTTTGCTCAGTCAGTCTCTCTTATTACCTGGGGAAAGAGGCTGGAATTCTCCATAGAGTGAGAAAACTGCTATTTGTGAGCTGGACATAAGGTCCTTCCACACTTAAGGGGAGATTCCATTTAGTGTATTGTGTCTCCAGAATGTCCACATACCCACATTGCGACAATGTTATGTACGCGGCACACTGCCAGCAATCAAATCTCTACTTTGTCAAATGTATTAGTTGGAGCCAATTCACCCCAGAAGACAGTGTCATTACTATGATTATATATTTTAAATGCTCTTGCTTTGTGATATTTGACACAGGATTTATTTATTTTTTCTAAAAAATTTGCTTTATTGAATTTTTCATACTAAAATAAACAGTATATAAATTAAATATAAAAGCAAATGATTTAACATGGTAGGTTATACTTAATGAGTACACAACTTGACTTTTATAAATGTTTAGAGTAGTGTTTCCCGGCTCCTTATAGGGATGCCTATTATTCCTATTAGCAGCCAATAGCATGCTGAGGGTTTTGCGCCAGCTTGGGCGAAGCCTCCAGGATCTGCACAGATGAATACGAATGTCCACTTGCCTGCCTCTCTACTAGACCTTAAAATAATAATCATCTTCCTGCATAACTTAGCATCACATTTAATGGACACCCAAACTCTTTCTATAAAATCTAACAAGTGAGTACCTTATCCGTCTCCTTTAACCCCTGTGGAAAAATCCACGCCACGCCCCCCCCGTTCATTCTGACAGGATGGCAGGTACTTGGAAGACTATTGACTTCGATATGTTTATTCACGTTCTAGGTGAAGGCAGCTCTGTTTGCGGACATTCAAGAGAGATTCCATCTCCTCTAGTCGCTTCACTTTCAGTATTTGCAAATTTGCGGTTTTATTGAATCGCAGACGCGTTCAAGAAGCTCCGTAACCTCTTGCCATATGAGAGAAATTATATTTATTCAGTCGGGTACCACAGTACCATCTCTCTGATCTACTATTCGATACTTGTTAAAGTTTCCCCCACATTGGAACTTCATGAGACAGCTTGGGAAAGGGACCTGGGGCTCACTGTGGGTGAGGAGGGTTGGACCACCATTAGGGAATGCTTGGCTAAAGCATCTGTGAATGTAAGCATCAGGGAAAATTCTTATAAATGATACATGAGGAGGTATATGGTTCCTGAAAGAATTGGTTGCATGTATCCTGAGGCCTCTGATAGGTGCTAGAGAGAATGCAGAGAGATTTCTGCACATTTGGTGGGAATGTCCCGTTATCCAGCAATTTTGGGATGATATGGTTGCCCTGATTGAACAAATTACGGAGGTCGGTTTCCCAAGGCTCCTGTGATACAGTTACTCAACAAACCCATTCGATCCCTGAGAAAAAACGCAGATAACTCTTAATTTTGAGACAATGGGTGCACACTGCTCCCCAATCGAGGGCTGCATTGTTGCAGAGAATAGGTTATATATCCACGATGCAATATAACACTAGTCTGTTCAACAAAACACTTTCTAAATATCACAGGATCTGGGAGCCATTTTTTAGATTTTCCAATATGAGTACTCCAGGATTGGAGTAATGGTGGGCTGAGAGAGGCAGTCCATGTGGCATGACCCCTCTTGTCTTTTCTTGTTTCCTTTTATATATCTTCTTCCCCCCCCCCCTCCTCTTTTCCTTTTCCCGCTTCTTTCAACATTTTACTCTTTGAGCCTTCTCTCGGAAAATTTATAAAATACCAAACTACATTGCGGCCTCATACATTCTGTATTATTGTACACACCGAGAATTGTTATGTAGGATAATTTTGCTTAATGGGCTTAACCCCTATGTTTCTCTGGATGTGCTGTAAATGTGATCTGATTCACAACTTTCCGTGCTCTTGTTGGAATGTGTCACTATCTTTGTGTTTTTTGATGCACTTTAAATTAAACAGTTTATAAAGAAAAAAATCTCACAAATGGGAATATGCCAGTAGAGAAAGATAACTTGAAGAGGTGAGCTAGGGTGGGCAAGTTGTGGGGGAGAGGGAGTGGGGAAGTTAAATAAGCATAGGGTTGAGGGAGCAGAGTGTGGGGTGAGATGATGAGATAATTGCAGAGACTTCATCCTTGGTTACAGGGAAGAATGAACTGAGGGTGGATAGGGAGTGCAAGAGAAGATAAGTGGGGTGTGCGGGATCAGGCAATAGTAAATATCTTGTTTTAATAGTGACGATTTTATCTTTGAAGAAGGCGGCCAAATCCTGGCCTATGAGGGAGGAAGGGGCAGGTGGTGCAGGAAGGCATAGAAGCAAGTGAGAATTGCACAAGATGTCAGGGGTTAGAAGACTGGGTTGAGAGAGTTCTAGGGGATGTAGTATCAGATTAGGGAAGTCAGGTTTTTGTAATAGCAAGGAAGTTGAGGGATTTTTAAATTAATAGATCAAGGATGGATGCAAGTTTGATAAAAATCAGATCTTGCATTCCAGGTTACACTGGAAAAGGGGAGGATAGTAGAGAGATATGGATAAGGTTGGAGGACTTGGAAGTACGCGATGAATGGTAAATTTGGGGAGCAGATAGTGGGGATTGCATGGGTTGGGTGAGAAGTCACCACCAGCCATGAGAAGGAACAGAGAGCATATGCAAGGATGATTTGTGGGTGTGAGGTTTGTTTCTGTTTATGTAGGACAGTGAGTGTAGTGGGTGCTGGGAACAAAACAGTTCATGGGTGCATACAAGCCATAAGGAAAGTAGTGAAGGGAATATAATGATGAGCGAGGGAGAGATAGGATGCTGGAGAAAGAAGAGGAATTTGACGTGGCGTGAAAGTGAGAAGGAGAATGACAGGAGGGAGAAATGAGAAGGATCATGATGGAGTGATAGGAGAGATATGGATAAATGAGGAATAGCTGCAGTGAAAGAGGTGAGGGCTCCTTTGATGCCACCATGGCTGGGGTAATGAGTAGGCAGTCTCTGTATCTGAGACAGCACTATAGTACTGATGGATGAGCTCAGTGGGTCCAGCAGCTGAACAGAGATGGTGGTCCAGGAGAAGAGGAGAGTGAGAAGACGATAATAGGTGAGGTAGGGCATAAAGCAGAGTTATTTCTAATTGCTGTCCGCATGCCACAGTTAATTTGGAGCCGGTATACACAGGCAGGGTAATCTTATATAGACCATCAGTGAGATATTTAACCTCCGTAACTCTCCAAAGACATTAATATGCAATTTCCATGAAGGGAAAAGCAATAAAAGTACTGAACACAATTGAAACTCACCGCAACTACTACTTAAATTTCCTCACAAGGCATTTCTCGCTATCTGAGTATCAGTAAACATCCACACAAGAAATATAATGCACAAAATACAGTTAAAATTTAAAGCTTTTGTGAAGATCACACTAGGAAAACAAAATAGTATAAACTTAATAGCAGCATTGTAGATTTTATTTAATTTCAAGTATTTTAACCTCTAGTTCATATGTTATGTTGAATATATTTTACATTAGAAAATTAGAAAATTGAATTAAATGAAGTTCGCATGGCAAAATGAAAATGAAAATGTGAAGTTACAAATTGTAAACTGCTACACAATAGTCAGGTTTCCCAGTTATTTTTGTGAACATGTGCCAATTAATATTCTAGCAGCCGAGACTAACAAACATCTTAATGGTTGCTATGGGTTACATAAAGTTTGTGTACATAGCACCATTCTCTATACAGCATTCCACATTCGAAATCCTAAAGGTTCAGTTGTCACAATCCATTAAAATAATTTATTAGCTCTCTAAGGGGCAGATTCAATTAGCCGCTTTACTGCAAAAAGTAATGCAGCCTGCGCACTATTACTATAATAGTGCGCGTAATTACCGTTAATATGGTAATTTCAACGCAGATTTTTGCTCGCAGCAGGGTTAAAATTACCATATTAACGGTAATAGGTTTAACATGGCGTTACTCTGGGGGGAATTGAATTCCCCTCTAAGGGGGGTATTCAATTGTTCCTCCGGCCGCCGGAAAAACGAGCGAGTTAAAACTATTACCGTTTATACGGTAATATTGCGTGCAAAAACCGTTAATACGGTAGTTTACTCGCTGAATTTCATCTTGCAGCTCAGGGAGCTGCGAGAT
This sequence comes from Mixophyes fleayi, assembly GCF_038048845.1. Lineage (NCBI taxonomy): Eukaryota > Metazoa > Chordata > Amphibia > Anura > Limnodynastidae > Mixophyes > Mixophyes fleayi. The sequence goes on from NC_134407.1 coordinate 163,878,057, forward strand.
GAAATTCAGCGAGTAATTACCGTATAAACGGTAATAGTTTTAGAGCGCTCGTTTTTCCGGCGGCCGGAGGAACAATTGAATACCCCCCTAAGTGTTGGATGGAGAGGTCACTGCATCTTCATAAACAATTAACATTGTTCTTCAACTGAAACAGTTCATAAACACCTTTAATGATAATTTAGCTCCTCCATGTGAGCTGCAACACTACAACCAATGCATGTTTTCATCGCAGAGGAGAGCAGTGTGATAAGCATATAGTTGTACAGTATTCAGTACCATGGACAGTGTACAGATTATGTACAGCAAAGTTTAATAAAAAAAAAAATATTAACCAAAATAATGGATTACTGCAAACATGATTAACATACTGTCTGGTTTTTAGATTCTTTTAGGACAAATGTAGGCAAACTCATGGTTCCCCAGTTGTTGTTGAACTACAGATCCTAGCATGCCCTGACAGTTTATGGCAGCCTCTGACTGCAATAGTTGCTGGTGTGCCATATGTTCTGTATGGCAGGAAGGGCATGTGGCTTCACAACAGCTGCAGAGTCAATAGATGCCTTAAGTTGTTTTTTCGCTTTCAACTATTTCATCCATATAACACAAATTCTCACATATTCTGTATAAATCACTTTCACAGGGAACTTTTGTATTTTGTAGACTACCCAAGTGAATTTTTCCTTTTTTTGTTTTCAGAAAAACTTGTAATTCCTTTTGGTAATATATTGGGATAAACACATTTTTTTATTTGTTTTGTTTTTCAACTTGTATAAAACAGGGAACATTATTAAAATAGAAAGAAAATGTGCTTAGCCAGTTTTGCTATTTTTATACAGTTAATATAACCTCACAAATATATTGCTATATTTTATGACTTTTGTGGGAATAACTAATGTGTACTTAATTACCGATTACTTTGTTATAATAAATGTTTTATAGATTACTCTGTAAAAACATACAGATATTATATATACACATGAGCAGCAAAGTGGTTAGCATTGCTGTCTTAGAGCACTGGGATCATGAGTTTGATTCCTCTGCATGCTCCAGTTTCCTCCCACAGTCCAAAACATTCTGGTTGGTTAAAGGAGATATACTGGTAGGTTAATTGATATACTGCAAGTTCCAATAGGGCAGGGACTGATGTGAATGACTACATATTCTCTGTACATTGCAGTGTAGTATTATTGGCTCTTACTCTTCCATGGAAGCCCCCCCCCCAGTGGTTATGTCAGATAGGTTTTTGGCAGAGGAAGCAGGAAAGATTCCTTTCCATGTACCTCCATTATTGGTGTAAAACTCCAATGTTCCAGTAAACTTCTAGGAGGGAGGGGGGAACAGAAGCCTCAGAGCGGACAGACTCTCACAGTATTATGAGATGATTTGACTTCAACCTGTCATACCAGGAGTCTAAGCCAAGATGACACATATGCTTATTTCTGAGGCAGCTCTAAAAGAATACATTTTTCTGCAAGGCTGCAAAATGAAAGCTGGAACAAACATATTTTTTCTTTACTTCTATTTTCAAAACAAAATGAGAGTTTAATTTTTATGTTTTGAAAGTCAAATGTACGATGCAGGCAGCAAAGGTAAAAATATTCACTGAGCAGAAAGTATAGCAGAAACGTTTGTTATCTCATCACCAGCATTTAATTGTCCCTGAGCATCTGCTGTAAAGTAGATCTGGTAGAAAGCAATGTGACAGGCTCCCGGTTACAGACACAGTTATTAGAAATCACATCTAAATCAGGTAATCAGGTACTCTATGAGAAATATATATATATATATATATGTATGTATATGTATATATATATATATATATATATATATATCTGTATATATATATATATATATATATATATATATATATATATATATATATATATACACACACACACACACACAGATAGATATATATATATATATATATATATATATATACATATATTATAAATATATTAATCTATAATCTATCTATCCATCTATAATATCTATCCATCTATTATATATATATATATATATATATATATATATATATATCTGTCTATCTATCCATCCACATATTTATAGTCTTCATTGGGAAGAGTTCCCGGTCTCTTTTCCATTTAGCCCATAATTTTACCAGGCCATCTGCATTAAGTTCGGCCTAATAGGTATACATGTATGACTGTTTTAAGTTTTTCTTGACTATTGTTTGAAGTAGCTCTATTATAGGGGCCTTCATCAAATATGGCGTCCTGTACCCAAACTGCCCTCACAGCAAGTCTTAATTGTAAATATCTAGAAAACATTGTTCTAGAGATTCTGAAGTCCTCTCAGATATGCTCAAATGATTTAAGGTTGCTTGGATATCTTTGACACCCCATGTCGGAGCCATATAGACCTTACTCCCACCTTGAGGTGTCATCTTAATTAATTTTACATTTCGCTATAATGGTGCATAATGGTCCACTCCAGCTTTTCCCATCATTTATGTGCAGAGTTCCAAACCTTTAAAGCCTGTGTAACCTCATACATTACTCCCCAATAGGGCTTGTAGTGGAGTATGACCTGATCCTGTCAGCTAAACCAAAAGACTATACAGTTCCTGTCCTGAAGCTTCGGTCACCCATTGTCTCAGATGTGCCAGGTCTGATGCCTAATAGAAAAACTTGAGGATGAGGAGTGCAAAGCCTCACAAAGCCTTCACTCTGCAGAGCACATTTAACCATATTCTAGACCTATTGTCCACCCAGACCAAAGAGGAGAGATATTGTTCTATGTTTTGTAAAACTTAGGCAAGTATGAAAACCGGGGCCTGTTAAAGTACATAGAGGAACTTCGTTTGGAAAATAATTTCTATTAGATTAATTCTGCCTGCCATTGATAATTGTACTTTTTTCATGTATGACTTCTAGTTTTTAAATATTCAAAAAGGGGCTGAATGTTTACCTGAATACTTTCTGATGTATGATCAGACTCCCATAAACCCAGATATTTGAACTTGAAGGTCCACTGCAGGGGAAACTCATGTAGGTTATCTTGTGGGCAGTTAATTCTGGTAGGAAACATATTTGACTTACCCCAATTAATCTTGAGACCAGAGTAGTATTCAAACCTATCCACCAACTAAAGAAAATTATTAATTGAATCGTTTGCATCAGACAGAAAAAGCAGCATGTACTCTGCCTAGAGGGAAATAATATCCACCTGATCCTTCACTACCAAAACTATGACCGCTGGATCAGAATACAGTGATCTAACCCATCCTACGAAAGTGGGACCCATACCAAATCTCCTCATTACCTCTCAAATATAGTAGGTCCATTCCACAGAGTCCAAGGCCTTGGCAGTATCTAGAAATGCCAACTGCCTCCTTATCCTCTTTGTGTGCTACCTGTAAGTGTGATTTGTACCTGTGGATTTACCTGGTATAAATCCAGTCTGGTCTGGATGAATAATTTCAGCTATAACCCTATAAAATACACAATTTTCACAATTTTAGCCAATATTTTTGACATCAGCTGACAACAAAGACATGGGTCTGTAGGAATCAGGATAATTGGTTTCCTTTCCAGGTTTCAGGAGCACTACTATTAGAAATTCCGACATAGATGGGGGAGGGATCCAGACTCATGAATATACTTGATTCGGAAGCCCATCTACACCAGGTGCCTTCCCACTGGGAAGGGAAGTAATCTCCAGATCCACCTCTTCCATAGTAATAGGAGAATCCAAAAAGGTTTTACTATCTACAGATGATTGGGGAATGATAATTCCATCCAAATGTAGGTTTAAGTCCTCTGAGCTATATTGAAGAGAGTGAGGCATACACTTTATCATAATAATTAGGAAATATGTCTGCAATGTCCTGTATTAAAACAAGTTTTTCACCCATACATCACCTGCTCTATGTTTATTTAAATCACAGATGGGTTGGTGTATTTTCGATATTTATGTCACTGTTTGCTTTGCATCTGCAAGGGGAAGCACATGTATTTATGTCTGCTATCAATTTTTGCCTTAATAAATTTGTGTTTTGGACTTTTATGTGTGTTTCTGTTTCTAATATTCACTACCAGCAGTTTGGGTAATGAACAGATCCAGACATACATATGCCATCGTGTCCCACTTGATATACAAGCATAGCAATATAATAAACACACATTTTATTTAAGGCTCGGAAATTGTTTCAAAGAGAGAACATATTCCGTTCCAGAAGTGGAGTGCTTCTCAATGATGACTAAACACATGAAGATCACCTTATAGAAAAAACTTATTTAGTGTTGTGAGATGAGATTTTAAATGGAGACTAAGCCAGCTATCACACTCAAATGGCTACAACAGAGGCTCTATATCTGCTATTAAATCAACCAAAAGCAACTAGTATATAAGCCAATCAAGACTGCAGATGAATTCTACTCATTCTAATCTTCCCTTTATAACATGTCTGACTCAACCTTTAGAAAGGCGGGTAGTAAAATCTAGCTGTATGCCTTCCCCATACCTAAGCTGTCTACTTCACAGACTGCTATGCTAAACAGAGACAACACACTCTAAAACATCAAAGAGACTCAAATCAACCACAGACCTTGGTTCAGAGGGATTCAGGACTCTGCATTACAAAAACTAACTCTCTCATTCAGAGAGCCACGTATGACCAAACCACGAGAGGCAACAAAATTCCTGCACCAGCTGCCACCCTATTTCCCTTCCTATTGTGGATTTGGAATAGTTTGCAAAAATGTTGGTGACTAGGCTTATTGGCATAAATACCTCCTTAATCTATTCTGACCCGGTAGGTGTTGTCCCCAATAACATAATACAAGACTAGTGATAAATATAATTCACCATTTGCAAATCACAAAAACACCCTCACTAGTCCTAGCCTTAGATGAACATATTTAATTTGACAGAGATCTGGAGTTTTATGAAGCTGACTTTAGCCCATATGAGATTTAGAGGCAATTCCCTCTACAGCATAATGGTGCTTTATCAAAATCCCTCTGCACCTCCCTCTGTCAATGGCTTACCAAGTATCCCTTTTAAAATTTTAAATGACACCAAGCAGTTCTGTCCATTATTCCCCATTATTTTTGCCCTTGCCATAGAATATCTGGCAGTGAAGGTTAGAGCCAACACTAACATGGGTGGTGACTGCATCGGTCGTAGCTAATCCAAAAATGCAATATATGTGGATGACAATCTCCGCACCTTCACCCACCCATTGATATAGCTCCCAAACCTGCTACAGGGAATACAAACATATAGTGCACTCTCTGGATACAAACTTAATAAATCAAAACGGAAGTGCTTGACCTGAACATAGCCACAGCCCAACAAGAATCTGCTAGGAAAAAGATTTTAAATGACAGCATACAACTAACTAAGCCGTATTACCAATTATTTTCCACTAATTTCCCACTGCCACTTAAAGTCATCAAACAAGACTTGGCCAGATGGCATCCGATGATCTCTTGGTTGTGCAGGGTGGAAAGTATTAAATTAAATGTCCTCCTCAAACTACTGTACTTATTTCAAATTCTACTAGTCCGTGTTCCTTATGCATTCTTCTCTGGCTTACTCAAATTAACCTCCAGATTCATATGGGCCAGGAGGCAACTGCAGGTGAGGATGGTAACCTTAAAGTGCCCTATCTCCAAATATACTATCAGACCAACTTTCTCAATGCATTCAAATACAAGCATCCCCAGGGATCAAATGGCTTGGAAGGAGACATACTCCAAATGGTTGCAAGCGTCTTGTGTCTATGGCTTCTGAAAATCCCTTAGACCAACCTTCCTGAAGTGTCTTCCCACTATGCTTTTCTCCTGTGACTTATGAGATTGGGTGATATCCTTGCAGCTCCGTTTCTACAGCTCAAGCTCCTTATGACCTGTACGCGATCACCCTGCTAGGCAATTTACCCAGAGTTCTTGGACCTACAAACACCCTCATGGTCATTGATCTTCCCAAACTGTCCTAGAGGACTAATGTTTAGTTCACACAACTAAGGGTGAAGCTAAGCTAAGGGACTCATTTCCACATTGTATAACACAATGACTTTTAATGTGCTTAAAAAAGGGGAACAGTAAGCATGCTTGGTTAAATGGATGGAAACCTCTAGATGCATTACAATATTTATCCCAGGACTGGCTGTGTATCATGTGGCCAGCTCCCATCCTACCCTCGGACAGCCTTCTAAACCATGTATTCCCAAGTTACCACAGAGGCAGACTGGAAACTCACTTTTTTATGCATACTCAAGTTGAAAGGGATATCTAAAAATATTTCTGTATTATTCATTTTCAACATGTTTGAAAACAAGCCTAGAAAGCACATCTATAGGTAGTTGTGCATTTTAAAGCTGTGTAGGCAGCCATCAGTGACTAAGAGGCTAGATGTGTTTCTCAGGCAGTCAATTAGTCATGGAAGGTCGCCTACACAATCACAGGAATAGCACCTCCATACAAACCTTTAAGGTTTCTTCATGGGAGGAATTTTTATGAAGTAGTGACATTGAATGAATAAGAGCTCTTTTTGCATTACTGTACTTAAAAATACATCATAACTAGTAGGTCCACCCAACTTGTGCTAAGAAATTGGGGTTTACATAAAGCAGTGCCCTTTGCATATAGACATCTTCTAATCTAAATTGTCTGCATTCATTTATCTCACAGGTGGAGATGGATGTTTAGAATGAGGAGGAAAATACATTTTTCATTTTATTGCTATCACTGAGATGTATCCAACAGTTGTGTTTCAGTTTCATAAACAGCATTGGCGTATGCAAAGGTTCTTTCAATTTTCTTTTAAAAGCAAACACAACTGGTTCAAGGATGAACTATCTTAATCCATCGAAGACAGACAAACACGGCCTGATTCATCTGCAAACTTAATGCGAATGCAACTTTTGTTTATAAAATTTTAAAAAAATCGGATGGAACTTGCAAGGACAACGTCCATTGTCAAATATGAGCGGATCTCAGGAAATGTTTAGATTTGAATGTGTATAAATACAGTTTGGCTAAAAGCTAATATGCAGAAAGACATAACAAACTGCAGGATACATACACGCATATGTGCAATATCAAGTCCTATCAGAAAGATTTAAAAAAAAAAATTATAGAAAATAAATTAACAAATCTTAATACTATAATCATGAATAAAAATATGTTAAAAAAATATATTATTTTGATATGGAAAAAATTAATCAGGAGGTCCTTAATGCGTACTGTACACACAATGCATTTTTATAGCTTCTCTTACTTACAAACACATATACTGGCATACATACGTGTCAGTCATTACTATCAGTCGGCACTTACATCTACCCTGTAGCTGGTGCAAGGGATACGGCTAAAATCTCGAACCTAAGCTATGCCATCCTTCAAGTCATAAGCAGTTGGAAGTGTCATTTGTGTTTGGACATAAATTGGATGCAATTGCGTTTACTGGCGTAAGGTCCGTTTCTGTGCATGCGCAGAGCTATTACATCCAAAATGTACCAGGTCCACAGTCTGTAGAATTAACTTCATGGACACTGGAGTTAAACATTGTTTCACACTAAGGGGGAAATAGAGGTAAGGTCTACAAAACCGTTTATCAAATTACACCAGGAGCCAGAACTTCATATCATTGTAACTGTATAAGCTTAGGTGTGTCACTGTGTAGCCAGAACACATACAAATAGGCAGCACGGTGGCTAAGTGGTTAGCACTTCTGCCTCACAGCACTGGGGTCATGAGTTCAATTCCCAACCAACGCCTTATCTGTGTGGAGTTTGTATGTTCTCCCGGTGTTTGTGTGGGTTTCCTCCGGGTGCTCCGGTTTCCTCCCACACTCCAAAACATACTGGTAGGTTAATTGGCTGCTATTAAAATTGACCATAGTCTCTCTCTGACTGTCAGTGTGTGTATGTTAGGGAATTTAGACTGTAAGCTCCAATTAGGCAGGGACTGATGTGAATGATGCAGAATCAGTGGCGCTATATAAATAAATGGTGATGATGAAATAGACAGCAATAAAGAAGCTGAAACTGGATCTCAATATATCGAAGCTTTCTTTAAAAGGTTAATTGATAAATGCAATTACAGAGTGCCCATTCTTCTTACACATTTTACTGTTAATGCATTAACAGTAGTACAATAAATCCTAAAATCTCCCATCTATGTAAAATGTTATCCTGCTCTGAGCCATCAGTAGTCATTCTGAATGTAGAATAAAGGCCAAAAGATATTGGAGAGTAACTGTTGATAGAAAGGGCAAAGAAAAATCTAATTTGTCTACTTTTTATGCCATTACAACTGATTGTGTGCTTTGTGAGCAATGACAGAAAGGGTCATTTTACAAACTATTTCCTTGAGGGCACAAGTCCTTGGAATTGCCCATAAAAATGAATCTGCAGGTTTGCGTATCCACCAGGTGGGAAAAGTAAGAACATCACTTCAAAGTCCAACCGATTAACAATTTAGGAAAACATCCCAAACAGTTTTATTCATTTGTCTCCAAAAATACTGCTCTGTATAGTTTTATTTATGTTTAGATTAATCATGAGTCAGAGGACATCTGTTTTTATTAGGTGTGTTGCTTATGTGCTTGCAGATTATTACTGTGTTGATCAAGGAAAGCACCTATAAATGTAGTTTGTTGTCTGCAGAAATGCAACTGGAAGGTGCAACATTTACCTCATTAAAAGAAAAGATAAAATCTCGGGTGCTTTTACAGGTAGAAAAAGTCTCTGCCCTCTCCCTCAGGAAAAGTCTGTGTAAATTCACTCTCTTCATCCCTGTCTCGTTTAAATAGTCTTGTCCTACAAAACAAAATCTTGTACTATCCAACACTTCCTATTGTACAGTGCAAACCTTTGTACCGGTACCATCTTCTCATAAAAGAATGGACAATTCACTGATTCCAAAAGATCAGATCATTCACTGAAAATATCTCCGCTGCTGTGAACATTCTGATCACTGGATTGGCTTAAATATTTGGGACATCCCCGATAAAGAGTAGAAACTGAATAACAAACCAATAATCAGACCTTGGTCAACCAGGCCTGTAAGATGGTTTACATTAGCTAATATTAAAGATTCATGAAACACAGACACTCTGTAAATGTACTCCCTGGAGTTGTTTTCTAAAGAAATAGTATGGGTAATGGTGGTAAAAAAAAAAAAAAAGATAGGGCACCTCTACACCTAGGGGTCATGGGCAGCATACAGGATGGATGACTTTCTGCTGGTATGGACACTTACTCCATGTTCTCCCTCGTCTTTTGTTGTGCAGGTCACTTACTCCATGTTCTCCCTCGTCTTTTGTTGTATGGGTCACTCACTCCATGCTTTTCCATCACTTTCTGTTGTCGGGGTCACGTAATTCCATGTTCTCCTCTGACTTTCTGCTTTCTGGGTCAAGTACTGCATGTTCTCCCCTGATTTGTTGCAGTTTGGGTCACTCTATATTCTCCACTGACTTTCTGATGGTAAGGACATTTGCTCCATGTTCTCAACTCTGACTTTCTGCTGAATTTTTGGGGTAATTTACTCCATGTTCTCCCCTGACTTTCGGCAGTCAGAGGGCACTAACTCTTTGCTCTCCTTGGCTTTCTGCTAGTAAGGTCACTTTCTCCATGTTCTCCCCTGACTTTTGCTGTATGGGTCATTTATTACATGTTTTCTCCTCTGACTTTCTGCTGGTACGATCAATTTCTTCATTATTTAAAATTAAGCAATTTGAAAATTGCAATATACATATAAACAAATAACTTGGGAGTCTAATTTTCTAAATTGAGTTACTTAGAGAAGTATTTATGTTGAAACACTTAATACAAGAAATGACAAAAGTTATGTGGATATTGAACGCAATGTCAAACTGAACAAGCACTAACTAAAACCAAAAACTTGATCTTGCCATTACGAGGTAATACCCCCCTGGTCACTAAATGATTGACAGAAAAAAATATACTGGTTAAAAATTAATTGTTCTTTTTTATTAAGCAGTGATGCTATTGCTATTCATTTTTAAGCTGCCTTATGGCTAAAATACAGCACTTATCTATGTTTATTCTTTAAATAAGGCTCTACTATTTGTTATCATGCAATGGATGCAGAAAAGGAAGGAAAAATAAATGAATGGGTTTTTTTTGTCTTTTGCTTTTGGATTGCCATGGTGTTTAAAATATTTACATTGTATAGATATAATTGGTATTTTGTTCAAATTGCAATTTATTTTTTTTTCTGTATTTTGTGGGTTTTTTGTTTTTGTTTTATTTATTTGTAACACATTACATTTAATCAAGTCTACTTGATTAAAAAATACAGCACTTACGAGAGGCGTTTAAACATATTTGCTCTAGGCAGTAGAAACTCTAGCTGACCCTTATTAATGAATCTTAAAAGATTCATTTTAAGCTCTAGAAACCACACATGGTAAGATTTTGACTGTTCCCCACTACTACATTTAACTGCCCCTGATAACTAAGGCCAAGTGCTGCCTTGTGGCACAGTTGGACTCAATCCATCCATACCTCTTCAATAGAGGTTCTACTGAGGTTTATTGCAGGGCTATCCACATCCCCTCACGTTTTCCCTAAAAAATAAATGGAAATGAGTTTGTTGCTGCATATTCCAGTTCTAAGATTCAGGAAACTAGGGAGAGAGGCATGTTATATAGATATTACATGCCCCTAACATTTTTGCTAACCACTCACCTAACTACTATACTTTTCAAGCTATCAGTACCAATAGGAACCTATAAGAGTGTAACCGATTTAAAAATTCCTAGCTGATTGTTCCAGGCAGCCAGTGATGCTCGAAGCAATATATTTACACCTCCCCCCACCGCAACATCATAGCCTGACAGTTCAAGTCCACTGATGTTGATGGATAATTCTGAGGTGGGGGAAGGGGTACTCGAAGAGTGTAAGCATGCAAGACTCCCATCTTGAAATTTTCAAATACATTAGGCTGTTACAGGTAACTATTGGTCATTCATAGGCAGCGGTTTCCACAGTCAAAAAGATTATTTAAGTTAGGGGACATGCTATATTAAAATGCACAAAAAAGTGGAGTTAGCCTTTAATACAAATATGGAATGAGTGGAATATGTAAAAGGCTTAGACATTAGAGTTCAAAAACAACAGAAATACATCAGAAAGAACTTACCGCTGCAATATAATCAGAGAAATTATAGGAAGTTTGCACAGTAGCTATTCAACAATTTCTTCTTATTAGGGAAACCTGTTATTATGCACATACAGAAACAGAGAGAAAGAAACGCTCTTGGCAGCATGGCTTTACATGGCGTTAATGAACATGATAGAGTAGAGTCCTTATTGACAAAGACAAACAAGAGTAATTATTCAGAGAATTTGAAAGAAATATTTTCAGCACAACTTTTTGAGTAATGCGACAACACAATTTAAAATATAACAAAACTACTTGTAAAATATTACGTAATAGGTAAATAATTTTTATTACATTTATTGCAACTATTATTACATATATAAATTAAATGTACAACTTCTAAAGTCTGGGCTTTGCTTTTCCCACTAGCTACCAGGAGTGTCGTTCCCTGTGTACCCCAGCTACCAGAAGTGTCGTTCCCTCTGTACCCCAACTACCAGGAGTGTCGTTCCCTGTGTACCCCAGCTACCAGGAGTGTCGTTCCCTGTGTACCCCAGCTACCAGGAGTGTCGTTACTTGTGTACCTCAGCTACCAGGAGTGTTGTTCCCTGTGTACCTCTGCTACCAGGAGTGTCGTTCCATATGTACCTGTGCTACCAGGAGTGTCGTTTCCTGTGTACCCCAGCTACCAGGAGTGTCGTTCCCTGTGCACCCCAGCTACCAGGAGTGTCGTTTCCTGTGCACCTGTCACGACTTGCATTCTGCAGCTACTGTCTGCAGTGACTTTATTGGATTTGTTGGGTATATTATATCCTACTTGTAGTACTACTGTCCACCAAAGGGGCCACTGTGCTACTTGGACTATTTTTCCTCATTATCACTGGGAGTTGTTTCACCTGCTGCTGGCCTATACAAACCTGCCTGCTTCAAACGGTCTTTGCCAGATCATCAGGTCACTCCTATGAGCATTTCCATGTGCTTTGTTCCTGTGAGCATTACCTAGTGCTCAGCTCCTGTCTGCACTATGCAGTGCTCAGCTCCTGTCTGCACTATGAAGTGCTCAGCTCCTGTCTGCACTATGAGGTGCTTAGCTTCTGTCTGCACTATGAGGTGCTCAGCTCCTGTCTGCACTATGAGGTGCTCAGCTCCTGTCTGCACTATCAGGTGCTCAGCTCCTGTCTGCATTACCAAGTGCTCAGCTCCTGTCTGCACTATCAAGTGCTCAGCTCCTGTCTGCACTATCAGGTGCTCAGTTCCTGTCTGCATCACCAAGTGCTCAGCTCCTGTCTGCACTACCAAGTCCTCAGCTCCTGTCTGCACTATCAAGTGCTCAGCTCCTGTCTGCACTATCAAGTGCTCAGCTCCTGTCTGCACTATCAAGTGCTCAGCTCCTGTCTGCACTATCAAGTGCTCAGCTCCTGTCTGCACTATCAAGTGCTCAGCTCCTGTCTGCACTATCAAGTGCTCGGCTCCTGTCTGCACTATCAAGTGCTCGGCTCCTGTCTGCACTATCAAGTGCTCAGCTCCTGTCTGCACTATCAAGTGCTCAGCTCCTGTCTGCATTACCAAGTGCTCAGCTCCTGTCTGTATTACCAAGTTCTCAGCTCCTGTCTGCATTACCAAGTTCTCAGCTCCTGTCTGAATTACCATCTAACGGATCAGTTAAGTCTTCAACATTGTTGTTCCCATTGAACTGTTGCTCTGACTTTTCATCTCTGTATATCTGTGCCACGATCCGTGGTGGACTGTTATCTGTGTTTCTTAATAAAACCACTTTAACCACTTACCCTCTCTCCGTGGTCATACCTGGGAAATCCTGACAGCACCCCAGTGTCGTTCCCTGTGTACCCCAGCTACCAGGAGTGTTGTTCCCTGTGTACCCCAGCTACCAGGAGTGTCGTTCCCTGTGTACCCCAGCTACCAGGAGTGTCGTTCCCTGTGTACCCCAGCTACCAGGAGTGTTGTTACTTGTGTACCTCAGCTACCAGGAGTGTCATTACTTGTGTACCTCAGCTACCAGGAGTGTCATTACTTGTGTACCTCAGCTACCAGGAGTGTCATTACTTGTGTACCTCAGCTACCAGTAATGTCATTACTTGTGTACCTCAGCTACCAGGAGTGTCATTACTTGTGTACCTCAGCTACCAGGAGTGTCATTACTTGTGTACCTCAGCTACCAGGAGTGTCATTAGTTGTGTACCTCAGCTACCAGGAGTGTCGTTCCCTGTATACCCCAGCTACTATAAGTGGTGTTCCCTGCGGATCCCAACTACCAGGAGTGGTGTACCCCAGCTACCAGGACTGGGCTTTCCGGTTTACCCCAGCTACCAGGACTGGGCTTTCCGGTTTACCCCAGCTACCAGGACTGGGCTTTCCGGTTTACCCCAGCTACCAGGACTTGACTTTCCTGTTTACCACAGTTACCAGGACTGGGGTTTGCCTTTTTCTCCTTGGTTTTGAATGATACATCTAGATGTTCAGCTCACCGCCTTTTAAGGTGTACGACTACCCTCCACACCTCTGGAAATTACTTTTGGAAAGCACCTAGAAATGCACTTCTCCACCAAAGTGCAACATAAGGGCGCAAAAAGGGTCCCATTAAAACTATAGAATGAGCCCACAAGGCCGCTATCTCTGAGCTGATGCAAAATTCCAGTCCTTTTGTATAGTGGAAAAGGGCATGAGCTCCACCACACAGCAATGAACTTCCCTAAAAATACACCTCCCTCAGCCTTTGTCTCATTACAATAGCCTCACTCTGAGTAAACATTGTTTTTGCATTGCTCTCCAGTGCGCTTACTCCATACTCTACAAGGACCGCCCTCACTTCATCCAACTCCTCCCTATCTGTGCAAACTTTTGCTCCTCCACACTCTGTGCCATCTTGTTCCACAAACCTGAGCCAGTGTTCTCCCCAGCACCAATTTCCCTGGTGTCCACCCGTTTCAGTCCTATTATAATAGAATAAACCATTGTTTCTCCTATTAGAGCAGGCACTATGTGAGCACTACAGCCAGTAGTGTGTGTTAGACCACTGACCACCAGTCTGGCCAGTCCTGCCAGGTGTGGGCAATAACCTCCCTACAAAATTATTATTATTGCAAAGTATTACAACTACTCCCACCCAGCTACTTTTTAATGCCACCCAGCTGGCAACATTTTCTGGGCAGAACACTGCGTCTTTTGCCGGAAATCTAGTTGCTCATTGACATGTCTAGGAGCATGGCAGGACAGAAGCAGATTTAGCGGACATTTGTGCCTTATAAAAGGACCTTCTATAATTGCAATTTTGGCTAATGTATATTAATTTACCTGAGATGTTACTGTTAGTAGCTGGGTCAGCAAGAGTGAAACAATAAGTAAAGAATATTTAATGCTGTTAAATGTATCATTCTTGTACAATTCTTAAAATATTACCCTAGACAAGCCTATTACTGCTATTGTCCTCTATCCTCTGTGACACACAATGCTGATCAGTGTACCAAAATGAGCAGCAGTCTCCAGTTACTGTAAAAATAATGAGCACAGCACTGCCTTTTGTTCTCCAACTCTAAGGATTTCTAAAATCCGTCCCACCATGTACCACAATGCCAGAAATACTGCCTGTCCAAGCAGCGGAATTTGCATTTACACCAATTGCTACATGAGAGACACAAACTTGTGTAAACTGAATTGCACACATGGTCTGCCCTATATTTGTCACATAGGTGCATGGAAATGATTTGTCCAGTTTTTTGTTGTTTTTTTTAAGTACGTTTTATTAATAGTAACATCGTATCTTTAACATAATTACAAAATTCTCAAAAGGTACATTAACAAGTACTTGTACATATATAGATAGACACAATGTACAGTTTTTTTCTCATCATGCTTTTACAGTGTAGATTTGACTGCGTGTTGATCTTGTACCGTGAAGATGTTATTTATTTTTTTATTTTTTTTAAAGCAAAACAGAAAGAAAAAAATAATAAAGTGAAGAGAAGGGGGGTGAGTAAGAATGATGGGCAAGAAAGGGGGGGGGGAAGAATTAGAGGGGTTAGGGGTAAGGAATTCACGCCTTTAACAAGAAGAAGTCAGATCCATTAATTTCAATAAGGGATTGGTCTTACTAGAATTGAAGCAGGGGTTGATTATGGTGTGAGGCCCATGGAGACCAGACTTTATGGAAAGACACGGAGGAGCCCCTCAGCACACTAGTGATGTGCTCCATTTGGTAAATATGCCAAACCCGACCACAGACCATTTGGAGAGTAGGGGGTGTGGGACTTCTCCAAGAAGCAGCTATCTGGCAAGTAGCCGCGCTGATTATGTGCCGGAGGAGCTTATGTGCATGTGTAGGGATGTCCGGGAGAGGCAAGGGTAATAGTACATGCTTAGGGTCGGAGGGTATGGGAGTGTCGAGGACCGCTGTAGCTAGTGTAAGAACCGATGTCCAGTACGAGCGTATTCTGGGACAGTCCCACCAAATATGCATAAAGGTGCCAACATGGCCACAATTTCTCCAACATGTGGGGTTCGTTTGTGGATATATAACATGGAGCCTAGCAGGTACATAGTACCATCTATGGAGCAGTTTATGGGCATTTTCTTTGATACGGACATTTATGGAACAACGCGCTGTCCATTCATAAATGTCCGACCATTCTTCTGGATCTAGGGACGTTCCCAGGTCCGCTTCCCACTGTGCTTGGAATCGGTCCTTGATCTCTGTGGAGGTGGGGAGTAATGCGTTGTATAGCGTTGAAATGAGACCTTTTGAGGATGCTCCAGAGAGGCACAGATTCTCAAATGTCGTGGGAGGCCTAGAAGATAACTGAGTCTTGATCTTTTGGTGATAGTGTCTAATCTGTAAGTATTGGTGGAACTGTCCCATCACAAGCCCGCACCGGCTCGCTAAGTCTGAGAACTGAGGGAATGTTTGTGTCCTAGTGATATGATTTAGTAGCAATATTCCACCTTCCCCTGCCCATTTTGTGTGCATAGGGCGTGCAAGACCAGGTGTAAAGGCTGGGTTTGTCCAGAGGGGTATCATTATCGATGGTGTTGGAGACAGATTCGCCATTCTATTACACCGGGTCCAGATTGAGAGGGAGAGAGCTATTACTGGGTGAGTTCGGGCGGGGGCTGGGCGCTGAGCGGTTGGAAGCCAAAGTGCAGAGCAAATCGGTGAGCCTCCCAGAAGGTCCGATTCTATATCAACCCAGACCCTAGTTCCGGGCGGAGAGTGCCATTGTACACATTGAGCTAATCTAGCCGCATAATAATAATTCCGAAAGTTAGGGATGCCGAGGCCACCTGCCATGGGAGGGCGCTGCAGAATACGAGCAGAGATCCTGGGTCTTCTATTTGACCAGATGAATCGCCTTACAGAGGCTTGCAGCAGTTTTAGGACAGAGGGGGGAACTCTAATAGGGAGGGTGTGAAAGAGGTAAAGCAGTCTGGGGAGCAAGTTCATTTTCACTGATGTGATCCGCCCCACCCAGGATATCATGAGATTGTCCCAGGAGACCATATCTTTTTTGAGAGAAGCTATAAGTTGGGGATAGTTTGCCCGGTAGAGATTTTCTACCTTTCTGGTAAGTCTAATACCCAGGTATTTAATACATTCGGAACTCCAATGAAAGGGGAAGTTTAGCTCCAGGAGCTGCTTTAGCTTAGGGGGGATATTGAGATCCAGGATATCTGTCTTAGTTGTATTGATCTTAAAATTCGATACTATGGAAAAATTGTCAAGTTCTTGGAATAAATTGGGTAACGATGTTAGGGGATTGGTGATGGTAAGGAGGATATCATCCGCATAAAGTGCAATCTTATAAGTGCTAGATGATAGCTGTATGCCGGAGATGTTGGGGTTCTGACGTATTTTCACGGCTAGAGGTTCTATAATTAATGCAAATAAGAGGGGGGAGAGGGGGCATCCCTGTCGGGTCCCATTGCGAATCTGAAAGGCCGATGAGGAACACCCGTTCACCTGGACAGAGGCAGTTGGATTGGCATATAAGGCAGAGACTCCCTCGAGAAAACGGTCTTCGAAACCATAAGCAGCGAGGGCTTTCATCATAAAGGGCCAGGATTTGTCCAGTTTTACAAGCTGTGTCCCTCCATAGAAATCTCTGATTAGCGCCTCACAATTTCAGGGCTGTTCAAGATTTTTACGTGGTGGGGACATATACAAATAGAAAATGGATGCTTGTGGGCTCCCACCTATTTTATAGAAAATGACATCAAAGAAGAGAGGGTGCAACATAGACAGATATACATACATACATACATACATACATACATACATACATACACTAAATACGTTGCTGTAATGGCTTTGTGAGTCCCATCAAATCAGCCAAAAAAAACCCTGTGTCCTGCAAGGACGACCTTGTAGTGGGTTCAAAGAGGTTAAGCAACGTAGTAATGAAAGTATGATTACAATGAAACTCTGAAAGGGAAAGATGGACGGCTGAAAGGAAGGAGGGGATTTATTGATTTCCAATCACTGCTTAACCCTGTGACTGCCAGATGGGATCACTGTTCCAACACTATGCTTTACTGCTACTATTTATGATGTTATAAGAGTCAACTAAAAAGCGACACCCAATATATATTGAAGCAGCAAATTAGATTATTCCAGCACTTTATAATTGGACGTATAAAGTACTTATTATGTGTATTGTAAGAGTGGGTCTGGAATATATGGGTCTCCAAAACCAAATAACTTATTTTGAAAGAGAAGATGTGCTGGAAATGAGCAAACAACTCTCAGACCATTTTGTTTACCTAGCAAAAAAAATAAAATAAATTATGATTTCAGTCCAATGTCCTTTTAACCTTTTAATAGCACAGCATCAATGTGAAAGTACTTGTCTGGGACTCAGTATGTACCATTTAAGATGCCCACACACAGTGCAATTTTTGCAAAAGTGACCAACAATTGTATTGTGTGTATGATACTAGGCAATTATTATACCTAATTAAAATCCGGTCTTACTGGTTCAGATCTCACTAGAGAAAAATCAGGTTGAACAAATCACCATGCTGGTTGGGTCATCTCTCAATCTGAAGGCCAGATCACAGTGGTACAAGTAATAAGAAAGGGGGAATAAAAGATTAATACACCTGAGAACCGTCCTTCACAGTTACAGAATTTTTGCAGCAAAAGCAAATTAAATGAGATCATGAAAACAATGATCTAGCATATTCTACCACTGCACATATGGTTGTGTTATTTAATTAATATCACAACAGCAAAAAGTGTTTTATTCCATTTCATCCCTGCATAATAAGGTTAACTCAGACAATTTAGGAATATTGTAGCGTCACCCATGATACCTTGTGATGAATTCACTAGGACGTGTATGTGGTATCAGTGGGCTTCAAAATAGATATCTATTAATCTATATGGGGACAGACCTTTCAGTATTAGTAGAATTGAGTAGACGGATCATGAACAAACCTCCACTAATTTCTGTACCATGAGTAGTGCATACATTGTAGTGATCAAAAACTATTTTGAGTACTGCTGACACAGCCTTAACCTGCCGGTGAATGCAGAGCAGGGTAATGCATCACATGTGGCTTTATGGCAATACTACGTACATACCCTTAGCAAGATACAGCAGAGACAAAGATATTCATTCTTCACAGGACAGAATACAAAAACATTATAAAATGTAAAATACTATATTAATAGTCCAGTACCCTGAAGACCTGTAGACTATCCCTGACGTAAGCACAAGCTAGGTACCAGCTCCAACACTGTAGAGATTATCAGAGTCATGGGCAGTGGTAAATGTAGCACATACGTTACCAGCATGATAAGGAAGGGGTGCACATAGTTTTGTTTATTGCAGAACTAGTTGGTCCTGGAGCAAAGGTAGTTTAATAAATCACAGCCAGAGCATCGCAAATGTTTATCTCTATCTCTAGGTCATTTATATGTAATAATAGTAATTGTAACTATTGGCCATCAAATTTAACATAATTCCTCTACCTGGTGGTTTATCATTTGGTCCAGGGCAAAACCACATCGAGGAACAACTATTTGGATATAATATCCCTGCTCCATTTTGCTAGTGGGACCACCTAGATTCTCCCCTCTTGTACACGTTTGTGCAGACTAATAGGAGCTTCAGCGCATATGTGGGAGCGTCAGATGGAACATATGAGTCCTGCCACGGTGGGCATGACAGTACACACATTACACTGAGAACTCCTGAATAGATGGACACTTTATAGGTACTCAGTTGTCATTTAAGTATTCCTGACATACTTTTAAAGCTGCACTACTATATAGTAAGGGGCCACAGGCAAAATGGCTGCTCCTTTCCCTATTACAGCCCCGCCTGAACACCACAGTTGGGGTGAGTGACCAACCACAAGCCACAACAGGCTGTGCCTTGTCAATGGTCCTCCCACTCACACTCCTTCTGCCTCCGTTTAAAAGTGGGTAAATAAATTGCTTTGTCAGTTCTTTATTACTGGACAGGCAGAACCCTGAGAAACATTCTGCATGTAACAAGCCCCAGGGCTCCGCTTCTTACTAGGTGATAGTGCAGCTTTAAAGGACAATTATAAAAGACCTTTAATGCATGAAACAATCAAATACAAAGTTTTCTTTATCAGTTCCCTTTAACATGTAATTCTGGTCCTAGTACGTAACTTGAGGTGGACAAAATTAAATAGAAATTAGCCAACAGTATGTTTGTTATTTAAAGAGCAACAGTTAAGCTCCAGCAGAACACTTTCGGTGGATAACTTAGTTTGAATTTGTCCAGCTGTCTACTATGGCTTGTATGGCACTCAATTATAACAACAAAAAATGGTTTGTGGAAGTGTTCACGTCAGATTATCTTTACTTACAATTATGAAGTACACACGCTAAGATAGTGACACCGAACAAAGAGACTGTAAAGGGTCTACAGTACGAAATTAACTAATGGTCTTTCACCTAGGTAATATAACCATCCTCCTGAAAATCATGCATGTTGTTAACACATTAGAAGGATATGGACAGCTAAGGATAGATACTGATCAAACATTCTCGAGCAAGAAATTGAACTGACATCTTAAAACCAAATGGTCAGCGTTGAAAACAGATGCAGTAGCATTACAACAGGCCGGTAGACACAATGCTCTGAATTCATTAAACTTTGTTGAACATTTCGCCTACTATTCCAACAGGAATAAATGAAAAAGAAATGGCAGGTGAAATAAGAAGTTGATATACATGACCCATTTCGCTTAGTCCAGTGAATGACACTTGTTTTGTATCCTGCATCATCTGTAATGTATACATGCCCAAAATGCTGTTCTGTGGCGCCAGCATTTGTAATAACTAACTGACGACTCTGAAAGCCTCCAGCCCACTTACACCTGGATATATACAGAGCTGATAAATGAAAAGGTATATTGCAGGTTGTCACACAATACATACACCGCACCAAAATGAGAGCCAGACTGATGTTAGCGTTAGCTGTATTTATGTGAAAACGGCTGATATAGTAAACTCCGCACTAGGCCTACTTTGTTTACCTTGGGTTATATGATGCTGATTATATTATACTAGGCTCATCCAAACAGGGGAAATAGACAAACATATGATTTCTGAATATACACAAAATTTCAGGCTAATAAATATTCAATCATTTTTTTTAAATGTTCTTATAAACTGATGGCAATATAAATAATAAAATACAGTATATACTTATATCAATATCAAATTAGTCTGATGTTTTTAAAGGTTCTGTATAAGAGACCTCCATAGATCCAGCACCGCACATAACAGGTACATCCATGAGCCTAAAATGTTAGTATACCAATAGGTATAGGGTGTTAAATTTCTTCTGTAGATTATTCAACAAACAAGACAGTGCAGGTAGCTTTGTGAGATCATATAGTGTATGAATATGTAAATGAGTACAGTTCACTGCTGAGGAGGTCATGCCACTTTCTGCAAACCATCTCCGCAAAGCAATATTGCTTTATGTGTATTAATCACCCAGGATGCCCCAATATAAATAATTCAAACCGCAATACATAACAGCCTCAAGAGCTTGCAGTCCAAGGTGACACTCTCAGTTGGGTCACAGAATAGCTTGAATCGGAGACATTTGAAGTTGATTTTTCCCTGCAGGGAACCTTAGTCTCTGCAAAGAAATATCTCTCAATCTCAACATCCTTTGTACAGATAACATTGAAGCCCCTTTGTTTTATCACTGAATTATTCAAACAAAAATGTCTTTTTTAAAGAAAGGAAAAAAAAAAAACATGATCTCATTGGTTTCTGATAATAGATCCCAGACACAATACAAAGCTACAATAACCGCACATAAAAAGGGAGCACATTAATATTGCAGGTGATTTCATATCATGGTTACAATCAGATCTCCAAACCTCAAATGCAAGAAAAATTAAACCCGTCAATGCAGTGATTTATTGTATATTACAACACATTTATTGTAGACTGAAAAAAAAAAAAAATCAGCTCCTGCCATACATTAATACCTGCAGAAAAAGACACCGCTGGACAGCCTTTAGTGTACACAATGTTATTAACCTGCCCCATTGAGTCTCTATGGTTCTCCTTTAATTAGAAATACTGGCTTAGTAACAATAACATATCCACATTGTCCAAACACTCACAGACAAACCTCTACAGCTGGTATGTGTATATATAATAATGTTGCCTGCATACAGTTTCTAGGGCAGAGAGCTGTACGGTCCCAAGAGCCCAGAAAACCAGCCCTGCTTCTTATGCTGACAGAAGCCTTTCTATGTTCTGCATGGCTACAATGCACCCATCTCCCTCTATTTCCATCTATCCCTGCTCCCTTCCTGGTCACCTAAAGGGCATCCCTGTGCTGTAAACGTCTCAGCATCTCTTTCTTCTCCTGCACATCCGTGGAGAGCTGAGCATCTGCAGCATCACCAGCTCCTTCTCGCACTGCCAGCACCCATCCGCTTAACACACATGTCAAGAAATACCTGCTACTTAAGAATGGATGCACAATTTGGGGGTGACATGCCTTGAGAAGGTGAGTTGCCCATGACGCTCCCTTCCTTTCCAGCTTTCTCCTTGCGAGTCGATCAGGCCGAGAAGAGCATTGAGGTGGGAGGTGTGTGGAAGTGAGAGAGGGAGAAGGAGACAGAGAGAGGGTGTGCAAGTGTGCGATGATGATCAGGGGAACAAAACAGGAAGAGCTCAGTCTCTCATGATACATTAATGGGCAGTGATCATTCTCTGCTCTCTCTTTCCCTCTCTTAAAGGATCCCACATTAAAAGAAAGGAAAGGTGTCTGGAATAATGCTGGCCGATTCTTATGCTAATAAGCAGCAGTCTAATAGGGTAGAAGGGGAAGGGCAAAAAAAGGGAGAGACAAATGTCATTCATTAACATGACACAAATACATCAGGTCGCTGGGATTCCCTACAGAAACCTCCTCCTAACTTCATAAAATAATCATACAAACACAGGCCTGGAAATGAATATTGATTGAGTACTGGAATGAGAAGAATGTAGAGACAAAGCAGAGAACCTTCAGAGATCTTACCCCTCTGAGACATGACAGTTTTGGAGTCTGATCTTGTCTACCTGGTCTAAGATTGCCTGACAGTAGGCATAGGAGAAATATACTAAATCTAAGGGATTGACAGGCCTATTTATCAAGTAGTGTAATTTAACCAAAGTACACTTACCGTCATTCCGACGCAATTTGGAGAATTCTTCAAATGTAGGAATATTGCATCGCTTTGCATTATATTTTCGTTTTTATTAGCAGTCACCATAAAATAGTATGGTGACTGCTCCCTAACGCAAACTAACAGGTTCCGAAAAAGAGATTTTTTTCAGAAATTTGTTATGTTAATGTACGCCAGCTTCATCCTAGTAAATGAAGTCTTCACTTCACTTTTCATTTATGTCCAGCTCTGCTCTTCAGAGGGCTGTATATAATCAAGCCCTGCACAGAAGTGTGATAGCCAAGGGCTTCAGGGCAAAACCTACAAACTCACATTGGCTCCAAAAGTTCACACATTCTGGCAGAAATATAATAAAGTTGCATTCTGTGGAATATGATTCCCACTGTACATAATCACATTGTATACTGCACACAGCAATTCATGTTCAAACCTACATAAAACATTTGGGTTGAATGAGAGACGCAAACTGGTATCTGATAATTCACTAGTTCTAATTGTATCAATTTGTATTTGCAGAGGAACCATCTATGAAATTGCCTAGCAACTCTCCCAAAGTACCAAAGTTACTCCCAATATTAATAGACACATCCAAAAGACAACCGCAAATCTGTTAATGTTTGTAGATAGGATGTGGTATTTTTTTCATAGCCTACAAATTTTGCTGTTCATACAGGTTTTAAACTTTGAAAAAACTCTTTATAGACAGCAAAAGCAACAGTGAACTTGGGGGCTACAATTTTCGACAATGGTCTGCAAACGGAACATAAATTCATTTTGACAACATAAAAAACAAATACAGCTACATATTGTCAATTCTCAACATGTGCTAGTAGTAGTACTGTATAGAAAGAGTACGGTGCTTTTGCTTATGCCGCACTCCATTGTCTAGCCCCATTTAAAGGCACAGTTTATTTGTACGCACCGGCCCCTTAGGCACTATGTACAAAGACACCACTGGAGCAAAATGATTGCTCCATATCTGCAAGCAGGAAACCTTCATTTTATAAGTGGGAGCTAGTACATTGCCCAACAATTGTCCTGAACAATTGTTCGGATCTTTAAGGAAATGTAAATCAGCACAGTTTATACCCTCCTGTACTGCATATAAACATTTTTGGAGAGGGTGGTGGAGGTGGTTAATTTTACTTCAGAGAGTGACAAATGTTTGGAAACGCTGGTAAAGAACGAGGCTGGGCATATTCACAAGATATTGGCATACATCAGTCCTGGTCTCATTCTTGTGAATACATTTCTCTGCATATTAGGGGACATTTACGAACTGTAAAAGTACAAAACCACAGCGTGAATGCTCTTTTGTGACAACATATCCCTTGTTAGGCGCACCTAGTTTAAGGGATTTTGGGGTCAAATTGGAGGAATCTCTGGAGGAGCATAGATTTAAAGAATCAATGAGGGTGGGTGGGCGAAGGACAATCCTTGCAAAGAGCAGACTAGGTGCACAAATTCACCTTGCTTTGCACTGAAGTACAAAAAGAAGACTTACATTTTGCAGGATGGGACTACTTAACTTAAGATAAAGGGGACATATTTACAGGAGGGTGCAAAGCATGTTTCTTCCATGAAAATGACTTGAACTCTCTGCCATCTGTAAGCTCCTGGAGATAGAGGGCCTGATTCATTAAGGAACGCAAATGCATGACATATTTTGTGATAAATCGCTCGGTGCCTGCCCAGAACCGGACCATAAGCCTGTGAACGCAGCAATGTCCAATTCATCTAAGAGCATAGGACATTTACTACAGCCTATGATTTCATGGGTGGAACAGGGAGGGGTCTGGGCACATCCACCAGCTACAGGTCAGGTGTAAGTGCCGATTACCAGTGATGATGGCTGTGTATACATGCTAGAACACGTGTTTGCAATTAGGAACAACTGTAAAAATGTGTTTTATGCACAGTAGACAATAATAACATCCTAATAAATGTATTTTGTGGGGGGGGTACTGGATTTTTTTGTAATATTTTATATCATTGATGACTATATTATTAACAGAGGACATTAATTGAATAGTGTTTTCTTCATGTGTGTGCGTTCTTTAGGGACTTTATATTCCTTATATGTATTGGACGTATCCTGCAGGGTCTTGTGTGCACAGCGGACCTAGTCCCATATTCATCAACAAAAGTATGTTTACATCCACTCCTTGTTGAATACAGACATGCATATGCCCAATTTATGTGTGTTTCACAACAAAAGAAAAAAGCACAATACGTTCACATTTCTCCGACTCTCAAGGGGCGGTGTTATCAGAGGTGGCCTCCTCTGAAAAACACGCCCCATAAGAGGCAGAGAAATACATGAGGTGATGCTAATGTGTGCAGGTTGTGTCAAGTACTCTCAGATCAATGTTGAACCTTTTTCATCATTCAGGATTAGTGTGCGTGTAGAAGTTCTAGCTCCATTATAACTGGGGAAGCTTCTTCTGGATTTAAGGTACAGCGATCATTTTACTTGTTGGTCATAAGGATTATTGACTTCCCAAATGGCTTTTGCTGTTGTCTAAAACAGACTGAACTGGTTGCCATCTGCATGGATGTGAAGTTGGCCTTTATTGTTCTAAACAGAGGCTCAAATTGAATGCTATGTGCATAAGCAGGGAGTATCCCTGTGACAAACATTGGCTCTAGTAATTCACCTTGGCTTTGGTAAGGAGGCATAAATTAGGAACATTAAAGCACGAAAGTTTGGATCATTGGAGTAAATCTCTTCACAAGTACTGTCATATTCAAAGAATTGGAGACTTCTAATGCACGTATGAATAGTCTATAAGCATTATTGAGTTGAGAAACAGATAGAGTATCTTGGAATCTGATTTTTATCTACAAACCTGTCACATCTAGCGTGTTTGCTATATGCTGTATATTACATGTGATTTTATTGCTGCTTTTAAATTTAAGGTTTATAATAAATACCAAATATAAATGTCACTTTAACCAGTGCACACTTGTTTATTGGTTTGCCTTTTACAATTATATAACAGGTACAGTACCTGTTAACGTTGAGCAGCGGTTAAGTAAAGCACCCTGTTACACTCATTAGCACCTAATTAGCTTTGTGTGGTTTGTGCAAACAGATATTCACATATACGTTGGTGTCTGTCGCTTGGAGAGGTGTCTCTGGTAGAGTGGTGTATGTGGTCAGTTGGGCCATGACAGAAACCGGAAGTTGGTGTGCGTCTTCTATACCAGTGACAGGAAACCTGACAACCTTCAAAAAATTCACACATCAGCCTTAGTCACAGTAAAAAGTTAAAACAATACATTTAATCAAAGACAGATACACCGATATGTGATAATAAAGCAGTAGGTATTTTAATGTAAGATAAACAAGTGTTACAAGCTGCGGAAAAACAAATCTGCCAATTCAGTGGAACTTTTGGGTGACCAGATTGTCATCTAAGCTTATGAAAATTACATGTACGTCTAGCACAACAAAAACCAATATTGCCCCATGATAAAGAATATCTGCTCACATGTGTAATTGGAACCAAAAATAAACAACTTTGCAGCAAACTGGTACATAACAGGGCCTACCTAAACATCCAGGCACAAAGCAGGTGGGAGCTGAGGGCCGCGGATGAAGACCTGGACCTAGAGACACCTGTTGTCCATCACTGTCTTGTACTATATGGATTCTGAGGCTGCAGTGGGGAGGGGTGAATCAGAATTACTGATCACTATACTTCTCAGTGCATAGGGTAAACTGTGTCCCTTACATTGGGGGGGGTGGCAGAAAAAAAGGTAAAAATACAGATTTTGACAGGTGGGGGGAGAATACTCTGTCACTATGGTTCTGGTGAATCGGACAGTGACGTTTACAATTTTAGATCTTTTGGGACAGAAGTTTTTCTAAGAAAGTGAAAGTCACGGGCTGGGCACTCTGAGGGCTGGATTTACCAAAAGGCGATTTGGTGAAACCTGAGCAGTTTTTGCCATTTTTTTTTTACCAAAGGCCAAACCGCCAGTTAAAAGGCTGATATCACAGTTTTACAAGTCACCATTACGATTTTTAAGATACAAACAGACAGATTTACTAAGCTGCTGGTTGACAAACCTCCGGGAAAACTGCCAGAAAAAAAAAAGGTGATTGTGAAAGGCGAGATTGCTAAAGCTGTATGCTGATTGAGCTATCTTACCATTCAGAGCGTAAGTTCCCATAGTTAACTTTTGGGATAAAATTTTATTTTTCATTATATTAAGGGGACACTAATTGTATTATATTATAGAGAAATATAAATATATAATTATTTTATTATTGATTGGGCAATACTATTTGATTATTAATTGGGGATACAATTATTTATTATGCACACATGTCATTACATAGTGTTCCCATAATATAATAATATTGCCACCTTAATATAATGAAAAGTAAAATTTGCCCCATAAGTTAATTGTAAATTAATTTTGTCCCTTAATTAATAATGATTGCCCCCAAGTTTTATGCATGTTTGAGCTATCAATCCAATCAGAAGCAGGTATTAAAAAAAAAAAAAAAAACTGTCTTTTTTATGGTGGTTTTGACCAAACCATCAGCAGTTTTCGATCCGCCACACATCAACAGGCATTTTACATTGCAGCCTCAAACTACCCTATAGTAAATGCGACTGTTTGGAGCAGTAAACTGCTGGTGATGTGTGGCGGTCTAAAACCGCTACCAAACAGTAAATCTACCCCTAAGAGTTCTTACATATGGGGATGCCTGATCCAGATTTCTGCATTGTTGGATCACTGGTATTTACGCACCATATGCTAGCTGACATGGCTGATCTATCAGGTTTCCTTTGAAGCCTCATTGTGGGATTTCTGCTTCCTAATAAACACTATTTTACACTTAGCACAGGAACCAAAGCAAATGGCTTCCAGGTATCTCTCTAATAAACATGCTTGTTAGCAGTACTCATTCTGAAATAATAGAAGTTATACATAATTGACGAACCTGTCCACCAGTTTTCAGCAGACATCCTCTGAAGGCCGGTTGCTAGGGTCCACAAAGCTCAGCAACAGCACGGTAACTGCTAAAAATAATAACTTCCATTCTAGGGGATTCTCACCTTCAGATCACATTTATTGACTTGTACCTATGCCCTGCAACTTTTACTAAAGGCATTGCTTTATCTTTGTTTGAGCAGGCAGAGCTGTTTGTTTTCTGTTGCTCTGGGGTACGATACAGTTCCGCTGTGCGCTCTGCATTGGATAAGGTTAATTCCAGAGAGCAGCTTTGTTTCCTATCCCATGGTAACAGCAACAAACAGCTGTCTGCTCCTATGAAGACATGGCAGAGGGCCACAAAAGGATAATACAATGTATTGAATATAAGTCACTACAGCAATGTCATCTAGAGGTGACAAGGAGGACTGTTTTCATCACACTCATGATGTGTACTAACCCATCAGATTGTCTTCTCTAAATATTTCAGGGGTTGTGTTTTGGGCAAAACATGGCATATTTGAAGGGAGTCAATAACCATTACTAGAGAGAAGTCTGATAAAAGATCTATTACATTATTTCCAGAACATTACCGAGGATGCACCCAATTGTTTGCTTCGCTTACCCATAATCTATCAGACAACTATGGCAAAACATTTGGCACAAAATATCTGTACAATGTTCAGATTCCAGCTTGCTGACAAAGCATATGGCTTACCCAGGACTGCTATCCTTACTCACACTTGCCAGCTCTCCCTGAATGTCAGGGAGACTCCCTGAAATAGGGGTGATCTCCCTCACTCCCTGAAGAGTCTGGCATTCTCCCAGATGCTGAGCCAGTACAAGACGAGGTTGGCTTCACAATCTATGGCATGATGACACTGTTCAGAAATGGTGTCCTATGTCCATGTATTGATGCCTATAAAGGTGGCCATTTTCATGGAGACCAAGATTTAATCAAAGACTGACAAGTAAGACAACATGACTTCAGTAATGGAGACAGAAGTGTAAAAGACATTTCAGTCTCTAGAGATTCATTAGTTGCTTTTCTTTAACGCATAGTTGCCTACTCCAGCATTTCTGGGAGACCTCTTGGTTCTCGCCCCCGCAATAGATAAATACCCCCCTGTTGTAATTGGGGAAAAATTGTGACAATCGTTTAGGGGGCAGTGCCAAAATGATGCGATCTATTAAGCTCCGCCCCCACACACCCACCTCCCCGGGATCTCCCTGAAGCCAACGAAGAAAAGTTTGCAAGTATGTCCTTACTACGCTGCAGAAAATGTACCTAAAGAAGTGCAACAAACAAAGTAGACAAATCCGAGAGCCTTGTCTAGAACATTATTATTCCTGCAGATTTTCACTCTATTCACTTTGATATCTCTTGTTCACAAACTTGAGCAGGTGTAATCACTGATGAACAACCCAGGTACACATCAAATATTGTCCCCTAAGTAATCAATTATTTTCCTGCTGCTAAAGTATACTTCCCTAAGTCAACATATACAACAAGTATTTGTTTACGATATTTCTTTAAATCATTAAGGTATGAGTTGTTAATGAACAAATTCTAAAAATGAAAAAAGACACTGAGGGTACATGCCCTTACCCCCAGCTTCCAGTCACATGACTCTCACAGAAAGTATTCAATGATGAATGTATAACCAACAGCACAATTTCTACCAATGGTCTAGGTAATTTTGTCAATGACAGACAGTGATTTATTGCCATCCATTGTAATACTTCATTTTTGCAAAAGGCAGTTTCTACTTATGCTGATAAGTGCAAATGTGCAGAGCAAATTGGTTTTCTATATAAAATAACCGACAGCCATGTTTTATTAATAATGTACTAGTTAGAAATGGAACATTACTAAAGTGTATCTGTTGTTTACAGACAGTGGAGACAGACGACTTGCAGGCTTAACCAACATTCAGGAGAACTAGTGACACCATTAGGGCACAATGTACAGTTACTCATGACTGAGTGATGTCATTACTCCCTAGAGAATGGACAGGTTGTATTCACATAAATATTGGATCAACCCAAAAATGACGGATGCCTCTGTGGACAAAGCAATTGTTGCACTTGCAAATATTAAAGCACCACCATTTCAATGTGCAACAGGACACACAGAGAAGCTTTGTAGGCTGAACCAAGATGTTTAGCAGGGAAATTTATTACTGATCTTATCTGGCAAAATTAGAGCAGTAACATTAATGAGAGCATATCAAATGACAAGCAGAAGAGATACAATGTTGCTTATTCTATTCACTGGAACATATTCAATAAATAAACTTGGCTACAGTTTCTTAGCATGAATAGAAAATATTGCTTTATTTGTACACATTGCCTGGCATTTCTCCTGCGCGACATTCACTCCGATATCATTTCTTGCAGTAATATAAGGTGGCTTTTTTAAAAGCCGCTCACGGATTACTCACCAGGTAGAGTCAATGATAGATCTGCTTAGGGGAAGATCTACTTGGAGAAGTGCACAATTTCTTCCCAAAACTTGCATCTGTCAGAGAAACAAATAAGCGACTTAGAAGAGCAGTTTGCAAAGAGAAAGATACACTTGAAATTCTAGTAGGAGGCACAGAACATGGCACACATATCAAATGACCAGTCTGGGAAAACATATGCCACATGCAAATGTAGATTTCAAACACTTGTTTGACTTCAGTGCTGGCACATGACAATGAGTCTGAACCCTGGCTTGTATCCATTACCGATTGCAATTAAAAAGCACAAAAATTATATATAACATTATGTTCAAGTCCTTCTCTTTGACAGGTAAGCTGCAAACATGCAAACTGGACACTAGATGGAAATGCTAAATGCATGTATGGCACTATATATTCAAACAAATGAACCTGGTAAATTACTTCTGCCTCAGAATCCTATTAATGTAAATTAATTTGAAAGGGATATGCAATAAATATTGCAATTTACTGTGGACTGGAAGAGCGTAATGTCCTAACAGAAGTGGAAAATGCTAATGTGCATTATGTCAATTAAACACAACCATTGATAGGCATCAGGCTTATTCCTAAATAAAAAAGAAAGACTAGGATGGGGAAATGTTTCTTTACATTGAACACAAATATCAAGGTGTGCCAATATATATTTACTATATGTCCTATACCTGAAAACTACTGTAGAACCATGTATAATATTATTTCTTGTACCTGTATGCAATTCTCTAAGATGCAGTAAAACAAATCATGATCACAGCTTCACCTTTAGGGCCTGATTCATTAAGGATCTTAAGTTAAGAAACTTCTTATTTAAGTCTCCTGGACAAAACCATGTTACAATGCAAGGGGTGAAAATTAGTATTCTGTTTTGCACATAAGTTACATACTGACTCTTTTTTCATGTAGCACACAAATATTTGATAGCTTATTTGTACACTGAAATTTAAAGTTGATATTTGTGTGCTACATGAAAAAACAGTCAGTATTTAACTTATTTGCAAAACAGAATACTTATTTGCACCCCTTGCATTGTAACATGGGTTTGTCCAGGAGACTTAAATAAGAAGTTTCTTCAGTTAAGATCCTTAATGAATCAGGCCCCTAATCCTTATTTGTGATGAAACTTGTTAGTTATCAGTATTGCTATAGCAGCTTGTTTTTATAGAATATATGCCATACATTCCACAATGCTCCATGTAAAATGGCCTTAAAAAAGGACCTGTCATGTTTCAAATAAATTGATACCAGCAGAAATATGACATTTTAATACATTGAATACAATTAAATATGATACTGCATTGTTTCAAACGGGTTTTAAAAACCCACCTTTTTCTTAAAGCCTCTCAGTCTCCCACTTAACTTCCTACCTTTTCTTCTGCCTCTTCCCCCTCACTCCCCTTCCCTCATAGTTATCCTCCATTCCTCCTTCTCTCCCTCCCTCCCCCGTGTCTCTCTTGTCTGTCTACCCCGCCTCTTAGATTGTACGCTCCTTTGAGCAGGGTCATCTCTCCTCCTGTCTCCACCACTTTTAACTCTGCTCTCCAGCTATCAGCCCTCCTCCTCGAGGACCCTCTTCCCCCCCTCCCCCCTCCTCGTTCCCTCCTCTCCCTCTGGGAGTTTCCCTGTCACCGGTGCCCTCCCTCCTGGGATCCGTCGTATGCGGACTCTCCCCTCCCCCTACCCTAGCGTTGAGCTCATTGAGTAACTGTGATTATTGTTTACTGTACTGTGCTGTCTCACCTTGTATTGTAATTCTGTTTGTCCCTGTACGGCGCCACGGACACCTAGTGGCGCCCTATAAATAAAAATTAATAATAAAAAAATTAATAATAATAATTAGTCAGAGACTAGGTAGTCTGCCACAAACAGCAACATAATAAAGAGAAACAACAAAACAGGACACTAATATAATGAAAAGTAAGGATTTAATAATGAAAAAAACCGAAAAGATCAATTAAATCTAATCCAAAAGATTAAAAAACATATTTTGTTATAGTTTTCCTTTACGGAGTGCTACCTTTGGATATTGTTGACAACAAGTGAGTAATTGCTAGGATGTTAGTTAGTATTAGTTGACTGGAGCTATCCATAGCTTAGCCCAAACTCACCATCTAGCACAAACTATTTAAAATTTGCACTTTATTTAAAACAAAAATAGCTAATGAAAGACAATACACACACACACACACACACACACACACACACACACACACACACAGCATTGTGCCTTTAATGCAGAGGGAGGTTATATAGGTGTAGACGAGAGACTTGTGAACGGAGTCTGGTTATTGAGACTACACTGCAGGTATGCAGATTAGACCCACATGGAACTCAAGGGCAAACACGTATTTCTAAACAAAAAACATAAAAAAAAAAAAAGAAATGCATTGCCAGAATAGCAATAAAGCTGGGTGTATTGTGTAGGATTAATGCACAATCTTTGTGTGAATGTGGTCATCGGCAGCTTCAGGTTGTGGTTGTGAATATTTACAGCATAAGCACACTACTGATAAGGATGGGTTCAAATTACAGTGCGGGCAGCCTAATTATTATATGATTTGCATATAACTAGTGACAGAGTAAGTACATGAAAGACTGGACTACCTTTCCAGAAGATAATTACTTTTATGCAAATTATAAATTCCATGAACCATGAATTTAAAAAAAACTATTTTTGCCTGCATGAAACATGTTTGCAAGAAACACTGATGCAGCTAGTTTTGGCAGTAGCTTTTTGGGGTGCAGCAGCAACAAAATGTTTGGAACAAATTTCAGAAATGTTCCTGCAGCAAAAATGTAAATGAGCAATTTTTACCTTGTTGGCAAAACTGATTAGGAATAGGCACTGGACTACACTAGCATTTTCTCAAATTGCTGGAAAGATAATGCAGCATAGAAATCCATTTATGTATATGATGTGTTGCCTACACGGTCCACACAGACAGCAATGACATACATGGCTTGGAGTTTATTGCAGCAACACAATGCCAGCATCATCTCCATATGAGTTTGTGTGGACGTGCCCTAAACTGAAAATTACTTGTATACACATGATTATGGTACTTTGTGGAAGGAAAGAGCGGGTCCCAATTTTAGTGGATGTTTCAGGCACCAGATTTACTATGCATAAGCTCGTCTATTGGGAATGTTTTCAGGTATTCAGAAATTAAATTAGCAAATCGGTACATTGCTTTTAGGATGATGCACGCAGATGCAGTCCTTTGTTTTAAGACACTACGGGGGGAATTCAATTGGCCGCGTTACTTGAAAAAGTAACGCGGCCTGCGCACTATTACCGTTATTATGGTAATAGTGTGCGTAAATACCGTTATTACGGTAGTTTTAATGCCGGCTTTTTGCTAGAAAGCAGGGTTAATATTACCATAATAACGGTAATATGTATAACGCGCGGGTACTTCGGGGGGAATTGAATACCCGAAACATCCAACTGTCTTTCTTATCATTGGAAGGGAGGACACCTGTGCTGGAAGGGAGGACTCCTGTGCTGGAAGGGAGGACACCTGTGCTGGAAGGGAGGACACCTGTGCTGAAAGGGAGGACACCTGTGCTGGAAGGGAGGACTCCTGTGCTGGAAGGGAGGACACCTGTGCTGGAAGGGAGGACTCCTGTGCTGGAAGGGAGGACACCTGTGCTGGAATGGAGAACTCCTGTGCTGAAAGGGAGGACACCTGTGCTGGAAGGGAGGACTCCTGTGCTGGAAGGGAGGACACCTGTGCTGGAAGGGAGGACTCCTGTGCTGGAAGGGAGGACACCTGTGCTGGAAGGGAGGACTCCTGTGCTGGAAGGGAGGACACCTGTGCTGGAAGGGAGGACTCCTGTGCTGGAAGGGAGGACTTTTGTGCTGTTGACTCTTTACTTCTTTATCTTTTTTTCTTTAGAGCAGTTAACCGCCTAAGGATGTTGAACTCAGCAACACACTAAAAATACCTGACAAGATGAATGTCAAAACATATTTTAAAAATGAGTGGACTGTGTTTTGAATGAGATTGCAGCACTTTTATATCGCATATTTCAGAACATTCATCAACTGCAACTAAAAACATTATAATCAGACAATAAGAAAACTGCATACCAACAAATCAGTCATGACATTACTCTGCATGGAAAAAGCAACTTTACCACTAAATGACCTTGCTTCTTTTCCAAATGACAAAGCATCTGTACAATGATATTGTGTTTCAGACACTAGCCACATGCACACTATTTTATTTTATGGGTTTTTCATTATTTTTCTTTAACATACAGCACCAGAAAATGTACTTAAATAGCACTGTAGACCTATTGCAGTAAAAGGTTAACATTTTGTATTCTATAAACTGGTGCTATAGAAAACAAACATGATTGTTTACACATTGTTTATGTACATGTACAGTGTAATATTTTCTTCAGGGTGATCAAGCCAGATTTACAGCCACTTCCAGATTGCCATACAGCCAGAGAGAGGCTGCTGAATATTGATCTGCGTCCAGGCAGAGAAAGGCAGTGAAGTGTGCTAAATCGAGATGCTATTTACACTCTCAGACTTTCTCATTCTTGCAGCTGAGGCGCACACATTATATCCCCAGGAGGGAGGGCGGCATCCTCACATGGCTGGAGAAGTCTAGAGCACTCTCCTCTGAGAAACATTTAGAAGGGATGCAGGCGAAAGTGCGTTCTACATATTGCTGCAAGCCTGGCAGTCTCAGCTCTCCCTATGGCAACCATTTTTATCTATTAGAGCCACACATCAGAAAAATCTGGCGTAAATACCAACCACAGTGGTGGCTAATCCAGAACCACACACACTCTTGGTTGGCGCTGACATTCAATAAAGTAAATAGCTTTTTAATGCACTTTTCTTCTGAGAAAATACCTCCTGGTAAATTAAGGGGTGGTATAAAGAAGACGCACTGAAGTTCTTTAAAAAAAAAAAAAAAAAAAACACAAAAAAACAAAACAAACGTTATGCAGAAAGCAATAGAAACAATTATAAAAGAAACGGTTCCTCTAACAAGGTTAAAGAACTGTCTGAAATGTAAAATTTTTCATCCATCCCCAAACTATGCAACCATTTAGAGATATGTATGACTATTTGTATTGTTAAAGCAACATATTATTATATGAAACAGATCAACCTTTTAAAAATGATTAGCAGGTGGAGCGTGGCCTAGCCAGCTATGGATTAAGACGTGCACTCCATAGCTCTCCTGCTATATCTGGTCATTTATCCTAAAATCCTACCTCTGTTGCCTCCAAATTCAGCCACAACTTGGACGTGGGTGTAGTGCTTAGCCTCTGGCAGTTTATTCCCTGGTCTGTCCACTGATTAACGCTGGGGAGCAGCCCTGGATAAATCCGTGTTCTGAGGCCTAGCTCTTCTCCTGAATGCAGCAGAGTTTGAGTGGACTGCTGCGCGTGTGCGACCCCTGCGATGGTGGCTGGGTTATTAGACAAAAATTGGGCTGGGAATGAGGTCCCCTTCGGTCTTTCTGGACAAAATGAACAGCAGACGGCTCAGACATTGTCCCTAGACTGGCTGCCAGATATCGCCTGTGGACTCACCACTACCCCCTTGGGCACCAACACCATATTGACAGCAAGAGGAAAGGCGCTGTACAGAAACGGGGTAGGGGTACAACAAAGGGGGAGGGAGGAGGGGAAAAAGTATGCGAAAGCTTAAATTTAATTCCTGCAGCGAGTTGCAGGTATATACTTCTTTCACCTGTATACGTCTGGAGTTTCCATTCTGTCTACTGTCACACTGTACAGCAACACTGAGTGCATACTGACTTTTCTGTTAACAACTAAGCCTGCTGAGAGTCGCTGTACTTGACTCCCTCGTTTTATAACTAATTGGGGTATGGTGCCCCCCTGTCTGTGAATCTTCTGAGTGCACCCAACAATATACTATTAGGGCTGAACGCCCTTTAATTAGGACCCTGCTGACCAGCACTGTTACTTACAAAAGTTGATACATTTATCCTGAAGTTTGGTCGGAGGAGGGACACTTGTGGTCCATTACAAGTTAACTTCCCTGTCAGATATATCCACTAAGTTTCCATATACCACACGGCAGTCTGTGCCCAGAGTCTCATTTTTGTGACAGGCCAGGGAAATTCCGCGTGTAGCACAGGAGCCTAGATATCGGGATATACTCTGCTGCCAAGTTAAACATTATGTATATACAGCACGGGGGCTGTAAACTCGAAATTGCTTTTTGTATTTACTAAATATATCTGTACCCACGACACTGGGGTCTGTAGTCTGGGTCTTATTCCTGTACACCGTTAGAGGGAGCCTGCAGAACTGCGGCTGAGAAGAGAAAGAGAGCTGTTTCACGCCACAAACTAGCCTTGAGTTCCGTAAATATGGGCAAGTCGGGCCCCGCTGCTGTGGCTGCAGCTAACCTGGAGAAATATGCACGCCAGCCCACTCCAGCTCAGGGCTCCAAGGCGACTTCTACACCGCCCCTTACGCCTCAGTCTTCCCCATCTCCCGCAGAGGCAGATGCTAACACACAGGCTGATCCCCCCTCCCAAGAACAGGTCTTACTGTCCATTACATCCTCAGAAAAGAGGGTTATGGACAAGATTGGTAAGGTGCAGGCCAACCTCTCGCTGATACGTCATGACCTTCAGAAGATGCAGGAGAGAGTGGGTGAGGTGGAAAATAGAATTTCCAACATTGAGGTTTCTGGTCTGGCTGCCGAGATTGGCTAGTGCTGAGTTAAGATGACAGAAATGGAAGGCAGACTCTGCTGCAACAATCTTAGGTCCGTGGGGTTGCCAGAAAGAGTGCAGGGCACTAACCCTGAATAGTTCCTGGAAGAATGGCTCATAAAAGAATATGGCAGGGAAGCATTCTCCCCACATTTTGCTGTGGAAAGGGCTCACCGATTGCCTCCTCAGCCCCCACGGCCGGGAGCTCCAGCCCGCATCTTCATTGCCATGAAGATTGTTCATTGTTTTCTCTTGCTAGGAATTAAGGGGTAACTGTTGGGATGTTTTGTTTTTTAAGGCGAATTGGGTATGCCTTAGTTAGAATGGGTTTACAGGGAGGGGTGGGAAATGTTTTCACAATAGCTGTAGGTTGCTTTATCATGTATTCTCAGGTTCATAACTGTGTTGAACTGTCTTTGTCTACATACTGTTTTTCTTCACAATTCAGGATAATTTGTTGCTGCTGTATTGCACCAGTTACTGCGCAGGGCTGTTTCAGGATCTGCCACATGGCTCATCTGGATCATGATCTCCTATGGCCAATTTAAATGTAAGCAAGTCTGCCCATGGGGTACTCCGTCTGCTTGCCTGGAATGTTAGGGAGATAAATGACAAAACAAAGCATTCACTGTTGCTACGACAAGTTAGGAAGTCCACTCCTAATGTGGTGTGTCTTCTAGAAACCCACCTCACCGGCAGCAAAGTTATTTCCCTTAAGAAGCTTTGGGTGGGCTAGGCCTACCATGCCACCCTCTCTACATACTCCAGAGGTGTTTCAGTGCTAATTAGAAAAAACCTTAACTTCATACTGGACCGGGTTCAAATTGACCCAGTTGGCAGATATGTATTTCTTCGGGCCTCAATTAATTACACCCCATGACCATCTTCGCTGTTTACATCCCCCCATACAGTGGGGACATCATGTATAAAGCGGCAGCATTTGTTGCCACAGCTCCAGACACTCTGGTGCTGTGTCTAGGGGACTTCAATAATGTAATAGATGTAACCAAGGATAGATGGTGCAAGGACCCCCGGTCGATACCCAGTAGGCCTACTACTTTTGGTAAACTCATTGATGATCTGGGGCTGGTAGATGTTTGAAGATTTAGAAACCCAGAGGTTAGGCACTTTTCTTGTCATTCCTATGCTCACCACTCTGTCAAGAATAGACATGGTCCTTGCTTCATGGTCCCTGGTCCCCTTGGTCTTCGATGTGGAATACTTTCCTAGGGGCATCTCCGACGACTTCCCTATCCTAGCCATCTTTGACTTTAAAGCTGAGCGGGTTATGTGGTTTTGGAAACTGAATCCCCACTGGCTGTGGTACTGGCCTGGCATGCCTCTGGGAGAGACACTTGTCGAAGTCAGCAAATTGGATGAAGTCATTTCAATTAATATCGAGCAAACTTGGTTGTCTTTGTCTAAAAAGATGCATATTGCACGCTACAGTGTGGAAGGGCGTACGCAGCCGCAACACGTGGCAATAACAGGTTTTTATACAGTTACACACATTCGCACAAATACGAACAATCTGTAACTACATTAATTGTAGTTGCAACACAGTTATTTATGTCGAAATATAGTAGTGTTTATGGGTAATATTATAAGTTATATGCATATTAGTAAAACATATGGTACAGGTTAAAGGAAATGTGTCATGTCTGGTATCATATTAATCCGCTATTCATCAGCAGCTGTCCGGTTCATTCGGCGAAGAGATCGCACATTGCATACTCTAGTTATTGATGTTAGGGAATAAACCTTTAATGTGATACTGACTATAAAATGCTAATGGACTAGTTGAAACTGGAGTCTTGGCGGGAAGATCGGAGCACATCCCCTGGAGAGATGACCCCTGTCACGGGCACTAGGAGTCTTTACCCAGTATCACCCGCTG
Organism: Mixophyes fleayi; assembly: GCF_038048845.1. Classification (NCBI taxonomy): domain Eukaryota; kingdom Metazoa; phylum Chordata; class Amphibia; order Anura; family Limnodynastidae; genus Mixophyes; species Mixophyes fleayi. The sequence continues at coordinate 163,916,896 of NC_134407.1, forward strand.
ATGGTCTTATCAGAGCAGTTGAGTTGGTATATGATACTCTGATGGCAGGGTGATAATGGAACTGGAAACAGCAGATGGTTAGAGAATGCTCAGAAAGTCTATGACTAGCAGCACTGGTAAACAATAGGTAAGTGAACACGAGGATCTGGATGGACAAGGACACGTGAGGGTAGTCAGTGGTCTGCGCACGGCAAGTTGTACCACTGCTATAGTGAGAAGAATGTCCAGGAGTAATAAGGAGGTGGAAGTCAGCGGTCTGCGTATAGCAAGTTGTACCGCTGTCTGTAGTGAAGGAATGGAATCCACTTGAAGGTAACGGGGAAGTCAGTGGTTAGTGTGTAGCAAGTTGTACCACTGCTTATGTGAGAGGATATATGCAACTGGTGACACAGGGAAACAGGAATCAGTGGTTTGCCTCTAGCAAGTTGTACCACTGAATATATATGTGAGGAAGGACACGAGGAGATAAATGCAATGCAGAGTCTACACGGGTACACTGAACTTGATCCCACGTTGAACTGCACACAATAATAATAATGAATGAACAGCACTGCACAGATAAACAAAGTCACTAGAATAGTCCAGCAAAAGGAAACACAGTCAATAATAGCAATAGTCTCAGAGGATGGAAACTCTGGAGGAGAACAACTCAGTCCAGATGGATATGCAATACACCAGCACAGTCAATGAGAAGTATGCATACCGTGGTTCAGATGAGCAGGCTGTTAGAGATAGCTGCAGGGATACCTGAGCGGCAGGGAACAGACGAGATGAGAAGTCCTTGCAGAATGGAAGCGGCAGGTAGGTGCAGCGCACTGTAGGTAGGCCAGCAAGGACGACAAATACTCAGGAAGCAGTAGTATATCGAATTGAACAGCAGGAGACCACGGGAGAGTTGAAGCGATGTAGCAGAGCTGGAAGCCGAGGAGCGTAGACTCGATGCTAACAGGCAAGTTGACACAAAAGGACACACTGTAGAAGCAGTAGGCACTCTGAGACGAGCAGGACTCTGTAGACACGCTGAAGTAGCTAACAGGAATCAGCTGGAACAGTAGCGATGTAACACAGGAGAATTTGAAGTAATCTGTAACTGTAGATATACGGAGACAGCGGATAGGAATCAGCTGCTGGAGTCACGATGAAACACAGGAGAGTTTGCAGTAATCTGTAACTGTAGATACACGGAGGCAGCGGATAGGAATCAGCTGCTGGAGTCACGATGAAACACAGGAGAGTTTGCAGTAATCTGTAACTGTAGATATACGGAGGCAGCGGATAGGAATCAGCTGCTGAAGACACTAGGAACACGAGGAATAGAAGTGGTCTGGAAACCACAAACGGCAAACAGGAATCAGCATCAGCTGAACACACGAGCAGGCACTGGAACACCTTCAGAGACTCATGAGGAATGAGACTCCAAGATCAGGCAACGTGGTATTGACCACAGGTGCTTAATATAGGGAGTGTTGCCTGATCAGCCAATTAAGTTAAAGGAACAGAACTGAAGGTTAAAAGGGACTGCACATGCGCAGTACCTCATTATAATGGACGGACACGGTTCCTAGCTACCTTAGAAGTAGCACTCACAGTCCGGTGAGTGACAGTACCCCCCTTTTTAAAGGTGGGCACAGAACACCTGGAACCGGGTTTGTCCGGAAATTTGGTATAGAACTTTTTCAAGAGGGCTGGAGCGTTGAGATCTTCAGCTTTGATCCATGAACGCTCCTCAGGACCAAAGCCTTTCCAATGCACGAGGAAACGAAGAACTCCTCGCGAAATTTTAGCATCCAAAACCTGAGTAATCTCAAAGTCTTCCTCCTGATGAACTTGAAGTGGCCGAGGTGCTGAAGGAGGGACCGAGAACCGGTTGATGATGAGAGGTTTGAGCAAGGAAACATGGAAGACGTTGGAAATACGAAGACTCTTGGGAAGTAAAAGTTTGAAGCAAACTGGATTTATAACTTGAATGATCCTATATGGACCAATAAAACGGGGGAGCAAATTTCATGGATGGAACCTTCAAACGAATATTCTTAGTAGATAGCCACACCCGGTCTCCGACTTTCAATGGTGGAAGAGCCCGTCTCTTTTTGTCCGCAAAAGACTTATATCTGGCAGATGTCTTCTTTAAACAGGTTTTTACCTGAGCCCAAATATTTTTGAAGGTTTGACACAAAGTCTCAACAGCAGGAACTTGGGTGGGCGGGAGGGCAGGAAATTCCGGGAAAGACGGATGGTGACCGTAAACCACAAAGAATGGAGTTTTAGATGATGACTCATGGTACATGTTGTTATGAGCGAATTCAGCCCAAGGAAGTAATTCTACCCAGTTGTCTTGATTGGTTGACGAGAAGATCCTTAAGAAAGTCTCAAGATCTTGGTTGACTCTTTCAGTTTGTCCGTTCGATTGGGGATGGTAGGAAGATGAGAGTGCTAATCGTATGCCCAAGGTCTTGCAAAGGGCCCGCCAGAATCTGGAAACGAATTGTACTCCTCTATCTGACACGATCTCGGACGGACATCCATGGATACGGAAAATTTCTCTACTGAAATGTTCAGCCAGGGTAGAAGAAGAAGGTAAACCAGACAAGGGAACGAAATGCGCCATCTTCGAAAATCTATCCACCACTACCCAAATGGTGTTGCAATTCTTACTAGGAGGAAGCTCAGTAACAAAGTCCATACTAATATGGGTCCAAGGCTTAGATGGAAAGGGTAGTGGCTGAAGCAACCCTGCTGGAGTTCTGCGGGGGGTCTTGAACTGGGAGCATAAATCGCATGCCGCGATAAACTCTTTGACATCTCTCCTCATAGAAGGCCACCAATAACTTCGAGAGAGGATTTCAAAGGTCTTGCGTTCACCAGCGTGTCCAGAGAAACGAGAAGAGTGAAACCATGAAAGGATTTTTTTCCTAAGAGCAGGAGGCACGAGGGTCTTCCCAAATGGTAGCACTTTAGTGGAAGAAGGAGCCAGAGAAACACATTTGGGGTCTAATATAAAGTGGTTAGGACTCTCTTCAACGTCTGAGGACGTCACAAAGGCCCGAGATAGAGCGTCTGCTTTTTTATTCTTTGCAGCTGGTTTGAAGGTTATGATTAGATCAAAACGGGAAAAAAAAAGAGACCATCTTGCCTGACGAGGATTTAAACATTGAGCAGACTGTAGGTATGACAAATTTTTATGATCCGTAAAAATTGTCACCGGATGACGAGCTCCCTCTAACAAATATCTCCACTCCTCCAATGCTACTTTAATAGCCAGCAACTCTTTGTCCCCGATGGTGTAATTCTTCTCCGCAGGCAGGAGACCCCGAGAGTAAAAGGCACAAGGATGGAATTTTTGTTGCTCCGATTTCTGGGAGAGAATGGCTCCTAAACCAACATTAGAGGCGTCTACTTCTAGGAAGAAAGGAAGCGTCACATCAGGCTGTCGAAGGATGGGAGCAGAGGAGAAGGACTCTTTAAGAAATTGAAAGGCTTGGAGAGCCTCAGATGACCATTGCTTAGTATTGGCCCCTTTGCGAGTTAGAGCCACAATGGGAGATGCAATTGAAGAGAAGTCTTGAATGAAGCGTCTATAGTAGTTGGCGAAGCCTAAAAAACGCTGAATGGCACGAAGAGTAGTTGGCTGAGGCCAAAGTAACACAGCATTCACCTTTTCTGGATCCATTTGTAGACCAACTCCGGAAACAATATAACCCAAAAATGGAATCTGGGGCAACTCAAATGAACATTTTTCTAATTTACAGAATAATTAACTTTTCCGGAGTCTGGAAAGAACTTCGGCCACTTGTTGGTGATGTGAAGGCAGGTCTTGGCAAAAGATGAGTATGTCGTCCAGATATACTATGACACATACATATAACAAGTCCCGAAAGATCTCATTAATGAAGCCCTGGAAAACAGCAGGGGCATTAAATAACCCGAAGGGCATTACTAAGTATTCATAATGCCCATCTCTGGTGTTAAAAGCTGTTTTCCATTCGTCACCAGACCTGATTCTAATCAAGTTGTAGGCACCACGAAGATCCAACTTAGTAAAAATCCGGGCTCCCTTGATCCGATCAAACAACTCAGTAATCAGAGGAATGGGATACCGATTTTTGATAGTGATAGCATTAAGTCCACGAAAATCTATGCAGGGGCGTAATGATCCATCTTTCTTCTTCACGAAAAAGAACCCAGCTCCAGCGGGAGAAGTAGAAGGTCGAATAAATCCTCGCTGGAGATTCTCTTGGATGTATTCAGCAGTAGCCTGAGTCTCAGGTAATGAAAGTGGATAAACACGACCCCTAGGTGGAGTCTTGCCAGGTAACAGGTCAATCGGACAATCCCATGAACGATGAGGGGGAAGACGTTCAGACTGAGCTTTATCAAAGACGTCGGCAAATGAAGCATACTGAGGAGGAAGTCCCGGTGAGGAAGGTGGAATGGAGGTTTGCTGTATTCTACGAGGAACAACACGAGAAAGACAATGTTGGTGACATTCAGGTCCCCAAGACGTAACTTGAGTAGTGCGCCAGTCAATCTGGGGAGAATGACACTGAAGCCATGGAAGGCCTAAAACAATCGGACTTGTAGTAACAGGAAGGATTAAAAACGAAATTTCTTCTCGGTGTAGGACACCAATCTGAAGGGTCACTGAAGACGTACTTTGGGTGATGAGACCGTTGATAATACGTGATCCATCGATAGCAGTCACCGTAATAGGAGTCTTCAGGGTAATCACTGGTAGGGACCATTGATTTACAAGGGATTCAGAAATGAAATTTCCCGCAGCTCCTGAATCAATCAGAGCTTGGGACTCAAAAGACTTAGTAGCAAATGAAATGGTAACGTCAAATGCACAGATTTTTGATTTCGTAGAAGATGGAGAGGACTCCAGGGACCCTAACTTCACCTCTCCAGAACTAGTTAGGGCCTGGCATTTCCCGATTTTTTGGGGCATGACTGGAGCATATGTGTGGCATCAGCACAATAGATACAAAGTCTATTCTTAATTCTTCGATTCCTCTCTGCAGAGGTTAGTTTGGAACGTCCAATCTCCATCGGTATTACCGGAGGTGAAGCAGGACGAATTTGAGAAGTGGGACGAAGAGATGTTTTAGCTGAAGTAGTTCTCTCAGAGTCCCTCTCACGAAATCTGAGATCCACACGATGACAAAGAGAAATCAAATCTTCTAAAGACGTAGGGAGTTCTTGAGTAGTCAGTGCATCTTTAATTTTGTCCGAGAGCCCCTGCCAGAAGGCGGCAATTAACGCTTCAGTGTTCCACTGAAGCTCAGAGGCTAAGATCCTAAATTGAATGACGTACTGTCCTACTGTACGAGAACCCTGTCGTAAACGAAGAATGCTGGAGGCAGCGGAAATAACACGACCTGGTTCATCGAATACATTACGAAACATGGAAATAAATTTGGCACTATCCTGTAACAACGGATCATTTCTTTCCCACAGAGGGGAAGCCCATGCGAGAGCTTGTCCGGAGAATAATAAGATGAGATAGGCCACACTGGAACGATGAGTCGAAAAGTTTTGAGGTTGGAGCTCAAAATGTACTGAGCATTGGTTGAGGAAACCTCTACATGTTTTGGGATCTCCATCATACTTTGACGGAGTTGGCAGGTGAAGCGTGGAAGCAGTAGACACCTGGGATGGCACTGGGGAAACGGAGGAAAGCACAGGAGCATCAACAGAAGCTGTAATATTCTGCCCAGACGTTCTTTGGGAGACTAACGTCTGGTAACATTGTAGTAATAGTTGTTGACGAACATCCTGGTGTTCCACACGGGTGACCAGATGCTGCAGCATCTCTTTAGCTGTGGGTTCCGAATCTGGGTCTGTCATGGCCTGATCTTACTGTCACGGGCACTAGGAGTCTTTACCCAGCATCACCCGCTGATGGTCTTATCAGAGCAGTTGAGTTGGTATATGATACTCTGATGGCAGGGTGATAATGGAACTGGAAACAGCAGATGGTTAGAGAATGCTCAGAAAGTCTATGACTAGCAGCACTGGTAAACAATAGGTAACTGAACACGAGGATCTGGATGGACAAGGACACGTGAGGGTAGTCAGTGGTCTGCGCACGGCAAGTTGTACCACTGCTATAGTGAGAAGAATGTCCAGGAGTAATAAGGAGGTGGAAGTCAGCGGTCTGCGTATAGCAAGTTGTACCGCTGTCTGTAGTGAAGGAATGGAATCCACTTGAAGGTAACGGGGAAGTCAATGGTTTGCGTGTAGCAAGTTGTACCACTGCTTATGTGAGAGGATATATGCAACTGGTGACACAGGGAAACAGGAATCAGTGGTTTGCCTCTAGCAAGTTGTACCACTGAATATATATGTGAGGAAGGACACGAGGAGATAAATGCAATGCAGAGTCTACACGGGTACACTGAACTTGATCCCACGTTGAACTGCACACAATAATAATAATAATAAATGAACAGCACTGCACAGATAAACAAAGTCACTAGAATAGTCCAGCAAAAGGAAACACAGTCAATAATAGCAATAGTCTCAGAGGATGGAAACTCCGGAGGAGAACAAGTCAGTCCAGATGGATATGCAATACACCAGCACAGTCAATGAGAAGTATGCATACCGTGGTTCAGATGAGCAGGCTGTTAGAGATAGCTGCAGGGATACCTGAGCGGCAGGGAACAGACGAGATGAGAAGTCCTTGCAGAATGGATGCGGCAGGTAGGTGCAGCGCACTGTAGGTAGGCCAGCAAGGACGACAAATACTCAGGAAGCAGTAGTATATCGAATTGAACAGCAGGAGACCACGGGAGAGTTGAAGCGATGTAGCAGAGCTGGAAGCCGAGGAGCGTAGACTCGATGCTAACAGGCAAGTTGACACAAAAGGACACACTGTAGAAGCAGTAGGCAGCGGGTCAGCTGACGGCAGGTAGAATGCAGACTGGAGCGCTGAGACGAGCAGGACTCTGTAGACACGCTGAAGTAGCTAACAGGAATCAGCTGGAACAGTAGCGATGTAACACAGGAGAGTTTGAAGTAATCTGTAACTGTAGATATACGGAGACAGCGGATAGGAATCAGCTGCTGGAGTCACGATGAAACACAGGAGAGTTTGCAGTAATCTGTAACTGTAGATACACGGAGGCAGTGGATAGGAATCAGCTGCTGGAGTCACGATGAAACACAGGAGAGTTTGCAGTAATCTGTAACTGTAGATATACGGAGGCAGCGGATAGGAATCAGCTGCTGAAGACACTAGGAACACGAGGAATAGAAGTGGTCTGGAAACCACAAACGGCAAACAGGAATCAGCATCAGCTGAACACACGAGCAGGCACTGGAACACCTTCAGAGACTCATGAGGAATGAGACTCCAAGATCAGGCAATGTGGTATTGACCACAGGTGCTTAATATAGGGAGTGTTGCCTGATCAGCCAATTAAGTTAAAGGAACAGAACTGAAGGTTAAAAGGGACTGCACATGCGCAGTACCTCATTATAATGGACGGACACGGTTCCTAGCTACCTTAGAAGTAGCACTCACAGTCCGGTGAGTGACAACCCCCACCTTTGGATTCTTTAGTTTGAACTAGCCTATGATCTGCAACTTCTTGGACCTTCCTAAAGCCTGGACCAATAGAAGCAAGCCACACCATCTGCATTGTTTTACTGTATTTCTGTCTGCATATAAGCAGGAGCTTTTCATCTAGTGGACAGTCATCTTGACCACAGACTTCAGACCTGAATGACTGTTCACTGGATCCAGAGAGCCTGCGATAAGTAACGGCTGTACTTATTATTTTGCTTGAATTATTCTGATACTTTTTGAGAATAAATATTTGTGCGTTGGAAACACAAATCGAGATTCGACAATCGTTATTGGATAGCGACAAAACGTGCATAACACACTTTAAGGATAACGAGGTGGGGTTGACCCAGCGGTGCTCTGGTACTTGTTTAAGGCCTTTATGTGGGGTACTGTTATAGAGGAAATAGCAAGTGTAAAGAAACTTAATGGGCAGAGGGAGGGAGAGTTGGAGCATAGATGTCGTAACCTAGAAGTTTTATATATCGGGTCACGTGCTATTGCTGATAGACTGAACTGGCTTCAGGCACAGTCTGGATGGAATCATTTTCTATATGACTGTGAAAATAATGGGTTTTCTGGAATAATTCTACCCACTTCACTCTGGCTGGGCACCCACGGGTGCCTTCCTAGGCCGGAGAAGCCTACCCAGTACCTTCTAAGGTTCTGTCACCAAATCCTAGAGTCTTTAATGGATCCCTTGCATCTGCCAGGTTTGGTATTGCTCATTCAGGGGTGCGGAGTCTAACGAGTAGGTAGTATTCACTAGGGACCCCCGCAAGGAGGTATGGTCTTAGCTGCCCCTATCTCGCGGTCCCCTGGGAGAGAGCTGGGCAGATTGGTAGGAGGAGCCAGGAGCGGAGAAAGCAGAAGACGGCTGATGCCGGGCTGTGACCAGCGGAGGCGTGCATTCACTGAAGCAGCAGTAGATCAATAAGAGCAACAGAGGTGCAGAACTATATCTGACTTGATGATAGCAGTCAGAGCACGGGCAGGAGAGTCACTGGAGCAGTGGCAGTTCAATATGAGCAATGGAGATGCAGAACTATAGTTGACCTGATGATGGTAACTTAGAGCAATGGCAGGAGAGTCACTGGAACAGCGGTAATTCAATATGAGCAATGGAGATGTAGAGCTATAGCTGATCCGATGATGGTAACTCAGAGCAATGGCAGAATGGTCACTGGCACAGCGGTAGTTCAATATGAGCATTGAAGATGTAGAACTATAGCTGATCAAACTGGAGATAGCTACTTGACGTGTCTAGCGAGACACAAAATATTCACTAGGACAATACCAACCATTATAGACAAATATAATGTCACATATTATACAGGGCCCAAAATAGCGGAAGTGCTTTTTGAGTACTATAGTAATTTATATTCTACACAAGCTAAATACACACCCACACAGCTTACCTCCTTCCTTAATGGAGTTAGGCTATGGAACTTGTCCCAAGAGGCGGCTTCCCCCTTCACTGAGGAAATTGCAGAGGCCATCTCGTCTTTTCCCAATCATAAAGCCCCGGGTATTGATAGTATCCCAATAGAGGTATACAAGCAGTATAGACAATTTCTTGTTCCCAAACTGTTAGAGACGTATTCCCAGTTCCTGAAGTGTGGTACACTTCCTCCCTCTATGTCTGAGGCTATAGTCATCCTTGTACTTAAACCTGGTAAAGATGCTTTGTATCTGGACTCATACCACCCTCTCTCTCTGATCACTACTGATGCCAAGATTCTGGCAAAGATTTTATCCATAAGACTAAATGGGGTTATCAATGAGATTGTCCACCCAGACTAGACAGGGTTTATGCTTTGCAAGTCCATGATTACGAACGTCAGAAGATTATTTATGCAGATTCAGAGGACCCGCTTGGGTGGGGAGAGGGAAGTGGTCGAGTCTCTGGATATGGCCAAGGCCTTTGACTCCGTTGAGTGGGGCTACCTTTGGCAGATCCAGGAGAGCTTTGGTGTAGGCCCCAGATTTATCAAGCTTGGTTTGGTTACTTTATTCTGTGCCAGTGGCCAGAATGAGTGTTAACGGTTTCACGACAGCCCCATTTGGTCTGGGTCGGGGAACTCGTCAGGGTTGCCCAGTATCCCCTGCCCTGTTTGCTCTAGCAACTGAACCCCTGGCATGTGTGATTCGCTCCCATGTTAACATTAGAGGCATAGAGATGGGAAGAGCCACTGACAGGATAGCACTGTATGCGGGTGACGTTGATCTTCCTCAAGGACCCTGATTATTCCTTGACTCACCTCTTACAGGTGGTTGAGGAATTTGGAATCTATTCAGGGCTCAAGATTAACTGGAACTAATCTGTGGTTTTTCTGCTGGGGTGACAACCTCCAACTGGTGCTGAGAATTGTCAGTCACTTCTCTGAACCAATAAGTTCAAGTACTTAGGCATATGAATGACAGCCCAGCTTCAGAAGACGTTGAACTTAAAATTGACCCAATATCACAATATCAGAATATTTAAAGTCCAAAAGCCACACATGGGGCAAACTTCCTCTTACAGTCACCGGTAGGATAAACCTTATAAAAATAGTAGTTCAGCCTAAGTACTTATACCCCCTCCAGCACTCCCTGGTGTACATACCTTTGTATGCTTTTCAAAATATTAAAAAACATCTCACTGGTCTGGGGTAGGAAGAGAGCAAGGGTGCGATTTAACACGCTGTGTAGAACAAAAAATTCAGGAGGCCTGGCCCTGCCTAGTCTTCGTATTTATTACCTTGCTTCCCAGCTTACACATTTGGTCTCATGGTTTGGCGCTATACAGAACACCACTCTCAGGCACTTCCTGGATGAGCAGACGTTCTCCTCCCTTGGAGCTTTGCAGGTTTTGCTATCTAGGCACAGATCTAGTTAGGCAGCCCTTATAATATGACAGTCATCAATGGTCTGGACAATATCACATTGTCACGGGCACTAGGAGTCTTTACCCAGGGATCACCAGGTGATGGACTTACCAGAGCAGTATAGATGGTAATATGGTACTCTGGTAGCGGGGTGATCACGGAACAGGAGACAGCAGATGGTAGAGAATGCTCGTGGAAAGTCTATGACTAGCAGCACTGGTAATATACAGGTAGTAGTACACGAGGAACTGAATGGACAAAGGAAACGTGAGGGTAGTCAGTGGTCTGCGGTAGCAAGTTGTACCACTGCTATAGTGAGGAGGAATGTCCAGCAGCACTGAGGAGGTGATGAGAGTCAGCGGTCTGCGTTTAGCAAGTTGTACCGCTGTCTATGTGAAGGAAAGGAATCCAGGTGGAGGTATCCGGGAAGTCAGTGGTCTGCGTTAGCAAGTTGTACCACTGCTATGTGAAAGGATACTAGAAACAGGTGACTCGGGAAACAGGGATCAGTGGTCTGCCTCTAGCAAGTTGTACCACTGAATATATATGTGAGGAGGAGCACGGGGAGAGAAATGCAATACAGAGTATACACGGGCACACTGAACTTGATCCCACGATGATAGGCACAATATAGTAATGACTGAACAGCACTGCACAATAATACAAAGTCACAGGAACTATCCGGGCAAACGGTAACACAGTCAAATGATGGCAATAGTCTCAGCGGATAGTAAACTTCAGAGGAGAACAACTCAGTCCAGCAAGATATGCAATACACCAGCACAGTCAATGAGAAGTATGCATACCGTGGTTCAGGAGCAGGCTGTCAGACAGGAGTGCAGAGATACCTGAACGGCTGGAGGCCGGCAGGATGCGAAGTCCCAGGAGGGTAGAAGCGGTAATCAAGTAGGTGCAGCGCACAGGTAGGTAGACCAGCAGAGATAGGAACAAATACTCAGGAAGCAGTAGTATATAGAACTGGACACCTAGAGACACTGAAGTGTAGAGATGGTCTAGACGAGATGAAAGCAGCGAGGCGTTGATCCGATGCAGACAGGCGAGTTGACACAGGCAGGAACACTGTAGAAGCACGGAGAGCGGATCAGCTGGCTGCAGACACGAATAGAACTGAAGGGTAGCGGCAAGCAGGACACTGCAGATACACGGAGGTAGCGGATAGGAATCAGCAAATACAGTCACGATGAAACACAGGAGAGTTGAAGTGAGTTGATAACTGTAGTGCACGGAGGCAGCGGATAGGAATCAGCTAATACAGTCACGATGAAAGACAGGAGAGTTGAAGTGAGTTGATAACTGTAGTGCACGGAGGCAGCGGATAGGAATCAGCTAATACAGTCACGATGAAACACAGGAGAGTTGAAGTGGTCTGGAAACCACAGGAGAGTTGAAGTGGTCTGGAAACCACAGGAGGGTTGAAGTGGTCTGGAAACCACAGGAGAGTTGAAGTGGTCTGGAAACCACAGGAATCAGCAGGGCTGAATACACGAGGAACACAGGAACACCTTCAGAGGCTCATGGGAATGAGACTCCAAGATCAGGCAACGAGGTATGAAACTCAGGTGCTTTAAATAGGGAGTGTTGCCTGATCAGCCAATTAACTAAAAGGAACATGAACAGAAGGTTTGAAAGGGCTGCACATGCGCAGACCCTCAGGATGGTGGACGACCACGGTTCCTAAACACACGGGAAGAAGCACTCACAGTCTGGTGAGTGACACACATGCTCTCCTGGGATTTGAGGGGATGGACCTGGATACTCCCTTGTGGTCAAATACTGGTACAAGGAGTTGGTGCGGTTGGAGGGTTCAATGATGTGGCAAAGGGCCACAGTTCATACAATTGGTCAAATATATAAAGACATTGACATATGAACAATTGAGAGAGTTCTTCCCGCTACTCAACACCCAGTTCTTCTAGTATCTGCAGCTGAGACACTCTATGCCCAGTGTCCTGGGGGTCTATCTCAGATGGCAGATTTTCCAGTTAAAAATGTATTATGGTCTGTGGGTCTTATAACACTAAATCTGTGCTTTATTCCTTATTGCTGCCTCAGATGTGTTGTAAGGACTGGCTCTGCTCAGAATAAAATGGGAGGCCAATTTGGGTGTTCTTTCCGATGAAGAGTGGAGTTTGATAATGGGAGGTACTAGACATGCCACCGCTTGTCTTAGATTCCAGCAGGTTTACTTTTATACGTTAAACAGAATATATTTGACCCTGGCTAGGTTGCAAAGAATGGGAAGACCTATCCAGGGCTGCCAAGAGGAATTCAGGGCCCGGTACAACAACTTCATGGGGCCGCCCTTATAGTTGAGCATGGTAAAAAAATTGAGACGGCGCAAAAGTAGCTATGGGTGTATTCAGATGATTGGGGGCGTGGCTATGCATCATTGGGGTGTGGCTAGCAAGCGAAAACTGCTAGGCCACCCTCCTACAGAAAAAAAACCTGCATTCTTGTGCACTCCTGACTTTCAGGACATCTAGCACCATAGTGTAATACATAAACAATGCAGTGTGTATATAAAGAGTTAACAATCTTGGCTTGCCCCTTACATTGGGCAGAACACTCACAAAAATTTGGGATTGTTCCACTAGAATCACAACATTTCACAGACTCTCCTGCTCTCTTCTACCTGTTCTTGTCACTTTCACCTGCTGGTTTCTTTAGTTGTGGCTTGTCTGGATCCTGGAATGTTGGGGGCCCTATTTGGGGAAAAAATGGGTACATTTAGAAAATTAAAACCAGATCCCGGCGTTAAATCAATAGCACCCACGAGTAATAATTAGGCCTTCCTCCAGCCCCAACATTAAAATAATAGTATTCCCATTTAATAAATTAACCCCTTTCTCTCCCTGCAAATAGCCCAGCAATAAATAGTATTTACATTTCATAAATATACGTATTTCCCGCAACCATCACTGCCATTAAATAATTTATAGTCACATTTAATAAAGAGACCTCATTCTCCCCAACTCACCCCACATTTAATAGCCTCCAAACCACCCCATCTCAAATAGTTCCCACTACTAAATTGCCCCACCATCACCCCACAAACAAAATAGCACCCAATAATTAGCCACCACCTACCTCACACACATTACATTGCCACAAGGCCCCTGTGCAATCATAGACACATTACTGTGCCTCTCCATCATCACCACGCTGTGCCCCATTATGATCACAGTGCTCTTCATGCTGCTTTCCCCCATTCACTGCCCCCCCCACTTTTTGCATTCACACTGAGCCTTCCCTGCCCCCCTTTCATTCACACTGAGCCTTCCCCCCCTTTCATTCACACTGAGCCTTCCCTTCCCCCCTTTCATTCACACTGAGCCTTCCCCCCCTTTCATTCACACTGAGCCTTCCCCCCCCTTTCATTCACACTGAGCCTTCCCTTCCCCCCTTTCATTCACACTGAGCCTTCCCTGCCCCCCTTTCATTCACACTGAGCCTTCCCTCCCCCCTTTCATTCACACTGAGCCTTCCCTGCCCCCCTTTCATTCACACTGAGCCTTCCCTCCCCCCTTTCATTCACACTGAGCCTTCTCTCCCCCCATTCATTCACACTGAGCCTCCCCACCCCCTTTCATTCACACTGAGCCTTCCCTCCCCCTCTTTCATTCACACTGAGCCTTCCCTCCCCCCTTTCATTCACACTGAGCCTTCCCTCCCCCCCTTTCATTCACACTGAGCCTTCCCCCCCTTTCATTCACACTGAGCCTTCCCTGCCCCCTTTCATTCACACTGAGCCTTCCCTGCCCCCCTTTCATTCACACTGAGCCTTCCCTGCCCCCTTTCATTCACACTGAGCCTTCCCTCCCCCCTTTCATTCACACTGAGCCTTCCCCCCCTTTCATTCACACTGAGCCTTCCCTCCTCCCCTTTCATTCACACTGAGCCTTCCCTCCCCCTTTCATTCACACTGAGCCTTCCCTCTCCCCCTTTCATTCACACTGAGCCTTCCCCCCCTTTCATTCACATTGAGCCTTCCCTCCCCCTCTTTCACACTGAGCCTTCCCTCCCCCCCTTTTTCCTCACACTGTGCTTTTCTGCTTTCCTCCCCTTCGTTCCTTTACTTACCTTTCTATTGGCTTCTTTCGTCTCTTTACTTCTCTTTTTCTCTTCTGACTTCTTTCTCCTGCAGTCTCCTCTCTGCACCACTAACTTGATGACGTAACACCGGACATTCAGTGTGAACAGAGCAAGAGAGTAGGGAAGAGGGACAACGGCCTACCCTGCTCCCCCCCACCAACGAACGGGGCAGAGCCACCCAGACTCCCCCCCAACCACTCGGATAAAATAAAAAAAAATTAGGTAGGATGATAACTGTATGTTATAACTAAAAATTTTAAATAAAAATACTTTATTTAAAACAAAATGATTAGCAGCTTAGCAGCTCTTCCAACACACCCATGAGGCAGCTGCCCAGTGTTGTTTTTTTGTTTTATATTAACTGTCATACAAATCCACCAAGTGGAAGGCTCAGAACAGGCTCCCCGGATAAAAGTTCTGCCCAGTGTACACCAACGGAAGGTCCGCCTGGGACCTCAACCCCCTTAGTATGTATTATGGGAACCAATGTCACCAGTCTGTGATATTTTCGTCCACATCCAACCAATAGAAGGCTCAGAACAGGCTCCCCAGGTCAAAGTGCTGCCTAGTGTATACCAACGGAAGCACCAACCGAGACCCCAACCCCCCCTAAAACCTGGCCAGGATCCAAGTAAATCACCTTGCGCTGGTTTCACTACAATCTGTGCATGGGTGCAGGGCCATCTTTTCCATTGGGCACGATGGGCAGGTGCCCGGGGGCCCCACAGGCAAGGGGGCCCCATAAGCAGGGTCCTTAAGTAAAATAGATAATCCTGAAAAAAAAAAAATCCTGGAAATATATCTATATCTATCTAAATATATCTATATATATATATATATATATATATATATATATATTTATATATATATATATATATATATATATAACACAGATATAGAGGTAGGGGCCCTGCTGCACTGCTTTGCCCGGGGGCCCATAATGTTGTTAAGATGGCCCTGCATGGGTATCAGAATGCATGCTCAGAACAGGCTCTCCAGGTCAAAATTCTGGCCAGCGTACACCAACGGGAGGTCCAACCGGGACCCTAACCCCCCTAAAACCTGGCCAGGATGCAACTAGATCACCTCGCATTGGTTTCATCCCAATTGTTGCAGGAGTGTCCGAATGCATAACGGGACAGAAAAACAGACCAATCATTTTTATATATAAGATATATTAGCTGGAAAATCACACACAAATTACTCATTTTTTACTAGTTATTACTTTAACTATGCATGATCATTTCACTTAGAAACCTGCCACCCAATCATCAAGTCAAAGTCACAATTTTCATGTTCTTTGGGAAAACCACAAAAAGTGTTTGTTTAAATAAGTTTATGTATAGATTATATATTGATTACACAATACAAAAGAAACAGAAAATGCACAGAGCTTTATGTAAAGTGCTGCCTGTTGGACCACAAGGTGTAAAATATGTAGTTGTCCTTTCTATAGATATATTAAATTGTGGGTGTAGCCAGTGGTGACAACAGTATTACAAAAAGGGATCACCAATTTACAGCTAGAACTGGAATTTGGGGGGAAGTCTGTGTTCTATAGAAACTTCACCTGGAATTAAAATTGGTGTCATGGTTATCTGATGCTGATCACCACTAAAGTTGTGTTGTATGTTTCTATTAATGTCTAAAGCTGGGTACACACTACAGAAATTTCGACCAACTTTTTATGCTGAGCGATTTTACATGCGATCGATGTTCCGATCGCTCGGTCCATGGACTGTATACACACTAGCCTTGTTTAGGACGATAAAGGGAAGAGCGGACGACCCTTTAGTGACGTTTTACATACAGCCATGTTGTCATGAGCAATGACTGTAATTTCGTACTCACTGTTGTGGATCGGTCTGAAGTTTATACACACTACACAGCGGAAATGAGATTGGAACGAAAATATTAAACGGTAGGACCAACCAAATGAGGCGATAATCGTCCATTTGGGCAGACTTTCAACCATCGTGTCATTGCACACACTGACCTGACTTTTGAACGAGCGGTCGGCTGTCGGCTGATTCAGCCGATTATTGGACGAAAACAGTGTAGTGTGTACCCAGCTTAAGCGAACAGGAGTGACAATGAAGTGCCTTATTTTTTTTCAAAGTACCTTTTAATAATGTTTTCCATAGACAAACAAAAGAAAAGAATAACACAATGTCATAAATTAAGGGAGAGAGAAGGAATACAGGGACAAAAACATGAGAACAAATAAGATGGGGGGGTAGAAAACTGTGGATTGCACATTTATAATATGTCTGCAACTCAAACCAGGGGGTAAATGTATGAACGTGCGGGTTCTTCAACACCCGCGTGTTCAGCGTGTTCGGCGATTAAATTTCAAGCGGCGCTGCATTGTAAAGGGAAGTTGCTTGAAATTTAATCGCCGAACACGCTGAACACGCGGGTGTTGAAGAACCCGCACGTTCATACATTTACCCCCAGATTGCAGCTAAACAGTGATATATAAGTCGTATGATAACTTAATTGTTAACGGGCTTTACAAAGTTGGACTGATTTCGGCTTCTCACTGATTGCAATAGTAGACCTAAACACTAAAATTTTATGGAGAACTTAAAAGGGGAAAAGAAAAAAAGAGGCAGTAAGTAAAAAAAATGGGGGAAAGGAGTCAAGTCAGAGAATTCTCATATGCCTATGTAGCCTCTATAGCTTTGTAGTTCAGAACTCCAAAATGAATAGTCAAACGCACCTCAAGCCTGAATCACCTATTAGTAGCTGACACTTTGTAGGAAACCCAAGGAGAAAAAACACGCTGTATAATAGATGCAGGAGTTCCACAGAATGCTCCATGCTACACTCCATGGTGTAACTATGCCAGATTCGATTTATAACCACCTGGAGCAAGCAGGAAGGTGGGGGGAGGGAGGCATCTGTATAGGGCAGCAATAAGGCTGCAATCTGGCAATTGATTGGTTGCATCGAACAAGTGTGGAATGTGTGAAATTTTAGTGACACCTTTAATGAGCTCTAACTGAATCCCTGAAAACGTACCCCTTTGAGAACAGTTTCTCCAGCATAGCTCCAAAGTCTGAAATAAGATATTACGAAGCCTAGCAGGGATTTGGTACCAGCAATAGTAAAGCTTATACATATTCTCCTTGATCCGAACAACAAACAGGTTTTGGCTAATTACAGACTACTGTTTCTTCTCCAAGGGCTCCACATTCTGTTGTCACTTCAGCTCATGGGGGTCTTTCATCTCCAGATCACTGTTGACAATATTTTGTATATTATTGACATCAGGCCCCCAGAGGAAACTTAGGATTCCAGTTGTGTTCTCTGCCAGGCAAGGGGAGTGGACTGATAAAAATGCCTTCGCTGGAGATACTGGTAGAAACTCGGCCTGGGTAATGTTTATGGTTTTTTTAACGTTCTTCAAAAGTGGGGGAAAATCCCAACATCACTAAGAAATATTATGTTATTATTAATCCATGATGGGAAGGCACAAGGCACCTGACCTGGTTTCAAGTCCAGGTTATTTCACAAAGGGATCATTAGAGGTGGAGCATAGGTGAGTTTATATTTCCAGGTTGCCCATCCCATATACATAATGAAAAGTAAATTGTAGTGAAATATTTTGTACTGGTCTAATAGAATTAGAAAGCCACAAATAACCACTGATACCAGAGTGGAGTTGATATTAAGCCTTCGTTTGGTACAAGGGGACACATAAGACATGACACACCGTGTAAGGTGAGTAGAGAGATAATACTTACTAAAATTTGGTACTCCCAATTCCCGTCTGCTTATTAAGGGGTTTTAATGTGACTTCAGGATGTCTAGTAGACCAAATAAACTTGGACGTCACATGCTGCAAATTCTTCAAAATGCTGGCCACTACTCTTACTGGTATGGTCTGAAAAAAGAACAATAATCAAGGCAGAACATTCATCATAACACTACGCCCACCCATTCAACCCAAGACATAACGTTTATCCCATTTAACTAGCTATTTTTGTATTGTATCAACGCAGGATAAATATAAGCGGAGATCTGAGCGAAGTCTCTTGTTATATGAACTACCAGATATTTAAGGCTGCCGCCTAAAAGTGAAACTAATCTCCAATATCCTTTGTGTCATTAGGGGACTTCTCTTATCTTGGTGAATCCTGTAATCATATAATTCACTGTATGTTTGTATCTTAGATTGCAAATTCAGAAAAACAGTTAAAGGCTTTGTTAGCGGCAAAATAACATTGTCAGTTTAAAGGGTTATTTTATATTACTTTGAGGATACATGGCCCCCTGTTGCATTCATACTGGTGCTTATACGAGCTGTCATTGTTCGATTACCAAATTAAAGATCAAGGGGGACAAGTGATAACTGATATTATTCCTAATGCTAAAGGATTGGTGCAAAACCCATTTACTGCAACCATGGCTAAAGAATAGAAGTACAGTGAGGCCATTTATAAAATTACCCCTTAATTCCCATATGGTTGAGCATCTTCTGCATAAAGGACCATGACACCCTATAAAAAGCCTGTACCAAAGTTAGTGAGTGAGTCTCATTAGCCGAGTCTGGCCCCATATATTTTCAATGGAATTAATTGTAGGTTGAACGCTTTTTTTTAAATCTTTCCTTATTGACCAGGAGGGAATCTGCCTTATCCCCCATGTCATGGTATTTTTACCCAGACAAAAGCTTGTTAAGTTGTCCTTTTGCTACAAATTTTGATTTTATAAGATTTCTTTATGTTTATCCAACAAAAATAGAATTTGAGATTCTAGCTTTGTCACAAGTCTCCTAAACTTCTTGCTTCTGGCAGCATAAATAGTTAATATCTGACCCTGGTGGTAGCTTTATAGTCCTCCCCGATAGTAGAGAGAGGAATATATCTATTACATTCAGTTAAAACAATTCAGCAATTCCTTGCTTGTGTTCCTGGACTGTAGATAGCAGAATGTCATCAACACGCCATCTAAATTGCTGCGGCATGGCCTGACCAACATATGGGGTTACAGTCAATGCTGAATATTTTCTGGGAAAGAAGATGATCAACAAAAATAAGATCAATTCTAGAACAGAATTGTTACAAGGGACCAAAAAGTGGATATTTACAATGACCGACTCATGCTTAACCGGCCAGACATTGTAGAGCTTGTGGGGCCTGGTCAAATATAGGGGTTTTGAAGCCTCCTTTGAAGATCCCAAACGGGGAGCAACTGGAAAAGATTTATCAAGCCTCGTACCAAGGACCATGCCTCATACTTTTAGTGCTTAGAACAATGACTGTAGAAAGGTACAACACTTAATATGGATCTGTAGAAACAGAGGAAGACTTAATTTTATGATGAGTAAAACTACTCTGAAAAGTAGATCTTCTACATATTTAATAACTGAAATAGGCAGGATAGTTCAGGCAGATATTGTTATGCAGTCTCCTAGATAACAAAATGTTCTACTTGTAGCTTCCACTGGGACTAGAACCCTCAATGTTTCTAAGTAGTTACCTCAAGTAGCTCACAACCCACTGGTGAATAACTGACCAAGGATAAGACATGTCAGTGGCAGGCACAGGTCACACAGGTATTAGATAGATAGATATAAGATATATTCATATCCCCTATACCCTAGCAGTCCTCATTTTTGCTGTACACTTCAAAGTTTTTGATTTCACAGTGGGCATGGCCAAGTAATAAACTGGTGTAACATTACAGTAAATTGGGCATATTGAGTGTATCAGGAATGGCTTAATGTGTCCCAATTTTGCAATCCGGACAGTTGAGAGGTATATAGATTGTTACATGCAGTTTATATTGAAAATATGCAGGGAGGGGCTGGTAGACACAAATTGTCAATGCTGAGTAATTTGTACTGAAACTGTTAAGGCAGCAATCTTTTTTTAGGTTACATTAATTCTCAAAATATATACCCTTATTTGCATACAAATTTCCAGTAAATAATAATTGTGTCTATGAAAGTGTAGAGGAAAGAATCTGTGATGTATGAAACTGGTTAGATGTATTTCTTATCCCCTGCTGTCTGTGAATCATACAGGAATATATAGCTTGGTGCGCTCTCTACAGTTGTGTGGATTATTTGCATATCAATATGTACAATTAAAAGAACAAAACAGAATATATAACAGGCTAGCACCCTTCCTACTTTACACTTGAAGGCAGCATTTAATAATTGACATCAGCATATAGTTGCAAACATAGCGAAAATACATTCTTGCATTTTAAGGAACTGCTTGCTATTGTGGCATAATTATAAAAATATTTTGCTATAACACGAATGGCCTGCCGTACATCATGGGTCTCAATGGTAAATGTTCTTTCATATACCTATATATTGCTTTGTGATGATCTGGCAATCTGTATTGCTCTGGACCATTCTTTAGAGCATGTGAGTGTGTGCCCAGAATGGATACTCCCTTTAATGCGTTCTGCTTTTTCATTTTGTGTTTGTAATCCTTGTGTTATGTTAAAGCCATAATTAAGACCCTCCATATCTAAGACATTAGATAACACTGACGTGAGAAAATAACAAACTCAAAGATACAGATAAATGTGCCAATATAGGAATTTGTCCCAATAGATGAATAATGTGAAATATATGAAGTTGTCTACTGAAATCCCCTGAGACTGCTGCACCTTCGTTGGATGTCAGTGTCATGCTCAAAGTTAACTTCCACTCCCACGCCATTTCTGTCTAATAGGCAGATGGAAATCTAAGCTGACCATCATCATTATCAGTTCCTAACTTACATTAGTGATCAAGCACCCGCGAGTTTCCCATCTCCTGACAGGCACATATACATCTAAGTCTACATAAGTCGTATTTGCTCCTATATGCCCTTATGTGCTTCCTCTGTTCCGTCTCTTCAATCACAAGCGGCCATAGGTGCAAGATGCGACTACATATGACTGCAACCATAACTACTGCTTTGTGGGCATGTGCAGTAGAAAAAGTGTATAATACACTGAAAAGGCTATTTGTATCCAACTGTGGGGGGGAGGGGGGGTTGGCAGGATTTGGCAGGGGGAAAGGATGTGGCATTGTGTGGCTTGGGACAGCATGATGTGGCTGGGGAGGCATAATGTGACTGGCGGAGGTATGATCTCTGTATTGTGTGGGGTCAAAAGTATGCTTTCTGTATTGTGTGGCAATCACAAGGTTGCTCTCCGTATTGTGTGGTTATTGCAAGGATGCTGAACACTACTCAAATGAGGCTGGTAGATATTGTATTTGATTATAGCTATATGACATAACACATTTTCATATATTGTATTGGCTATATATAACCACACCCAGATTAGACAAATCACATCTGCACGGGACTCTTTCTTGGATCTTTAGGTCAAAAGTTGTTGGCCCTCCTCTGCCAATCATCCAACAACCACAGATTTTCCCTGTGAGCTTATATAGACTGTGTATAATAAATGTATGTTACATTATAATATATGTATTGTATACTGCGTGATCTGTGTTATGTATCGTGTAAACTTATTGCTCGGCTTCCCATATTTCATGTAACTATACATTTTCAATCCGGTCCCAACATTACAGGAGCCAGACAAGAATCCAGCACCAGGTTGTGAAAGCTGCAGTAACAGATAGGACAGAGCAACAGTTTTAATACGTAATATGTCATGTCCAAAGAGGCGCAGCCATGCCCTAGCGTGGCCATGCCTCAACACTGTATGACCACAACCCCTTTGGCAGCGGCACACAATCTCAGTCCTAATCATTTATGGAAGGGGTCCCAAGAAGTTGTTGTCCCGGGGTCCCAAATTCCTATTGGCGGCCCTGTATATGAGCACTTATGGCTGCTCCCCATAAGTGCCATACTTCCCAACTGTCATTGTCACATTTGTCTGGGAGAAGTTGGGAGTTATGTTCCCTCTCACCGCACCTCAAGGTTATTTTTTTGGGAAGGGTTTTGGGATTGTTTTAGAAGCCTTGGTCACGCCCCAAGAGAATGTGGCATGCCCCCTAATGTGGCGCAACAAAGCCACTTTTTATGGGTAGGCAGAACTTGTCCTGATCCCCTTAAGGGACAATGTTGTAAGGTATGAAGTGCACATATGAGGCAATAAAAACTCCTGTCTTCGCTGGCAATAGCTCTTGTTACCCTTTGATAAGTGCAGACGCTTATTGTAAAAGCAGAAAACTTATTCAGAAAATTACAGCACTTTGGGGTTTAGTATAACAAAAATGTAACTGAACACATAAAAGATTTTGTTGTAAATACATCCACGTCTTGTGGCTGCACCCTGGCTGGCTCTGGAGAGATGATGGGTCTTCTTAGCGGCTTATTAGATGTCTTGTGAAGGGAGCAGACAGGAAGAGAGATAGAAGGACAGGGTATGAGGTGGAAGCACCTATAATACTCACACTGAAACACCCTCACAGTTGACCCAATTTGCACTATGAGCCACAGTCGCTCCTCTTGTCCCAGCTGTACTCTTTTCCCATTACATTGTCGGCTCTCTCATAAGTAATGCCCTCCATGCCACTTGTTTTAACGTCTGCATTTTGTCTATCTTGTATGTCACTGTTTTATGTATTCGCTGTTCACAGTGACCTTTCACCTTCGCTCCCCCTGACATTAGGACACTCTTGGCTGCTTGCATAGTTTTAGCGTGACTCCTGTCTCTTCTGCTCCTTCCAATGTTGGGTAATGTAATACACAGACCTGCCCACTAACAATACTGCTTGACAAATCCCTCTTTAGATCTTTGGTAGGGTATATCCTTTGTAGCAGCACTCTGTACAGTCTCTGTTAGATTTTTGGCAGGGAACTTAGGGTACCTTGGTTGAGGATAGATATCCCAAGATGACCAGAATGGTTATCTCAAAGGCTTTGCTGTGGCTGAGACAACTGTAGAACCATTCATTCCCCTGCTACTGAGTCAATCATGCTCACTTTAGGGGTGCTCCTTGCTAATCTGCACAAAACCCCATGTTGGGATGCTATTTTGTAACCCCTATTTGCTTGGGGGTTTGTGGTAGGAGGTTATAGTCCTGGGATTTGTAGTGGTGAAAGCACTTTTGGAAAAGGCTGTACTTGGGTCTTTTTTTGGCAGGAGAACATTAGGGTGACTACAACTCTTTCAGGGACCATTTTAACAAATGACACATAACAGTTACATTTACACCTTGAATTGATCAAGTCTCTGGCTACCACTGAGAGAGGGGGTCGCAGGTGGCATTAACCTTTATTTGAACATGCCTGAGATCCATCACTCCTTGCATATGGGAACATCTGGAGTCATAGGATAAAAAATTACCCCAGTCTTATGTACTGTGGGAAACAATGATGGGGAGAAGGTTAATCCCTTGTTTCTCCTCAAC
Source organism: Mixophyes fleayi (assembly GCF_038048845.1). Lineage (NCBI taxonomy): Eukaryota > Metazoa > Chordata > Amphibia > Anura > Limnodynastidae > Mixophyes > Mixophyes fleayi. The sequence goes on from NC_134407.1 coordinate 163,940,783, forward strand.
ATTATAAGGCCAAGCAAAATGTATTTGTCTTTGGGGAAGCACACAATTGCTGTCACAGATTTTGGGTATTTGCTTACTGATTTTGGCACTACTCACTCAAGAGATGCGGAGTCTAACGTGTTCCTGGTTTTCACCAGGGACCCGCACAAGGAAGTGTGGTCTTAGCTGCGGGAACACGCAGGTCACGGTCCTCCAAGGGAGTAATCAGTGAAGCAGTAGATGAAAGCGGTGTCATACAGGCCGGGTCCAAACCGTGAATTCAGGAGATGTCCAAGGGAAAGTTCAAAGCCGTAGTCAGGGTAGCCGGGTCGGGGTCAGAAGCACAGGAGGAAGAATCAAATATCAAGCCGAGGTCAAGTTCACAGGGAGCACAGAACAGGAGTAGTAAGTAACAAGCCGGGTAATACACAGGAAGCGCTGGAACGGTACACAGGAACGCTGGAGCTAGGATGAGACCTAATACTCTGGCACTCTCCATGTGCCAGAGTGAGGCTTATATACAGGTGCAGTCCAATCATTGGCGGTGGTGACGCTGAACACCACCGCCGGAGTTACTAGGAAGTGTTCCGTTGCCTAGCAACGGAACGCGCGACCGCTGACCCGGAAGTACGCTCGGTTGCCTAGTAACCGAGCGCTCTGTCACAGAAGCAGACGTCCGTCTCTGTGCGGCAGGCATAGCACGGAGACGGCGTCTGACAATTGCTTTGTTTATCAGGGCTGTTTTTTTACTCCATATCAAGCCCAGGTTCAGTGGTTCATGACAATAGCTTAAATCCTGCTATAAATAGAGATCACTGATCTTTATAATAAATACTTTAAACACGATGCTCATTGTATTTTTAGCAAATGCTGGGTGGTTTATAAACATTGTTTTCCCTATTTTTGCTCCTTCCTTGTCAATATAGTTACAAGAATGAGCAACAGCTGCTATCCAATCAGCTGCAACCAAAATGGTTGTCTGCAGAGCTGGGATTCAATGGGGCATATTTACTAAACTGCGGATTTGAAAAAATGGAGATATCGCCTATAGCAACCAATCAGATTCTAGCTGTCATTTTGTAGAATGTACTAAATAAATGAAAACTAGAATCTGATTGTTTGCTATAGGCAACATCTCCACTTTTTCAAACCTGCAGTTTAGTAATATACCCCAAAGTCTTCCTGCCCTATGTAGCAGGTGAATGGACCATTGCTCAAGCATAGGAGGAAGGTTGACTATCTTCTAAATGGAGATGGTCCTGGAGTCTGCATCCTCTCTCTATATACTAGGTAGGTCAATTCTCTGCACCAAGAAAATTACATATGCCAAAATGACCCATTTTATCAGGGAAATATTTGTCTGGTATGTTTTTTTCCACTTCTTGAAATAATTGACCTCGGAAAATGTACATTTTGCCTACACACAGTGGGTCTAATTACTGGAGCAAAACAGCCAATTTGTAGCACAAAATCCTCTTTGGTGGTGTGTGTTTCCATTTCCACAGGTGCACCTAGATTTCTACCAAAAAGCATTTGCAGAGCAAAATTGCAGTGTTTGTTGAGGAGCACAATGCAGGCACATCAGTGTGCCAAGTTTTACAGAGCAGTGCAAAGATGACAGTATTGAAATTAGAGGAAAGAGTGTAGGGGGGGGGGGGGACTTTTTAGTGGAGTTCACTGCTATGTAAAAGGTGGACTGACATTTCCAGTATGGACTATGGACTTGAATTTTGTGCTATACTTTTATGAGATACATTTTGTAGCTCCCAGTTGTACTTCAGCGAGGGAGCATATTTGCGAATGTCACCTCATTATGATTATTAATTTAAGCTGTAAATAATGCTAAACTGAGCATATTTAAGACCAAAAAAACTATTTAATGAAAAGAATGGTTCTGAAGAAGCTTGAACTTTTCATGTGGCTTTACACTTTGCACAATGTGACTCTAGAGATTTTACCCACAAACCTAGACAAAGCTTGCAGAGGTGTATACTGACACAGAGGGTATATACAGGATGTGCTAGCTGCACCATCTAGGTTCACAGATGAAAAGCTAAGACGTTTGGCACTGTACATGTAGTGCAAGACGCACTTTGTAAATGATGTCCAGTGGAGGCAGCCTTTTGTGGCCTAAAGTAATCTTTATAAGAATGCAGCTTAGAAAGTTACAGGGACCATCTGCCTCTGTTATGTCACTAGTGATTAGTGGATTTATTGATTGATTGATTGATTGCTACATTCTCATCAATATTGTTCCATCCCACAATATGGCTCCATGCCATGCTGTGTGTAGGTGACAGGTGGAATACCTACTTCAAAGTATAATTTAATGGGCTTGTTTTCATGATTGACTAATAGATTCTTATATCTATAAAATAAAAGGCCACACATCTAAACAGTTCATGAATATTATAGTAGGTCGGGCAGGTATACAACAAATAAATGGAACATCTTATCTGGATGATCGGGCAAATGTTTGCAAAATACTGGGAATCTAGGTGGGGATCTTACTAAATTAATTTTCTATTTTTTTCCTGAGCGGCTGGCTCACCCTTAGCAGTGGCAAATATCCTACAGCAGCTCTCCGTCCCCCTGCTAGAGAAAATTACCCTCAATTTCACAGCAGACACAAAAGAATGAAGAAAAACCATTAACTATTACACCTCTGGTTGGAGAAGAGATATTTCCCAATGGTTTGATGCTAGACTACACCTAGCTAGCAGTGAAAGGGTTAGCTCCTGTGGAACAATTGCTCTCTGTATGACACAGGTTGGACAACAAGACTTTTCAATATCGCAATATACCTGCTGTATGCTGAAAAACCAGAAGAAATTAATGGAATTTAATGCCATTTCAATTTAGTTTTAGGGCACCTCATCAGCTTTATTGATAATGGCAGGCATATGTAATTTTTACATATAAATAATACTTAATATAATTTTATATTTTATATCATTTTGACATGTAAAGAAAACATTGGGTACAGTGTTTAAATGGATTATACATATGTAGCACATAATGATTAAGGAAAAATGCAGTTGAAAAGGAAGCGGTGGGTAAATGGCTCTGGGATAATTATAGAAGAGTGGTTTGGAGTACTACATCTTCTTACCTAGGGTTAATGTACTAAAGCAACATAACTCAATAGACATTTTGTGTTGTCAAAGGGTTATACTAACCCTTACTTGCCAACTTATTTTTTCTGAAGATAAAGTACAAGTACGGATTGGGCAGGGCATCACTATTTGTGTCATTTTGGCCCCACCCCCTGCGACACAATGCCGCTGTCGTGTTATTTCACTAGGAAGTGGGAAGAATGCGAGAGAACGGCCTGCTCTCCTGGGAGACTTACCTTGAATTCAGGAGTCTACTGGGTAGGTATGTGCTAACCTCAAGGGTGTCACTGCAGGGCCGTAACTAGGGCTATGCGACAGGGGACAACGCTAAAGAGGGGGCGCAATTCAGGAATATTTTAGTTTAATTTGGTTAAAATTGAGGGCTAGGGCGGCGGCATTTCTCACCCCAGGCACTAGAATCTATAATATAAATGTCTAGTGGCGTGTGTTAGTCTGTCTGTATGTGTGTGTAAAAAATAAAACTAAGCTGCAGCGCCACCTGCTGGGCGGAGTTATACACTGACCTACTAAATTCTTAGTGTGTGTGTAAAAAAAAATTCAGAAAGGGCTGAAATTTGGTATACTAAGATGTTTTTAATTTGTTAATTTAATTTGTTAATTGTTAAAAGTGTTTATAAAGAGTTTAAAAAAAAATATATATATATATTTCTTGAAGGAGAAGTGACAGTTGGGAGTGGTTGGTGGTTGCCGGGGGTGACAGTGGGGAGTGGTTGGTGGTTGAGGCCTGGGCTATGGCCCAAATGCATGACAAGAACCTTTTTAACACCTTAAGTAGCTTGATTTGACTAGAATGCATGAGTATCATGCACGGGTTAACTTGTTCTAAGATAAGGCTCTGGGTCACTGTCACACTAAAAAGGAGCAGGGGCACACTAATGGGGGTACCCAGACTCCCCCCCTTTCTCTAATCATGGAACCTCCCAGTTAGAAAGTATGCTAAATTTACTGTAACTCTGCCTGCTGTCTATTAAACATGTCCATGAGCATCTGCATATGTTTCCATGAACATTGGTCTCAACAAAATGGCCACCATCACTTTTGTCTCTAGTGTATTATTTTTACAGTTTTCTATCTAGTGCACTAGTGTTAGTCTGAAATACAAAATACAGAAAGTAAACGACCTGCAGTCTGATGTGCAGCACTGGGTAAATAACTATAACACTAAGTTTAATAGGTTTTATTTTAATTGGGTGTGAGGGGTGATTATTATTAGTTTTGTAGAATTGTATCCATTTGGTTAGATGGTCAGATTTATTTAAAACAGTGTTCACATTAATGCACAGCTTACTTTATGCCTCATTCTTTTTTTGTGTCACATTTTATTCCATTTATGTACATTTTACTGTTCTAATTCTAGTTTTCAGATCTGACTACAGCACTACTGCATAGTTTTTGTTTTGTATGCAATTCTGAATTGTTTTGGTATGCTGACTGTATGGACACAGCACAGTACTAGTTCTCTTTATGTCCTGCTCATGCTGTACATATATACACTGTACAGTGCCACTTCTATTTATGTCATGTACATGCTGTACATACGGACACTGCACAGTACCACTTCTCTTTATGCAATTCTTATGGCGGGCTGATGGGGGAGTTGTCAGGATGAGAGCTATGCTCTCTGTAAATTATGACTGTGGTTAAATTTGTCCTGATTTTTCATTCCAGAATGTTTGGAGGTCCATCATGCATCTATGCAATTAACAACCACAAATATCTAAATGTTTGAGGAACTTGTGACTGTGCGGGGGGAAGACATATTGGGTCTGAGTCATTCAGGAGAGCAAAGCATAAAAAAGGAGTAGCTTTGCACCGGAGAAAAACCATGTTGCATTGGATGGGAAGGTAAATTTAAAATGTGGATACAAATTTATATTTGGGGTAGGGCATGTCCTAGATCAACTTTAAATTTCAGTGTAAAAATAAAGCAATCAAGTATTTGTGCGCTACATGAAAAAGCAGCCAGTATTTCCTTACATGCAAAATAATAAACTGTATCATTGATTGTCCAGGATCAAATGTACTCCTTTTATAGCCTTGCTTTCCTTAATGACTCAAGCCATACTTGCCTACTCTCCCGAAATTCTCAGGAGGCTCCCGAATTTCGGGGAGTCCTCCCGGACGAGTAGGCAAACCTCCCGCATTTGCCGAAATTCACAGCATTGAATGGTGGGGGCTGGGCTTAATGACGCTATTCAATGCCGTGAATTTCGGCATTTTATAGTGAGGGCGGGGCTATGGTGATATGACTGGTCCGGGGGAGAAATTTTAAAAGTTGGCATGTACGTCTCAAGCACGTTCTTTCTAAAATAGAAAAGTACATGGGACAGTATTGTGCATAGAGCTAATTCACAAGACTTTCTCGATTGTATGTATTTTACCCAGCATTTTTATATATTTTGTGTCTTCTTAAATAATTAAACAGCTATAAAAAGGAATCCCACCAATGAAAAAATGTTGATTTTTAATGTAACACAACCAGAATGAATCCATGAATGCTCATATGCAAAGAGCTTTCTGTTGTTTTTAAGTAGATTAATCAGTTTGGGCAAAGATTTAGAAGTAAATAAGAGCCAATCAATGTGCATAAACATAGGGACACATCTCATTAACTCCCGTTTCCTCCATTTCAGTGTACAGTAGTAACAGTTGTGCCACTTCTGATTTGTTTATTTGGTTAAAAACATGTTTTATTGTCATTTTCCTGAAAAACAGCATATATTAAATATGTAATAAAATTACTTCAAGAATATGGAACTAACTCTGAAATCAATTAATTTTGTATCCTGACATATGTTCAAATAAAGCATTAATAATTACACCATACTATGGCATACAATGTTAGCAGCTTTACCTTCTAGCTACACCTTAAAATTCCCTCCCTTCCTATGCTCTGCAGAGGCCACCTGGCAGTCTCCTGCAGCCATGAGCAGATGTTCACAGACATATGTCTATCTTGTTTGGATAGTCTACATTAAGTGTCTTCAGTGGATCTGTGGCCTACAGTGGTGTGCATCTAGAAATTTTCATCAACTTTAAAATCATTTGAGCAGAGAATGTAAATAACATACATTTTTTTGAATAAATTTCTGTGGCTGGATCGCTATGTATTTCTCTACTTATTCTAAATAAACTAATTTAAACAATGTATTTTTTAACATTATCTTCTGTGAGAGGGGAAATACATATCCAGTTATGGTATGTGCATCTCCTTGCTACAATTAACACCACGGGGTAAATGTATCAAGCTGAGAGTTTTCTGGCGAGTTTGAAAATCCAATCAGATTCTAGCTATGATTTATTTAGTACATTCTACAAAATGACAGCTAGAATCTGATTGGTTGCTATAGGCAACATCTCCACTTTTCAAACCCGCCGGAAAACTCTCAGCTTGATACATTTACCCCCACGTGTACATTCCATTGGAATACAGATTTCCTATCATCTGGAATTTCCTGCCTATAATAAGAAAATAGGAGTAGCATAAGATCTTTGGTTATGGACACTGTGGTTATGTGTTTTCGGTCACTCTGCAAGAATGTAGATTTTGGCCACTTTAGAGAATATCCAACCGGAGGAGATGCATATTTAATACTGAATGTATACTGTAATATACAGATTAATTTAGGGTGAGATGTATACCACAACTCATTATACACTTTTGGATTTTGACATACTTTCTCAGTATTTTGTTTATGGCTTCTGAATCATCAAAGTCTGCAACCCATTTTTTTCAGATTACTGGAGTGCATATTTAGTCCCATTTGTTTTCTGACCTCACCATACATACATACATACATACATACACAGGCTTCACCACTCATCACAGCGTGTGATAGTACTTACGCTCAAAATATACAGATATCTCAAAAGCCTTGAGCAGTAAGATCCCAATTTTGCATAGTGTCAGGGAGACATTATTATTATTTTCTCCCTCTTCCATTGGGGGACACCAGGAACATTGGGGTGTAGCAGACACTTTCAAGAACTTAACATTTGACCCTAGCTCCTTTTTTATAAGTTATTCTTTTACTTCATTATATACTATTAGGCATTAGCATTGCGTGCTTAATGGAGCCGCATTGGAGGTTCCGTGGAGCCAAGTCTGCGGCTGTCAGATCTGCAGAGCGCGGGGATGCCTCTGTTGCCACTCCCTCGCTTCCACCGCTTGATAACTCTGGATCAATCAGCCACAGTTGCCGCAGGCTCCGCCCACTGTTCCTCACTAATGTCTGAACGGGAGCAGCCTTCGCCTCACCGGGCAACAGATGGTGAGTATAACCACTGTGCTGGGAGAGGGAGGTTATGGAAGGCACAGAGGGTCCTGGGGATGGCTGTCTTTATGAGGGGGCAGCTATTAGGTTCTTTAGGGGACTGGGTTAGGTAAGTTGTTACTTTTTCAGTGCAAGCCCCTGCAAGGCACTGGATTGGTGGAGGGACTGCCCTCCTGGATGGCTTCCAGTCCAGTGCTGAGCCCTGGGGGGAGGTGCTTCTTCCCTTTCCCTGCACATCGTCCCTAGTGGTCTCTCACTTCTCGTGTGCAGACACCAGAATAGCAGCCATTTTGGAGCTCCAGCACTCCCCTTCTCTGTCCTTCCACGTTGAAGGCACCAGGTCTGTGGATTTGGTTTTCTGAGTGGTTAGTCCCTCAGATTGTTTGGGCTCTGGGGCTTTTTTGCAGGGGTGGTTATTCAAATCAAAGAGCTGTGGGGCTTTATTCCAACCTGTTTCTAGATCCGAAACTGACTGTTCATTCAGGCCGATCCTGAAACTCAAATCTTTGAACAGATTCAAGATGTAGTCCTTGAAGTTGGTAATTCACACCATGCAACAGTGTAAGGCGCATATTTGCATGTTCCCATCTGTATGGTGTATCAGTCCCTTCTCCGGTTCGCTGTTCAATTGGACCATTACCAGTTCCTGGCTCTTCCTTTTGGTCTGGCCATGACTTCACCAGGATCATGGCAGTCATGGCAGCACTGTTGCAGTGCAAGGGGGTTACGATTATCCCTTACCTAAATGATCTTCTAATCAAGACTGAGTTGCCATCAGTACTTCTGTTCCATGGAGCCCCAGGGTTGGATCCTCAATTTCAAGAAGTCCAAATTGACTACATCCCAACAGATAATTTTTTTGGTCTTCTCTTAGACACCCACAAACAGTGGGTGTTCTTGTTACCAGACAAGTTTCACGCCTTACAGAAAATAAGGTCTCAACACTTGTATGAAGCTTCTGGGCAAGATGGTATTAACTTTCAAGACAGACCAGTTAGCTTAGTTTCATGCAAGGGAGTTTCTGCTTGAACTCCTCTCTAAGTGGAACAGTTCCCACCTGGACCTTTCCAGTCAGGTGATATGCCATCAGGTGCGTTAGTCACTCTTTTGGTGACTACAGAAGGACAATCTCTGCAGGGTTGCCCATTCTCATACTGGAATTGGACTTTGGTGAGGACGGATGCCAGCCTTCAGGGTTGTGGTGCGGTCTGTCGTCACACCCATTTTCAGGGTCTTTGGACATTGGAGGAATTCAAGCTTCTGATCACCACGAGTCATGCGAGAGACACACAGTGGGCCGAAAATCAGGTCATCATGAGGGTTTTCATGCATGGGGTGGATATTTGGGAGGCAGGCTTTCTGATCAGGCAGACTCTTCACCCAAGGCGAATGGTCCCTCCATCCATAGGTGTTTCACCAGTTGGTCAGTTGGTAGACAGGTGGGGTAAATTGGACATTGACATGATGGCTTCTCGGTTGAACCACAAGGTTGAGCTTTTCTGTTCACGGCAAGTGATCCTCTGGAGATCCTCTGGCAATTTTGGTAGACACCTTGTCCGTTCCTTGGTGTTTACCTGTTCCCTCCAGTAGACATGCTTCCAAGGGTCTTCAGAGAGCCTGGTACTCAGAGAGCCTGGTACACTAACATTCTCTCCATGGCGGTGGATCTGTCGTGGCGTCTGTCACTCTGGGACAGTCCTGATAAGTCAAGGAACATTTTTTCATCTCTATTTAGAACGTCTGGCTTTAACAGCATGGCTGTTAAAGCATGATCCTTCCAGCTAAGGGCTTGTCTGAGCATATGGTGCAAACCATGCTTTCGGCATCGGAGCCGCTTTTGCCCAAAAATTATCATTGTGACTGGAGGACGTATATATATTGCCTGGTTTGAAGGGAAGGGGTGCCCAACCTTTTATTTTCGATTATCCATGTTGCTTCTGTTCTTACTGGATGGGTGGAATGCTGGTTTGCGCCTAAGTTTCTGAGTCGGCTCTTTCTATCATTTGTCAAAAAAGTGCAGATGATCTTGCGGTGGTGCTTCATGTACATTCCTCCAGTGGCACGTTTTGGAGTGGATACTGTTGTGGGAGTGAAAGGAGGTCCATTGAGAGAGACCAATTGATGACGAGATGCAGGAAAGTTTTGAGGCTGAAGGGTTGGTGGGATTGTTGGGATGTTGAGTTTGAAGGGGTTGCTGGTTCACTGGGGTGAGCTGCGTGATACATCTTTATTTGGGATATGAGTCATTACACACTAGGCTTAAGTTGGACATTTAATTTGGTCAACTATATATTTGTAGCTCTCTTTCTGTCTTAGTTTTGTTGGTAAATAGTACAGTTTGCAGTGGAATATTGCCACCAAAGACAAAGGAGTCACTAGTTATTGTTCATGCATAGTTGAATAGTAGAATGTGTTAGTTATACAATCCATGACGTGCTTAAATAGGCTCACCAAGTTGTAGCATCTAATGCAAGGAAAGTTAACTTGTCCAAACGACTGGAGAAAGCATAGCATTGCCAGTGAGATTTGTTTCTTTACCATGCCATAAAAACTGAATAGAAATAAAAACACTCTATTCAATTTCAGTCTAATAGGGATAAAGCAGGCATAAAAACATAAGTTAAATAAGATGATATCTCCCAAGTACAGTACAAGTATAGAGGGACAGATGCATCCACTTATCTAATTCTTTAATCAACTTTTCAATCAGCAAGTAATAATTTAGTGAGTATAAAATGAGTGCAGGTGTCTTTCTTTATTTGATTGCCAGATAAATAATGTATTGTTGAAGTTAAGCTATTCCTGCTTCCTGAGTCCAGACCTTATCTCCACAGACATAATAGTTCACACTTCTTAACTTTAAAACCAGAGATAGTGCTATATAAAATAAATAATTTTTTGTGTCTGTTACTTTGGGTTAGACAAAAAAAACCTGTAGTACCAGCAAATAGTTCCTGTTTTTCTTCTACATCATCATCAACTATTTATATAGCGCCACTAATTCCGCAGCGCTGTACAGAGAACTCACTCACATCAGTCCCTGCCCCATTGGAGCTTAAAGTCTAAATTCCCTAATATACACACACAGAGAAAGAGAAAGAGAGAGACTAGGGTCAATTCGATAGCAGCCAATTAACCTTCCAGTATGTTTTTGGAGTGTGGGAGGAAACCGGTGCACCCGGAGGAAACCCACGCAAACACGGGGAGAACATACAAACTCCTCACAGATAAGGCCATGGTTGGAAATCGAACTCATGACCCCAGTGCTGTGAGGCAGAAGTGCTAACCACTAAGCCTACATGTCTGATCCTTATCCTCTTTATGTCATCATTAGATTATGTGGGTCATAGGAGACAGGAGTTTAATGCTATGTTAAGGAAAAAAGTAAATAGTGGGCATCGATGTCTTGTATCCTTTTCAAGGAACACATTTTCAGAAAGGTATCTAGGTGTGTAAATGCAAGTGTGATAAAAGATCCATTCAAGACAAATTTCAAAATAGTCCAAAAGTTAATATACCTGATTGGGGGACTCCCCCCCCCCCCCTTCTTGTTGCTTGATATGTCTCTATACAATTGCCTATCTGTCATATTCAGCCACAGATCATACCCTTTTTTATGGTTTGTAGAAAAATTACCATGTTGTGTGCAGATTATGCTTTTCCTAAGTGTATGTACACACAAAATCAGACTACAGTCACCTCTGCCTTCTCAAGATCCCATTTGAGAGTTGGATCCCCACTGTCTTGAGTGTTGTCAAATTCCAATCACTGCTCGCTGAAGATTTTACAGAATTCTTAAAAATGTATTAAATAATTAGGGACATGCCATTTAAACTCTTGGCCTTTAGGGGCTACCTCAAGAAATGTTATCCCAACTGGAGAGAGTTCATTTCTCTAATACCTCCCTCCCCCCAGTCCTCTAATCCCCAATACCTCTTTGCCACCTGCATCTCCTCCCACTTTCTCCCTCACAGCCCATGACTTTGACACCATGTCCTGGCATGAGGACACCACTCCTCATGCCAGACTATCTCCTACATGCCCCAACCCTCCCTCAGTTCATTCTCTCCAGAAGTGCACATGCTGTGGATAGTAACTGAGCTGTCGTGTGGGTGAGCGAGCTGCGATAATGAAGTGAATCCTTTATAGCAATTTATCATTATCAAAAATAAATAAGTAAAATGATATGGACTTTGCTTCATGAACACAGGAACAATTAAACTAATAGTACTTACAGAAAGTCTTATTACTTTACTCATCACCCTATAAACTTACCCCTCTAGCCTATTCCCTTCAAATGCCTCCACTCCCTTTCATGCACTGCATATTCACATCTTCAATCTATCTCCATTGCCACATTTCCATACTCCTTTATACATGCTTTCATCTCACCATTCCTAAAAAAAACATATTTTGGCTCTGTCTCTCCCTCCAACTAGCGTATTATTTCTAGCATTCCCTTTGCCTTCAAATTACTTGAGCATATTGCATACAACCGCCTATATCTATATACAAAATTTACTGCTCCACGCTCCAGCGCCGGTCTCTCTGCTGTCGGTGCTGCACTTCCGGGGCAGGGAATTCAAACCTGCTAAGGATATTTAAACCTCACTCTGACTCTGACTCTCGTTAGTATCAGAGCAACTTGTAGGCTTCCTGGCTCCATTCTCTCCATGGATTCCTTGCCTGACTCCTGTTTACCAGTGCTGTCTGTCTGACCATTCTTGTTTCTCCTGCGTTTTGTGCTCCGACCCGGCTTGTTGAATACTCGCTGCTGACTCCTTGTTTACCAGACCCAGCTATCCTGACATTGCCTTCTGACACTGCCTTCTGATTTTGCAGTTTTCCGAACTCGGATCACCCTCACTCTGAGACCGCATGCTGACTCTGTACTTTTCCTACCAACTGTGTACCAGATCTGGCTTGCCTGACTACGAGAATCCTACTCCGCTGTCTGACTTCCACTTCCATCCTCCTCCTACATACTGGGGTTTTCCCTTCCACTAGTGCTACATCTTGGGGTAGGCTGGACTGCGACCTTCGAGCTCTCGGCAGCTAAGTCCATCCCACCTTGCGGCGGTTCTTGGTGAACACCGGAGAGCTCGTTAGACTCCGCACTTCTTGTCGCTAGCACCAAACTAGATTAGCACCAGATACTATCACCTGTGCTACAATATCTGTTTCACTCCTTTCATTCATTCACATGGAATTTCCTACCACACACACTCACATTCTCACACAGCCTTCAAACATTCTCTGAAAAACCATCTCTTTATTAGCACATACCCCACTCCCACCTATATATTACCAACAATAGTGCATTCTTACAACTGTCCTAATCTCCACTCGCTCCTCTTGTTTCAGTTGTGCTTTCTAATTAGATTGTAAGCTCTCCCTACCCTTTCTTTTCATTTCTGCATTTATTTTTCTAACATGTATGTCCCTGTTGTAAGTATGCCCTGATTTCCCTACTGGCTGATGCTGAGGAGCTTGTTGTGCCTTACAAATCAATGAAAACAAAATTATGACATGAATCACCACCTCAGAAATTCATATCAATAAAGATGCAATACATAATAAATATAGGTAATAAATATACAGGAAAAGTATGGCACACATAAGAGTAATGGGTGTATTAGTTGCCTGTACTGCTGCGTACCTTCCTGGCATCAGTTTGCCGCTGCCTGGAAAAAGCTTTCAAAACAGCATTTAATACTGTCTGGTATCTTTCCTCTGAAGTATCCAAAATAGTTTTGAGATTGTTCCTATCACTTTATTGCAAATATTGTCTGTTATTGTTAATAATGTTATTATTAGGCTTGTAAACATCCTAAAACATCAAACCACATTGTGTAAAATTGCAATTTGCAACAAAGGAGTAATACACAAAGTTTGGATCCCACAGCTGAGGATCCAAAGCAATAACCAGGGGCAAACGCAGAATTTGTAGAGAGGGGTTTCCATGCCACATCGCCAGTGGGCGTGACCAGCATGCATGGGGGTGTGCTATAATTTTATAGATTTTTATAAATTTAGTGCTTGGCTGCTCTCCAACTCTTCCTATCCCCATTATATACACGGTCAATGCTGCGTGCACTACTGTTAGGTGCACGCAGCTCTCCCTTTTCGAGCAGAACCGTGTGAAGCAGGACATACCTCCAAACTATTCCTACAGTCAGGACAAAGTCCTAACTGAGTGTGTCATAACAGTTGGCAGACTGTCCTGCTTTTACTACTTGTTGCTTCTGCTCGTGTCCTAAGCTCAGTTGCTGCTTCCCTGGATCCTGGAATGTTGGGGTGCTGTTTGGAAAAAGGACAAATACCTAATATAGAAATCCCAGCAATGAGTGAACATAGTAGGCCTCCCTCCCCCAAAGCAGCCTGATATTAAATCAAAATCACCCAAGTTTAATAATTAGGCCTCCCAGCAACCAACCCGGAGAGTAAATTAATGTCATTCACCTTTAATAAAAATATTCATTTCCCCCCAAATAACCCCAACATTAAATTAAATTTACATTTAATAAATAAACCTATTTCCTCCCAAACATTAGATAATTAGCATTCACTTTTAAGAAATAACAATCCTTCTCCCCAAACTAAGCCACACATTCAATTAATAGCACCCAAACCACCCCAGTATGATGGTAAATGAATAGTCCCATCATGCCACCATTAATAGGTAACCCCACTATTAAATACCCCCAACCTTCACCCCACCAATAAATTTAAATTTCCCACTCTCAACTTACTATGGAAGTAATATTTTACACCCATCCACATCACATAAAATACCCCCCCCCCCTACACTTACATTAAATTCCCTTTTCCCCCTTTCTCCACACTTATATTAAAAGTCCCCCTAAGTCTATGTTTACAAGCAACTATTGTAATTATACATAAAATCCACCACTTACATTAGAAGTACATGAGAAGGCCCCCCTAAACTCACACACTTACCCTCTTTATGTAGTGCTGTGTCTTGTGTCCTCCTGCTGCACACACGAGACATGCAGGCAGTGGAAGAGAAAGGGGCAGGGACACACAGCAGTTAGGAGAAAGGGCGGGGACCAGTGGGGGGGAGAAGGGCGGGGACCAGTGGGGGGGAGAAGGGCGGGGACACACAGCAGGGGAGAGACTGCTGTGAACAGTGCAGACAGAAACGATCTGCACACAAACTGCAAAGTGGCTGGTCCCGGAGGCAGAGTCCAGCCACCTCAATAATACAGTGCCCCAGGCTTGGAGGGGGGTTTCTAGACACTAGGGAAACCTCCCCTCTCGGTTTGCCTATAATAACCTATTTAGGATTTCTGCATCCTTATCCTCCTGACTCGTGTGTGTTCCTCTAATAAAGCTATAAATGCCATTATTTTTTTTTTAAACGTCTTTGTATTTGTTTCTTTGCTAGCAATCCGTTAGCATTCCACTGGGCCTGTTTAAGGGTTCAGGCTGCTCTAGGCTAATACACTTGAAGCACCCCTAGCCTTCCGTGCCATGCTAATATAAGGTAGGGATAAACAAACTGATCCTTAATTTCAAATCTGGCTTCTCCCCACCCCCACCTTTGTTTATGTTTCCGTGTGTTCTAAACTCAACTCCACTTGGCTTTTTAAAATGGTCATGGCAATCTTTGTCACTCATTTAATTTTTCAAAACTGTAAAGCAGAATGAGCACTACTGAGAGTGAAGGCATAAAGGGGGCGGTGCCAAAATGACGCGATTGGCCTCGCCCTGCCCCCCAAAATGGCGTGAATCACTGAGAATCGTGTCAAATGACGCGATTCTCGGTGAAACCTGGGATGCGGGAGAAATGCCAGCTCGCCCGGGAGCCTGACCCGACTTTCCGGGAGAGTTGGCAAGTATGGTTTAGATCTCTAGTCTGGTGTGCTTTACTCTGTGCCCTTTTCATGATACAGTCTTCTGGCCAGACCAAGTTCACCTGATAAGGTGTGTGCACATAGCTCTTTCAAGGAACCCAGTTTCATTGATTTTGGTAAACTAACTGCACCAACATTATTCCAGTCTGAACAGTGTGGGAGGTTATGTTTGGAATGATTTATTTAGCCACTTTTATGGAAAGATTTTGAAATTTAGAGGCCTCTATTTCTGAGCCTGGGCCCTCTGGTCCATTTGCAGACTGTGTTTACTGGGAGGGGGCTGCAACAGAGCCACTAAGTTTTGCCACGTTCAGGACTCCTGCTGCAGTAGATCCCTGGACAAGGAGTTGCTCCTGGTCAAATAGAGTGCACTTCGCTGATGAGATCTCACGGACCAAGCTCTCAGTAAAACCAGATGGGCATCAGAACAGGAAATCCTGCTGCTATTTTTAGAACATAGTACTAGAGACATTCGAAAGACAACTATTGTTAAGGCTAACTAGGGTACAAGGGTAATTTGAGAGCTAAGAAAACAAAGAACAGATTCAATAAGGGGAAGTTGAAAGGCTAATCTGTCTGCTTGTAGGTGCCTATAGAAAGACCTAATGAGGCAGTGTTATTTTATGACTATGAGTTAATGGTAACAAAAATTGCAGGTTCCCTATTTGTAATGACTCCTTATATCCTCCTGTTTCCATCATTGCAAACAACAATTCAATTTTGAAGATTAGATCCCCTCTCTCTCATCTCACTGTACCCGTAAAACATAAAAAAATTCTGTAACAGTTGTTTTATGTATCCCTTGTATTTTGGAGAATGCCATCATCAGCTATTTAAATAGCACCACTAATTCCGCAGCACTGTACAGAGAACTCACTCACATCAGTCCCTGCCCCATTGGAGCTTACAGTCTAAATATCCTAAAACACACACACACACACACACACACACACAGACAGACAGACTAGGGTCAACTTGATAGCAGCCAATTAACCTACTAGTATGTTTTTGGAAAGTCGGAGGAAACCGGAGCACCTGAAACAAACCCACGCAAACACGGGGAGAAAATACAAACTCCACACAGATAAGGCCATAGTTGGGAATTGAACTTGTGACCCCAGTACTGTGAGACAGAAGTGCTGACCACTAAGCCACCATGATGCCATCTGTACTGTTCCAATTTTATTACTTGTTGCACAGCATTTTCTATTTTCAACTCTTGCCACCACATGTTTGCCCCAACAGTGCATGACTAAAAAGTTAAAATTGGCAAAAACAAAAAGAGAAGCGCTACAACTGATTCACTCAGCCTCACCCTGAAACAGGGGCGGACCCAGACATTTGTCCTACCCGGGGCGATTTTAGGGGGGGGGGGGGGGGGCGATTTAGGCCCCGCCCCCTTACTGTGTTCTAAGGCTGCCGGCGGCTGCACAGTATGTGCAGGTCCGTTCAGCAGTGAAAGTGTGCTGTCCCGCTGCTCTGATTGTGTTTAAAACACAATCAGAGCAGCCGGGCAGCACACTGTCCCTGCCTGTCACGGCTGGACGGACCTGCACAGTGTGCAGCTGTCGGCAGCAAGCCCCTGGTAGGGGGGGCGATCGCCCCGATCGCCCCCCCTGGATCCGCCACTGCCCTGAAACCAGCAGCTCATAGGATGGTTTTCCAATTCCACAATTACAACATAGCAGCAAAATCTAAAGCGCTCAGTGTCAGACCTAAACAGCCTAAAAAAATAATAAATAAACTAAATAAAAATTGAATGAAAAACTATGTAAAAAATTTTTTTTAGGCTGTTTAGGTCTGACACTTTAGGTTTTGCTGCTAAAAAGTTAAAATTACCTAGTGGAAGATATATGGAGAAACTAATTGGCTTGCTGCATCTTTATTTGAATGTATCCCCCTTCCAGCTGACAGGCCAGGATAATGTGTATAAATAAAATGAAATATATTAAATTTCATTGCAGGAAGGGACAATTGTTACCAAAGGACGCCTTTACATTAAATCATTCTTTGAGTCAGCAAGATATAATGTGCAAAAATAGCTTTGTCGAAAATGCACTGAAACTGAAAACTTAACAATTCTTTAATTGTTCACAGTATTTGAAGAGAATCAGCCCACCATGCTTAAAAAGTGAGTGCTGATGCAATATGGAGAAGCTCCGTTCACTGTGGGATTTAGTCTTTCCATCCTCTTGGAAAGATGGCACTGGCCAAGTTTTTCCTAATACAGGAAAATGCCACAGCAGAGTGGTGCATTCTGGGGAAAGAAAGGATAAAGCAGGTACTTGCCAGGACCTGATTAAGGATTCCGGCTATACCCGTAGCGCCCCCTCCCACATTTCAAGGATGGAAAGGAGGAGAGGATGGAATAGGCAGAATGGAAAGGAGTATATAATGATATGGACAGACTGGAAAGAAGTAGAGAATGGCATAGACAGACTGGAAAGAAGTAGAGAATGGCACAGACAGACTGGAAAGAAGTAGAGAATGGCACAGACAGACTGGAAAGAAGTAGAGAATGGCACAGACAGACTGGAAAGAAGTAGAGAATGGCACAGACAGACTGGAAAGAAGTAGAGAATGGCATAGACAGACTGGAAAGAAGTAGAGAATGGCATAGACAGACCTGAAAGAAGTAAAGAATGGCACAGACAGACTGGGAAGAAGTAGAGAATGGCACAGACAGACTGGAAAGAAGTAGAGAATGGCACAGACAGACTGGAAAGAAGTAGAGAATGGTATAGAAAGCATGGAAAGAGGGAGAGAGAATGGCATAGGAATAAAGCAAAGGAGGAGAGGGTGGCATAGGCAGAGTGGAAATGGGGAGAGAATGCTACAGGCAAAATGGAAAGAGCAAGAATATGGTATAGGCTGAATGGAAATGTGGAGAGAATGACATGGGCAAAATGGTAAGACGGAGAAGATGGCATAGGTACAATAATCTTGCTGAGCATGGGGGATTGAAAGAATGCCAAATAGAAACCTGGGAATCTGATAATAGCAAACATGGGGGAAGGGGCATTAAAATGTGCACATACGGAGTACAGGAATGTAAGAAGTGCACAAAGTAACACTAGGACTTAGTATTTTTGAAGATAACATGACTGGAAAATAAGCATCAGAGGATTTAAATACATTTAATGTTTATGACTGGGGAACTGCAGTGTTTATGGAGTTTGAATGTAAAATGCTGCAGATATAAGTTGACAGAGGGTCTTATCCAATCAGCAACATCTTGATGAACATTCTCCAAACTGCACTGTCCCGGACATGAGATTTCAGAGATTCTTCTTTTTGAAGGGAGAAGGTTTATTACCCAAATAATTTTCTTCCATGGTGTTCTGATTTGATTTCTTCCTAAATGCTCCTTTTATGACACAGCAGTATGTGGATGTGTCTTACGATTTGTGGGAGAAATGAGGAAGTTGTCTTGGCAGACCAAGGAATTATACTGAATGTATGTCCTCTCATCATCTCTGTAACATTTTTTTGAAAGGAAGGAACATAAGAAGAGCAGATTACAAAGATTTCACCCAAGAGCATACATACTGAAAACAGAACAGTGTCTATCACTACCATTAACCAGATCACAATTGCAGTCTAAGAGCACACTGCACCACAATGTTAGGGAGATTGGTGCTTTATAAATGTAAGGGAGTAGGAAAGTGAAGCATTGTGACTTACTGATAGGTATCATTCATCACCCAGCTTATCATCACACACCAGCCCTGGCTTTTCACACAGGTCCCCTTTTACTGATTTTGATACCCAAAACGAAGCACATATATGTGATGTGGTTGCCGTGGAAACCAACAATCCTCACAAAGCTTTAATCATCCAACATTTTAATCCTGCCTGGTATCCACCACACATTGTGTTCTTGTAACAGATGCCTTAATGTCACAGTGTAGGAATAACAGTGTCTTGTTCAAATCTCATTAACTGCAGTACTTAGATGCACAATTTTATCCCTGAAAAATGAATAATCAAACAGGTTTGTAAATCAACATGGCTGACACCTTTGGAAACCCTAATAACATTGTGATATTGTCAAAGCTGGCAACATTTTAAAATATTTTCAAAGGGACACTTTAATGCTGAGCCAAGGCTTGCAGACCTTGGGGCACGGCAATCCTATACCTCCCAACTGTCCTGATTTAGGTCAAAACTACCTGTTAAATTTTAGGGGAGGACGAATAGTGGTGATCCAGCGCTTCATAAGCACTAGACATACCCTCAGGGGCGTGGTAATGCTGCTCCTTTGTGAAGTGACCACTGCCTCATTGTAATGTGGACATGTCCCTTTCATGCTCACTATGTCCTGATTAGGGGACCAAAGATGAGAGGTATGCAATCCTCCTCATGACACGTTTACTGAATTTGGTAACAGTACACTCTTTTGCATAGTTTAAATACTCATTTTTAATAAATATTAACATAAAAAGCCCAGAGAATAAGAATGATGTTAAGAACTGCAGCTAACCTGCAGACTAAGGGGGATTTTATTGTCAATACTGACAATTCCAAAAATAACAATTTCCAGGGATAAGTCTTGCAAAGTGAAATTTCTAGGAAGATGCAGGTTTCAATACTGGAGCTCAATGTTCTTGTAACAGGGAGTTGCTGCCATCTGCTGGTGATTGGTGACAAATATAAAGCAAATGTAGACAACTAAGAAAATGAAGGGGGTATATTTACTAAACTGCGGGTTAGAAAAAGTGGAGATGTTGTCTATAGCAACCAATCAAATTCTAGTTATCATTTATTTAGTACATTCTACAAAATGACAGCTAGAATCTGATTGGTTGCTATAGGCAACATCTCACATTTTCAAACCTGCAGTTTAGTAAATATACCCCCATGTATTCAAGGTCTTTCTATTATATCTCAGGATGATACCTAAAGATTTACATAGCAACACAGTCATTTGATAAAATTATGAGAAATCATGGACTTCGCGTAAATTTTTAACTTTCATACATGGTCTGCCTTCAATTTCTAGATGTTAGTTTGAAACTTAACAGTTGTCTGGTTCTCAGTACTGCCATAATATTCACAGGTAAATATCTGCAGAAAAGTTTTGAACACTGGGAATTATGTAACCTCCCAACCTATATACCAGCTGTTGTCCAAGCAAGACACATCCTTAAGCTAGGTACACACTACACGGTTTTCGTCCAATAATCGTCTCAATCAGCCGACATACGACCACTCGTTCAAAAGTCGGGTCAGTGTGTGCAGTGACACGATGGTCAAAAGTCTGCCCAAATGGATGATTGTCGACTCATTTGGTTGGTCGTACCGTTTAATATTTTCGTTCCAATCTCGTTTCCGTTGTGTAGTGTGTATAAACTTCCGACCGATGTGTACGAAATTGCAATCATTGCTCACGACAACATGGCTGTAAAAAGTCGCTAAAGGGAAGTCCGCTCTTCCCTTTATCTTCTAAAACAAGGCTAGTGTGTATGCAGTCCATGGACCGAGCGATCGGAACATCGATCGCATGTAAAATCGATCGGCATAAAAAGTTGGTGGAAAATTCTGTAGTGTGTACCCAGCTTTAGATCTTCTGGAACTGTATCTGCTTATGGTCATAAATTTATGTCTCTATCTCTTGAAAGTTTTTGTAGGTGTTATCTGGCTAGTTGCCACATAAATTTCTAATAATAATTGTTTCCATTGACTATTTCAACACTGTCATAGGTATCAGTGATTTCCAAAGCATTGGACTTTCAGCATGGTATAGAATATTAATGTAACGGAGCTGTATCCTCTCGAAATGACTGTATTAAAAACTTATCAGGGGAAAACAAATATGAGCAGGTTTGCAATGAACAATACATTCTCAATGGAGATTTTCAGGGTTAAGTCTTCATTAGATTAAGATTTTACTTGTTCATTTCCAGATTGTTGATCTTTGAGGGAACATTGCGCCCTTAAACTGGGTACACACCTGCAATTATCACGCAGATCACACGATAAATTACCGTTTGTTCAGATATTGCAAGAGTGTGTACGCTCCCAAGATCATGTTTTATCTTACCAAAACACATAGCATCGTTTGATTTTGTTTTCTATTGTTCCTAAACAATGTTGTGCAAATTTGGAAGTGTGTACGCACTCAGGACCGTCTGTCCAACACTTTTGCTAATAGTTCCTCCAACAGCATTGTCTTTGTGAGCGTGCATATTTATATCTATAATGTTGTATCCTACATGCTCTATTGTCTAAACATACTGCGTAAATACATGGAAATAACGAATCAATAATAAACATTCATTACATGTTTTATATGTCCTCTATTTGTTGCTGTATCCAAGTGTACATAACATGCATTGTAAACACATGTAGTCACAGGCTTATATAAAATCAATCAGCCACAATATTAAAACCACTGAAGAGTGAAGTGAATAACATTGATTATCTCGTTACAATGGCAGCTGTCAAGGGGTTGGATATATTAGGCAGCACATGAACAAGTCAGTACTTGAAGTTGATGTGTTGGAATCAGGAAAGATGGACAAGCCGTATGGATCTGAGCGACTTGGACAAGGGCCAAATTGAGATGGCTAGACGACTGGGTCAGAGTATTTCTAAAATGGCATGTTTTGTGGGATGTTCCCTGATATGCACTGGTTAAACTATCAAAAGTGGTCCAAAGAAGGACAACCGGCAACAGGGTTATGGGCACCCAAGGCTCATTGAAGCATAGGAGTGAAGGCAGCACAAATTGCTGAAAAATGTAATGCTGGCTTTAATGAAAAGGTGTCAGAACACACAGTGCTTCACAGTTTTCTGTGTATGGGGCTGTGTAGCTGCAGACCGGTCAGAGTGCCCATGCTAACTCCTGTGCACCACCGAAAGTGCCTACAATGGGCACGTGAGCTCCAGGACTGGACCATGGTGTAATGGAAAAAGGTGGCCTGGTCTGATGAATCACGTTTTCTTTTACATCATGTGGACAGTCGGGTGTACGTGTATCGTTTACCTGGCACCTGGAATGCACTATGGGAAGATGGCAAGCTGACGCAGGCAGTGTGATACTAGGGAACCTTAGGTCCTGCCATTCCTGACATTTATGTGGACATTACTTTGACATGTACCATCTAAAATTCTCTACTGTGGTAAGTCTGCCTTCCAAATATATATTTATTTTCTCACATAATAAACAGTGCCCCTCTTAACATCCCTTCATACCAATCCTCTAATAATGAAGCGCACAACACAGAGCATGGCAAATAAAGGAGTTTATGAAAATACCAACATTGTAAGGTAAAGGACAAACAATAAGCAATTCAATAGGACATATGCTCCTAATATCACAGTGAGGGTCATATACCCTCTTGATATCAATACATGAGGAATCATTTCACCCTGGCACACCCTTATCCTTAAACTTGGGAATCCCTTATCCCAAGCATCAGAGAACTAGTGTCCCTTCTGGGCTGTCGGAATTCAACCAACAAACCCGCCCTCAACGGTGGTGCCTGTACTAAAACCCGAGCAGGCTCTTTGAAGAGAGGTGGGTTCACCATTACATAAATAAAACTAATGTGCACCCACGAAGCATAGGCCGCCGACTGCTCAATGTTTTCAGTCCACGCCTGGCTCACTCAAGAGCCAAGGTTTTCATGTTCTGTCACCTCTTCGCTGCCTTTCCAAGTGGTCCATGCCGTCCTCAGGCTCTGCTGGTTTTAGACCTCTCTGTAAGATGCTGTCCAGTCTGTCTCCACTCCAGAATCAGAGTATAGGCGTGGCCATCTTGGATTCGGTCACATGATTACTCTCAGCCAATCAGGTGATAACAGCCTCTATTTCAGATTCCCTCCAAAACCAGTCCATGGTTGCTGCCATCTTGGATATATTCACCTGATCCATCTCAGCAACTCAGAGTGCTGCTTTTGCCCAGCTGATTGCAGTCTCCAATCAGGAATCAACAACAACTATAAAAGGGCTTCCTGGAGCCCTTACCTGTTGCCAGTGCAACGTTGCATTTTCAGATGCCAGCCTGGTTATTAATCCAGCTCTGACAGTGCAGTCTGCATTCTGGCTTCAGTCTGATTCCAGCACTCTGGTTCCATTCCAGCATTCCGGTTCCATTCCTCTTCCAGCATTCCTGTTCCATTCTGGTTACAGCATTCTGGTTACAGTCCGGTCCAGTATTCTGGTTACAGTCCGATCCAACAATCCAGTTCCTGTTTGCTCTCCTCTGCTAGTGTAATTACCATTTGCACCATTCACTACATGCAGAGGAACATTATCAGGCCATCCAGCTTTGTCCATGTAGTCACCAGTCCAGCTCCAGAGACACAAACCAGTCTGGGTACAGACAGATCCTCAGGCGTGACAAAGGCCAGCTACCATACCTAAACTAAAACTTGCTAAACTCAATCAACAAACCCATACCCTCCACTGAAGTAAACTCCATCAGACCTATAGAGGCGAGTACAATGGAATTTAATCAAAGGATGCTCGATTCCCAAACCCACCAATACAGTGCACACACCTGGCCACCACCGAAATAACTTCCTCTACACATCTTTCCAGCTATTCTCCCATTGGGAAAGTCCCCCTCACCCTCAAGGGGATTATGTTGAGCCAACATATCAGCAAGTTAGGCCATAAGGAATGTAACCAAGCCAGGTCAGTGTGGATATGCAAAATTAAACCAAAATCACTCCCCCCAAGATGGTGGTGCTGTGGCTTCCCCCTGACACCCTGAGGTAGTATCGGTCGGCCTGATGGATGGGTTGAGTTTCTGGAGGCTGGTGGTTTGCACCAGTCTATGCTATCTTTCATTTGGGCTAACTACAGAGCAGGAAGTCCCACATGGCCTAGGTGACCTCCCACCGTAACACAGTAATGGGTGTACCCAAAGCTTACTTTGCCTGCTCACTTTAACCCCTTAGAAAGGAACACAAAGTTAGGAAAACACACCTGAGCTTTAATTTCCCTCGGGTTTAAGTCATCCCTCAGTTGTAATAACCATAAATGTATGCTGTATAGCCAGGATTGATGTTGTGAGGTGCTTAACAAATTCCTATTCACTCTTCTAACAGAGAAGATTCTATAAATCCACAAAATTAAAATTAGATATATTTAACTATATTGAGAATTTAAGATTTGAGCTGTTTAGAGCTTTCTAGCTCTATTTCCACATACAAGTGATATTAATCAAAATATTTTCTTTCTAGTTTAGCAAACATTTTTTTTTTACATCAGTCAGCGCATTGCATCAAACTCTATATTTTTGCAGCTTTGTCATCTTTTCAATTACTCCGATTGCATCAATGTAAGAACTTTTCATGTCCGACACCTCCTTTTCTCTTTAAGAAATTTCGTCTGAAATGACAATGATATCTAAGTGAAGAACAGAACCGAAGTGCAGTTGTGTCATGATTAATGAGACACATTAATATTAATTATTAACACTCAATGGACTACTAGCATTTGCTCACCTTGGACACTGTTTGAAATCACTTTGTACTAATGTCTCTCTTTGGTTTGTTCTGGTATACTGTCCTGATGGTCCATATATCAACAGTACTGAAACATTAAATTTTAGTTGTATATGATTGCTATTCACCTTTTTTGGCTTCTTTTATTTCTCTGCATTGTTTTTTCTCTCTTGATGTAGAAAATTGATCATGCATTCTTCTTTCAAAAGAGAGATGACACTGTTTAGTACAAAGTCATTATTGGCAGCATTAATTACATTGTTAACAAAACTTTCCCAAGTATGGATACTCACTTTTTATAATGTTTGTTAGTATTTTATTTAACTTCCCTTGTTCCTTGTTTTTAAGATTGGACCATCACTTCTGTATATGGAACTTGTATCTTATATTTCCCAGTTTGTCTCTTAACATATTTATCAATCATTGCATCATTATTTCTTTTCTGTAATTTAATTTTTATCCTTTTTTTTAAGCAATTGTAGTCATGTTGGTCCAGAATTTTGACCATAATCTCCCTTTGACTCATTGATTTTGCACTTTTCCCATCATCCGTTGGCTTTCACTTTATCACCTTCCCCTTCAACTCCTCCATCAATATTTTTATCTCCTTCATCTTGTGACGTACCACTGGAGAAAGTCTAGCTCCTCTGTCTTTATCTAGAATATTCTCGTCCAAACATGGGTGTATACAATTGGTATTTACCAATCACGGCAGTTCTAGCTACATAGCGGGCAAACATTCATCTGCCATTAGTGTTCGTCCACGGTGGTTGGTTTTGCAGAGCATTGTGACTCATGATTTTAGATGAGGAACTTTCACAACAGATATATCTATTTATTTCATCATTATTATACAAAAGTATTTATTACATATGACTTTGATTTTTGTGTGAATGGAAATATTACAATGCATGTTTTATCTATTTTCAGACATTATATCATGGCAGCAGATAAGAATGTTAAGCACATGAAGGATGTCATTGAGCCCTATAGATCTCATCCCTGCTTAAGGCAAAGCAAGTCCAAAGACTACTCCAACAGGTAGAAGAGAATCAAGGCTTATGAGGAAATGATGAGAGTCAGCCTTCCTCATTATCTGGAGGCAACACCTGATTGGGTCAGAGGGAAGAACCAAAACATGCGTACAGTCTTCCGAAAATAATGAAATAAAATGGAGGCTTCCAAAAGATCTGGGGCAGCAGCTGATGAAGTGTATGTGCCAAATATATGGTACTTATATATCCTGAGGTTCACGGTGGATCAGGAGATTGCCAGTCCATCTACTGGAAACATGTCCTAGGGTGAGTCAACTTCCTCATCTGTACCTCCAAAAACTGAAGACATACCGTCAAGATTAGAGATGCTCATTGACCCCAGTGAACTGGTTTTGGTTTTGGATCTGGATTAGCTTTGTGTTTTGGTTTTGGCAAAACCGCCCTCGTGTGTTTTGGTTTTGGATCTGTATTTTTTAGAAAAATTGCTAAAATATGCTAAAATCACGTAATTTTTGCTCTTTTTTTGTTCCTACCTTATTAACCTCAATAAAACTAATTTCAACTCATTTGCAGGCAATTTTGACCACCTCACAGGTCACAATATTATTTTCATACACTTTCAAACAAAGACTGCAGCAGTTCTTGCCAGTGATAAGAAGAAGGTCATTGTCATGCCTGGGCATAAGACCAAAAAATCCACCTCTTATGTGTGGAATTATTTTTACCCAAACCCTGACAACAGTTGTCTAGCCATTTGTAGCGTTTGTAAAGCCACAGACAGTAGAGGTAGGGACCTTATCCATCTAGGATCCTCATCCATGTTACGCCATTTGAAGCGAGTTCATGAAAAGCTGTTGGGAAAATCAGAAACTTATGCTAAAAAAATAACAACAAGGAGTCCAGCATCAGCTACCTCCCTTCTCTCATATAGATCCCGCACCTGCAATCTACACCCCCAACACCTTCATCATCAATATCCTCACAACTGATCGGATTTAGTCCTGCTTGTGTCCCCATTACCAAATTCCATAACAACACCATTTTACTAGAAAAGCTATTCCTCACCTCTACCAGAAGGTTCGTAAAAATTTAATTATTGGGATACAAAATGCCATTCTACCCACTGTACACTTAACCACAGATATGTGGACAAGCGGAACTGGGCAACCTAAACATTATATGACTGTGACAGCTCACTGGGTTGGTGATTTTCCTTCACCAGCAGGAACAGCAGCAGCATGTACCCAAGTACGTCACATTTTTCAGGCTACCCTGTGTATCACCTGCTTCACTAAGAGGCATATTATTATTATTATTATTATTATTATCGTAGGCACCACAGTGCTCCACAGCGCCGTACAGTAGGGAGGACAAGGACATAGATAAAATAACAAGCACAGACAAGGCAGACAAAATAGAGACATGAAAACAAAGGGTATGGAGGACCCTGCCCATTAGAGAGCTTACATTCTAAAGGGAAGAGGGCACGGCTGAAACAAGAGGAGCGAGTGTTGCTCAGAGTGGAGATTGGAATAGTTGTGAGGGTGCATTAGTGTGAATAGTGTTATCGAGGATAAGGGCACCTATAAAAAAAGAGATGGGTTTTCAAAGAGCATCTAAAGATTTGAAGGCTGTGGGAAAGTCTGTTTTTTTTTAGCGTGGTAGGGAATTCCATAAATGGGGAGCAGCACGGGAGGCAGGAGTGAGAGGTGGTTATCAGAGACGAGACAAGGTACAGGTCAGAGGTAATACCCCTGACAACCTGTTTGAAAAAGTAAGGGATGTCATTGCAACATGGCTTATCCTGCTTGGATTCTCCTGAGGATATGTGATTTCTGCTAACGCCACCTATATTGCTAGCGCATTACAGCGGGTGGAATTCCATCACATTTCCTGTTTTGCTCACACAATCAACTTGGTGGTACAGAACTTTGTAAAAAAATGACAAGGACATGCAGGAGATGCTGTCTGTGTCCCGAAATATTTAGGGTCATTTTTGGGGTTGTGCAGCAGCATGTAGGAGAATGCAGTAGCTGCAAGAAGAATAGACTATGAGGGGGAATGTACTTTAGTCCAGCAAAGTAGTCACCTGTGAAAAGAGTGCAGACACTTGAGTCAAGTGATTCCCCTAATTAGACTCTTTGAGAAGCAGCTAGAGAAATTGAAGGAGGAAATGAAACAAAACAAATCTGCTAACTATATTGTAATTGTAGATTAAGTACTTTATTTGCTTCATTTTCGCCAGGATCCAAGAGTTATCAACATCTTGAAATCAGATCACTACATTTTGCCAACTGTGCTTGACCCTAGGTTTAAGAGCTATGTCTTTATTTCCCACTGTCCCAGATCACAAGAGATGTAGTGAGCTCCTGGTCAGCAGGCTGACAGCTCAAGTGGTACATGACACAATGATGTCTCCTCCTTCAGTTTCTCTGCCAACTGCTTCTGTCACGGGCACTAGGAGTCTTTACCCAGGGATCACCAGGTGATAGGCTTACCAGAGCAATATAGGTGGTATTATGGTACTCTGGTAGCAGGGTGATCACGGAACAGAAAATAGCAGATGATGAGATGCTCAGGAAAGTCTATGACTAGCAGCACTGGTAATATGGAGGTAATAATACACGAGGAACTGTATGGACAAAGGACACGTGAAGGTAGTCAGTGGTCTGCGGTAGCAAGTTGTACCACTGCTATAGTGAGGAGGAATGTCCAACAGAAACGAGGAGGTGATGAGAGTCAGCGGTCTGCGGATAGCAAGTTGTACCGCTGTCTTGAGTGAAGGAATGGAATCCAAGTGGAGGTATCCGGGGAGTCAGTGGTCTGCGTTAGCAAGTTGTACCACTGCTATGTGAAAGGATACTGGAACAAGTGACACAGGGAACAGGGATCAGTGGTCTGCCTCTAGCAAGTTGTACCACTGAATATATATGTGAGGAGGAGCACGGGGAGAGACTGCAACACAGGAGATACACGGGCACCTTAAACTTGATCCACAATAATATGCACAATATATAAATGACTGAACAGCACTGTAATAATAGAAAGTCTCTTGAGGTAATCCGGCACAAGATAACACAGTCAATGATGGCAGTAGACTCAGCGGATAACAACTCCAGAGAAGAACCAACACAGTCCAGCAAGATATGCAATACACCAGCACAGTCAATGAGAAGTATGCATACCGTGGTTCAGAAGCAGGCTGTCAGACAGGAGTGCAGAGATACCTGAACGGCAGGAGGCCGGCAGGAAGCGAAGTCCCTGGATGGGTGAAGCGGTAGTCAAGTAGGTGCAGCGCACAGGTAGGTAGACCAGCAGGGAAACGAATACACAGGAATCAGTAGAGTGTGGAACTGGACTCCTGGAGGACCCTGAAGAATAGCGATGGTCTAGCTGGAAGGTAAGTAGTGAGACACGAATCCAATGCTGACAGGCGGGTAGAGACCAGCGGGAACACAGGAAAGCATGGAGAGTGGATCAGCAGTTAAAGGACGAGTAGAGATGAGGAGAACCGGCAGCAGGACTCTGCGGACACACGTAGCCAATAGCAACCAGCAGGTGCAGTAACGATGGCACACGGGAGAGCAGAGTTGGGCTGGAACTGATGATCACGGAGAGTAGCGGATAGCAATAGTAGTGGCAGTCTCGAGGAAACACGGGAGAGTTGAGATGAGCTGAAGACTGAAGCGCACAGCGGCAGTGGATAGGAATCAGCCAACAGTCACGATGAAACACAGACGAGTTGCAGGTTGTAGACTGTAGTGCACGGAGGCAGCGGATAGGAATCAGCTAACAGTCCTGATGGAACACAGACGAGTTGCAGGTTGAAGACTGTAGTGCACGGAGGCAGCGGATAGGAACCAGCTAACAGTCCTGATGGAACACAGACGAGTTGCAGGTTGAAGACTGTAGTGCACGGAGGCAGCGGATAGGAATCAGCTAACAGTCACGATGATGCACAGGTGAGTAGATGTAGATTGAAGACTGTAGTGCACGGAGGCAGCGGATAGGAATCAGCTAACAGTCACGATGATACACAGGAGGTAGAAGTGGTATGGGAACCACAGTAGTAGAAGTGGTTTGGAAACCACAGAGGTACAAGTGGTTTGGAAACCACAGGAATCAGCAGCGCTGAATACACGAGGAAACACAGGAACACCTTCAGAGGCTCATGGGGAATGAGACTCCAAGATCAGGCAACGTGGTATTGACCACAGGTGCTTAATATAGGGAGTGTTGCCTGATCTGCCAATTAAGTTAAAGGAACATACACTGAAGGGTTAGAAAGGGCTGCGCATGCGCAGACCCTCAGGATGGCGGACGGCCACGGTTCCTAAATGTCCGGGAAGAAGCACTCACAGTCCGGTGAGTGACAGTACCCCCCCTTTTAAAGGTGGGCATAGAACGCCTGGAACCGGGCTTGTCCGGATTTTTGGAATAAAACTTCTTCAGAAGAGCTGGAGCATTAAGATCTTCAGCTTTGATCCATGAACGCTCTTCAGGACCAAAGCCCTTCCAATGAACGAGGAAACGGAGAACTCCTCGCGAAATTTTTGCATCCAATACCTCAGTAATCTCGAAATCTTCCTCCTGATGAACTTGAACTGGCTGAGGTGCTGAAGGAGGAGTCGAGAAACGGTTGATGATGACAGGTTTGAGCAAGGACACATGGAAGGCATTGGAAATCCGAAGATTCTTAGGAAGAAGAAGTTTAACACACACTGGATTGATTACTTGAATGATCCTATATGGACCAATAAAACGAGGAGCGAATTTCATAGATGGAACCTTCAAACGAATATTTTTGGTAGATAACCAGACACGATCTCCAATTTTTAGTGGTGGAATAGCCCGCCTCTTCTTATCTGCGAAAGACTTATATTTGTTAGATGTCTTCTTTAAACAGGTTTTGACCTGAGACCAGATATTTTTGAAGGTCTGACAAGCAGACTCCACAGCAGGAACTTGGGTGGGAGGGAGGGCAGGAAATTCCGGAAAAGACGGATGGTGACCGTAGACCACAAAGAATGGAGTTTTGGATGATGACTCATGGTACATGTTGTTATGGGCGAATTCAGCCCAAGGAAGCAATTCTACCCAGTTGTCTTGATTGGCTGAAGAGAACATCCTTATAAAGGTCTCGAGATCTTGATTGACCCGTTCAGTTTGTCCGTTAGATTGCGGATGGTAAGAAGATGAGAGTGCTAATCGTATGCCCAAGGTTTTACAAAGGGCCCGCCAGAATCTGGAAACGAATTGTACTCCTCTATCTGACACAATCTCAGACGGACATCCATGGATACGAAAGATTTCTTTAATGAAATGTTCAGCCAGAGTAGACGAGGAAGGCAAACCAGACAAAGGGACAAAATGAGCCATCTTCGAAAATCTGTCTACCACTACCCAAATAGTATTATAATTCTTACTAGGTGGCAAATCAGTAATGAAATCCATACTAATATGGGTCCAAGGCTTGGACGGAATGGGTAGTGGTCGCAGCAACCCTGCTGGGGTTCTGCGGGAGGATTTGAACTGAGAACATAAATCACAGGAAGCAATAAACTCTTTGACGTCTCTCCTCATTGAAGGCCACCAGTAACTTCGAGAGAGAATCTCGAGGGTCTTGTGTTCACCGGCGTGTCCAGAAAAACGAGAGGCATGGAACCACGAAAGGATTTTCCTCCTCAGAGTAGGAGGCACGAGGGTCTTCCCAAATGGTAGCATTTTGGTGGACGAAGCAGCCAGCGAGATACATTTGGGGTCTAGAATAGCATGGTTGGGAACCTCTTCAACGTCAGAGGACGTCACAAAAGCTCGAGATAGAGCGTCAGCTTTTTTGTTCTTAGCAGCTGGTTTGAAGGTTATAATTAATTCAAAACGGGAAAAGAAAAGAGACCATCTTGCTTGACGAGGGTTCAAGCATTGAGCAGACTGTAGATATGACAGGTTCTTATGATCCGTGAAAATCGTCACCGGATGGCGAGCTCCTTCCAATAAGTATCTCCACTCCTCTAATGCAGCTTTGATAGCCAGCAACTCCTTGTCCCCGATTGTATAATTTTTCTCTGCAGGCAGGAGACCCCGAGAGTAAAAGGCACAAGGATGGAATTTTTGTTGCTCCGAGCGTTGGGAGAGAATGGCTCCTAAGCCCACATTAGAGGCATCTACTTCTAGGAAGAAGGGAAGTGTCACATCAGGCTGTCGAAGAATGGGAGCAGAGGAGAAGGACTCTTTGAGAATTTGAAAGGCTTGGAGAGCCTCAGATGACCATTGCTTAGTATTAGCCCCTTTACGAGTCAGGGCCACAATAGGAGAGGCAATGGATGAAAAGTCTTGAATGAAGCGTCTATAGTAATTGGCAAAACCTAAAAAACGCTGGATAGCACGAAGAGTAGTTGGCTGGGGCCAATGTAGTACAGCATTCACCTTATCTGGATCCATCTTCAGGCCAACTCCGGAAACTATATACCCCAAGAATGGAATCTGGGGCAACTCGAATGAACATTTTTCTAATTTACAGAACAATGAGTTTTTCCGTAGTCTGGAGAGGACCTCTGCCACATGTTGGTGATGAGAAGGCAGGTCCTGTGAAAAGATCAATATGTCGTCCAGGTAGACAACGACACATACATATAATAAGTCCCGAAAGATCTCATTGATGAAGCCTTGGAAAACAGCGGGGGCATTGCACAACCCGAAAGGCATTACTAGATACTCGTAATGCCCATCTCTGGTGTTGAACGCTGTCTTCCATTCGTCACCGGAACGGATTCTAATTAAATTGTAGGCACCACGAAGATCCAACTTAGTAAAGATCCGAGCTCCCCTGATGCGATCGAATAGCTCAGTGATCAGCGGAATGGGATACCGATTCTTGATAGTAATGGCGTTGAGTCCACGAAAATCTATACAGGGGCGTAGTGATCCATCCTTCTTTTTAACGAAGAAGAACCCGGCTCCAGCGGGAGAGGTGGAAGGTCGAATAAACCCTCGCTGGAGATTCTCCTGTATGTACTAAGATGTGGCTTGAGTTTCAGGTAAAGAAAGTGGATAGACCCGACCCCTGGGAGGAGTCTTGCCAGGTAGAAGGTCGATCGGACAATCCCAAGAACGATGAGGAGGAAGACGTTCAGACTGAGCTTTATCAAACACATCGGCAAATGAAGCATACTGAGGAGGGAGTCCCGGTGAGGAAGATGAGATGGAAGATTGCTGTACTCTAAGAGGAATAACTTGAGAAAGGCAACGATGATGACATTCAGCTCCCCAAGATGTAACTTGAGGAGTGCGCCAGTCAATCTGGGGAGAGTGACACTGAAGCCATGGAAGGCCTAAGACAATCGGACTTGTCGTAACTGGAAGAATTAAAAACGAAATTTCTTCATGGTGCAGCACACCAATCTGAAGTGTTACTGGAGACGTACTCTGGGTGATGAGACCATTGATGAGACGTGATCCATCTATAGCAGTCACAGTAATCGGTGTTTTTAAAGTAATCACTGGTAGAGACCATTGATTCACTAGGGATTTAGAAATGAAATTTCCTGCTGCTCCAGAATCAATCAATGCCTGTGACTCAAAGGATTTGGTAGCAAAGGAAATCGTAACATCAAAAGCGCAGACTTTTAATTTCCTAGAAGATGGAGAGGACTCCAGGGACCCTAACTTCACCTCTCCAGAACTAGTTAGGGCCTGGCATTTCCCGATTTCTTAGGGCAAGAGCTGAGCATATGTGTGGAATCAGCACAATAGATACAGAGTCTATTCTTGACTCTTCGTTTCCTCTCTTCTAAAGATAATTTGGAACGTCCTATCTCCATGGGAATCACAGAAGGTGAAACTGGACGAAATTGAGGGGTTGAACGAAGAGGTGCTTTAACAGAAGTTGTTTTCTCAGATTCTCTTTCACGAAATCTCATGTCTACACGATGGCAAAGAGAGATCAAATCTTCTAGTGACGAAGGAAGCTCTTGGGTAGTCAGTGCATCTTTAATTTTATCGGAGAGCCCCTGCCAGAAGGCGGCAATTAATGCTTCAGTGTTCCACTGAAGTTCAGAGGCTAAGATCCTAAATTGAATGACGTACTGGCCTACTGTATGAGGACCTTGTCGTAAATGAAGAATGCTGGAAGCAGCGGAGGTCACACGACCTGGTTCATCGAACATACTTCGGAACGTGGAAATGAATTTGGCACTATCTTGTAGTATTGGATCATTTCTCTCCCACAGAGGGGAGGCCCAAGCCAGAGCTTGTCCAGAAAACAATGAGATAAGATAGGCCACTCTGGAACGATGGGTAGAAAAATTTTGAGGATGGAGCTCAAAATGAACTGAGCATTGGTTAAGGAAACCCCTACAAGTTTTGGGGTCTCCATCGTACTTTGACGGAGTAGGCAGGTGAAGCGTGGAAGCTGTAGACACCTGGGATGGCACTGGGGAAACGGAGGAAAGTACAGGAGCTTCAATATTAGCTGTAACAGTCTGTCCAGATGTTCCTTGGGAGGTTAACGATTGGTAACATTGAAGTAACAGCTGTTGGCAAGCATCCTGTTGCTCCACACGGTTGACCAGATGCTGCAGCATCTCCTTGGCTGTAGGTTCCGTATCTGGGTCTGTCATGGCCTGATCTTACTGTCACGGGCACTAGGAGTCTTTACCCAGGGATCACCAGGTGATAGGCTTACCAGAGCAATATAGGTGGTATTATGGTACTCTGGTAGCAGGGTGATCACGGAACAGAAAATAGCAGATGATGAGATGCTCAGGAAAGTCTATGACTAGCAGCACTGGTAATATGGAGGTAATAATACACGAGGAACTGTATGGACAAAGGACACGTGAAGGTAGTCAGTGGTCTGCGGTAGCAAGTTGTACCACTGCTATAGTGAGGAGGAATGTCCAACAGAAACGAGGAGGTGATGAGAGTCAGCGGTCTGCGGATAGCAAGTTGTACCGCTGTCTTGAGTGAAGGAATGGAATCCAAGTGGAGGTATCCGGGGAGTCAGTGGTCTGCGTTAGCAAGTTGTACCACTGCTATGTGAAAGGATACTGGAACAAGTGACACAGGGAACAGGGATCAGTGGTCTGCCTCTAGCAAGTTGTACCACTGAATATATATGTGAGGAGGAGCACGGGGAGAGACTGCAACACAGGAGATACACGGGCACCTTAAACTTGATCCACAATAATATGCACAATATATAAATGACTGAACAGCACTGTAATAATAGAAAATCTCTTGAGGTAATCCGGCACAAGATAACACAGTCAATGATGGCAGTAGACTCAGCAGGTAACAACTCCAGAGAAGAACCAACACAGTCCAGCAAGATATGCAATACACCAGCACAGTCAATGAGAAGTATGCATACCGTGGTTCAGAAGCAGGCTGTCAGACAGGAGTGCAGAGATACCTGAACGGCAGGAGGCCGGCAGGAAGCGAAGTCCCTGGATGGGTGAAGCGGTAGTCAAGTAGGTGCAGCGCACAGGTAGGTAGACCAGCAGGGAAACGAATACACAGGAATCAGTAGAGTGTGGAACTGGACTCCTGGAGGACCCTGAAGAATAGCGATGGTCTAGCTGGAAGGTAAGTAGTGAGACACGAATCCAATGCTGACAGGCGGGTAGAGACCAGCGGGAACACAGGAAAGCATGGAGAGTGGATCAGCAGTTGAAGGACGAGTAGAGATGAGGAGAACCGGCAGCAGGACTCTGCGGACACACGGAGGTAGCCAATAGCAACCAGCAGGTGCAGTAACGATGGCACACGGGAGAGCAGAGTTGGGCTGGAACTGATGATCACGGAGAGTAGCGGATAGCAATAGTAGTGGCAGTCTCGAGGAAACACGGGAGAGTTGAGATGAGCTGAAGACTGAAGCGCACAGCGGCAGTGGATAGGAATCAGCCAACAGTCACGATGAAACACAGACGAGTTGCAGGTTGTAGACTGTAGTGCACGGAGGCAGCGGATAGGAATCAGCTAACAGTCCTGATGGAACACAGACGAGTTGCAGGTTGAAGACTGTAGTGCACGGAGGCAGCGGATAGGAATCAGCTAACAGTCCTGATGGAACACAGACGAGTTGCAGGTTGAAGACTGTAGTGCACGGAGGCAGCGGATAGGAATCAGCTAACAGTCACGATGATGCACAGGTGAGTAGATGTAGATTGAAGACTGTAGTGCACGGAGGCAGCGGATAGGAATCAGCTAACAGTCACGATGATACACAGGAGGTAGAAGTGGTATGGGAACCACAGTAGTAGAAGTGGTTTGGAAACCACAGAGGTACAAGTGGTTTGGAAACCACAGGAATCAGCAGCGCTGAATACACGAGGAAACACAGGAACACCTTCAGAGGCTCATGGGGAATGAGACTCCAAGATCAGGCAACGTGGTACTGACCACAGGTGCTTAATATAGGGAGTGTTGCCTGATCTGCCAATTAAGTTAAAGGAACATACACTGAAGGGTTAGAAAGGGC
Source organism: Mixophyes fleayi (assembly GCF_038048845.1). Classification (NCBI taxonomy): domain Eukaryota; kingdom Metazoa; phylum Chordata; class Amphibia; order Anura; family Limnodynastidae; genus Mixophyes; species Mixophyes fleayi. The sequence goes on from NC_134407.1 coordinate 163,976,983, forward strand.
TGCGCATGCGCAGACCCTCAGGATGGCGGACGGCCACGGTTCCTAAATGTCCGGGAAGAAGCACTCACAGTCCGGTGAGTGACAGCTTCTAGGAAAAAACTAAGCTTTCCCAAGACACCCAGTGGTGATGCAGATGAATCAGCACAACATTTTGACATTTGGGCTGCTCTAGAAGAATTGTCCAAAAATCGTGACAGCTCTGCCATAAAATAAACTACAAATTCCATGAGGAAGGCCATTATCGGCAATTACATCAAAGTACACAGACTCTGTGATGGTGGATTCCAGCGGAGATGAATTAGTATTGTTTGAGGAAGATGTACACAATGATGAGGGTGAGAAGGGAGCTACCTGATGCTGGTATGCTTGGTAATATTTTGGGTAGAATGGCATCTTGGCAATTTTATGTTTTTCTACAGTAAGCTTTCACCTTTATTAGAGAGGGATTTTTTTTTCTTTAAAAAGGCACAAGCTTTTTATTTACATTTTTGTTTACCTGACTTAAAACCACTATACACATGAACATAGGCTTTAGCCCATGAGGTAGAGGGATTAGTATCATCATGACTGAGACTGGAGAGTGACAACAACAATGTCACCCCTCCTGTTTCTGTATGAGCTATGGCACAGTAGAATGTCACTGGAGACTTTTAAGAACACTGACAGCCCTATTATTACAATTTCTGTTTCAGCACTGAATCCTGCCACCTCTCCTGTTTCTGAGTGAGCTATGGTACAGTAAAATGTAACTGCAGATTTAGACCAAGCCAGCCAGCCCTATAATTTCTATTTCAGCAATGACAATTAGCAATGGAGCTCTCCTGAATGTCACTGTAGACTTTAAAAACACTGCTACCCCCTCCCCTTTATATTCTACCTATGTTGCTGCCCAACTGCTGTACAGACTGTGCTACCCCTTCTGTGTCCCTCTGTGAAATGGCGCTGGATCGCCGTGGAGGGCGGCATTTATAGAATCCAAAACTCGCGAGATCCAAGATCCGACGATGTAACAATGACGTTTTGACTCGTTTGCAAGTCCGAAAATCTATATATCTATCTATCTTTGTGTGTGTGTGTGTGTATATATATATATATATATATATATATATATATATATATATATATATTTATTTCTAAAAGACAAAAAAAGAGAGAAGCGCCATTTTTGTCTTTTAGAAATATTTGGGCACTTGCAAATGAGTGCCTAGTTTTGAGGAGCTGCCTGCTGCATAAATTTGTATGTTTTTTATCCTTATTGTGTATGAGGTACACAATTTGTTGTGATTTCACTTACCTACAATTGCACACAAGTGCCTAGCTTTCCACGGAAGTGCGTGAATCTGCATGCCAGGACTCATACCTCCCAATGGTGGCTTTGGGACAGAGGTGCTGTCACATCATGATGGGGGCATGGTCATGTCATGATGGGCGTGGTTACAACATAGTGGGGACATGGCCACACCCACGGGCGTGCCTGGCGCTTCTAAAAAAAGTGCCAGACTGGACAAAGTTGTCCCGATCGGGATAGCAGGACAGAGCTCTCAAATCGGGATAATTGGGAGTTATGCATGATGGCAGGGTTTGTAAGGGCTCAGACGTTTGCACCTTCCTTGTTAAGTGTGGATTAGTCACACAAGTGCGTCTACTTTTTAACACTCATTTTGCAAGACAGGATTATTTAAATTAGATTAGGGGTTGCAAGAGCTCTTTTTCTCACTCTAAAATACCTTAAATTATTGCTACATCTAAAGTCCCTGATATATGGTCTTAGTTATAATTTTTCTAGGACACACTTTGCATCCATCTGTTTATCACGCACCGGACCCGCCGATCTCTCGGCCAGGTCCCGGTGCACTTACCTGGGTCTTCCCCTGCCCAGCGTTCCCATGCTGCAGACTCTTGCAGTCGCCATCTTTGATTTAGGTCTGTACATGTGCAGACCCATCTTTTATCTGTTCCCTTTCCACCCTATTGGACAGCGTCCTCTAATGGCGCAATATATATTACACCTGGCTGCTTTCTTTCTCGGGAAGATCTTGTGACTATTTTACTCTGTGTGGACGTGACTTTCCCTGGCTCCTGTTTCCATTACCTGCTGCAGATATCTGGTCCTCGGATCCAGTCTCCTGCTGTAGCTACATGGACCCTTGTGTAAACTTGCTGCAGAATATCTCACCTCCTGATCCGGTCTCCCGCTGCCGCTACTTGGATAATGGTGCGTACCTGCCGCAGATTATCTCACCTTCTGCTCCAGTCTCCTGTTGCAGCCACATGGACCCTCGTTTATACCTGTCGCAGAATATCTCACCTTCTGCTCCAGTCTTCTGCAACAGCCACCTGGACCCTTGTGTATACCTGCCGCAGATTATCTCACCTTCAGATACAGTCTCCTGGTGCAGCCACCTGGACCCTCGTTTATACCTGCTGCAGAATATCTCTCCTCCTAATCCAGTCTCCCGTTGCCACTACCTGGACCCTTGTGCCTGACTGCTGCAGTTTATCTCACCTTCTGATCCAGTCTCCAGCTCCCAAGCTACCTGGACCCTAGGATGTACCTGCCACAGAATATCTACCCGTCTGATCTGGTCTCCTGCTTGCAGCTACCTGGACCACAGAAAAGTACACAAAGTGCTCTTCAATGTAAAATGGCTACCTCCACTGTGTGAATGTGATATGTTCATTTTAAATCCAATCCATTTTGGTTTTTTTATGAATGAAAAATGTTTACCATATATCTACCATATTTGATTTGTGCTGCCACGCTTCTCATCCCTTCTTACTGGAAGTCACCTGTACCTCCTGCTATCAAAAAGTGGTTGAGAATGTATGGTAAATGGAAGAGCTTTTACTTTTAACAATGATCTAACTGAATTTTCGTTTAATCTTTCTGATTTTCCTGGCAAATAAACTGGTCCTCATCACCGATTGCTATCATTTTATAGATCCTATCATTGCCTACTTCTTATGACGTTTGCGATTCATGCACTGCCAGAACTTAGCACCACTCCCTAGAGGCGGGATAAGGAGGATTACACAGGAGGAAATGGACAATACTAGGATAGGAGACACAGAAAGCATACGTCTAGTCTAATGAAATCGCAATCAATTCATCCAAGGGAGTCAAAACCAAAGTATAATTGGCAACAAAAAACAGCCAAAGCAAGTTCAGGAACAGGTTGGAGGTCAAATACAGAAAATAATAGTGATAACAGGATTTTGTAGAAAATGTTGAAAGCACCAAGAGAAGGTACTGTAAGACAAGAGAGGCTGTATTTTATATGCCGGAGAGTCATATGACTGTCATTTAAGGAGAGCTTTTTTAATTATCTTCTTGATAAATTAAATAACTACTTATTAATTATGCTTTGTACAAGTAACTTATTTGATAACCTTTATATTTAAATGGACAGTAAACATGAATTGTAATTATTTTACTTAAAATTACACCCAATATGCTGTCTGTGTAATGTCTATTAATAAGCAGATCTAAATCAGGAATGTTGGTAAATATGGTTATTAATTGCCGGACAAAGGTGAGGAAAAACCGTGGACCTGTGCGTATCTAGATTAACGTTATTTGCTCTGAGCCTGTGAGGGGTGTGTCACGCAACTAAAAGCCAGCCATATGGTCCTAGTTGGTATAGTATGTGACCTTCCAGTAATTAACAATGTAATTAACAATTAACAATGTATAGCATCTCCAGAAAAGTGAATTTCTAGTCTGAACATTCTTTTCTCATCCATGGTAGTAATAATTATACATCTACACCCAGCATTGAGGCGCCCAGTGTCCTTCTCACAGAAGGTTACAAATGGTGCCCAGAGGCATGGAGGTGAGATCTGTAGGTCACGAGCAACCACTGCTATATATCAGCATTGTCATATAAGGCTATTTCAAAATACCTTAAGGAGGACGGGGGAACAACATCTCAGGTAAAGGTGTAAAGTTCAGGCAGAGTAGGCCTCAGGGCAAGTCTGCAGAATACATGAACTAAAGTGCTGTCATTGCAGTAGACCTGCTATAAAAGATGGAACCACAGAAGGTAGGCTAGTAAAATATGAAGAGTCTGCATAAGTAAAAATGTGCTAAAACCACAGGAGATCCATATGTGAATCTAGTTTTATAGGGTTGAAGAATCCAGTAAATAATGGTATTGAAGTTAATTATTTTCTGTATAGGTGTGTTCCTTAGTGTGCCTTCATGCTGGGCACTAGGGCCGGAGACTGATGATTATATACTAAATCTGTTCAAAAATGGAAATCTGCACTAAAAGCATAACAAGCAATCAGACATTTGATTTTATGGTCTATCTTGCATTAGAATTGTGAAAGCTTATTCTGGTTTGATTACTATGATTGAAGAACAGATGTGCACCATTGTGCTACGTAAATAACAATCATAAATAAATATTTGTAAATAACAAAAATGTGACACATTTTTTGTAGCACAAATTGCAGTCTTATATGTGTATTTTGAGCAGGGTTGCCATCAGAAACTGTGGGGCCCAGCACTAATTAATCTGGCAGCCCCCCCCCCCCCCATACATGACTTCTCCCTCACCACCGCACATGCGCCCCGGTCCCTGTTCACCATACATGCACCCCCCTCCTTCATCACAGTACATTCACCCCCTCCCTCATCACAGTAGATGCCTCCCCCACTCCCTCATCACAGTAAATGTAACCCCCCAATCACAGTAAATGTTTCCCTTCACCCTCATCCCATCATAGTAAATGTTCCCCTCCCTCTCCCACCCCATCCGATCACATTAAATATTCTCCTCTCCCCCAATCACAGGAAATGTTTCCCTCCACCCCCATCCCATCACAGTAAATGTTCCCCTCCCTCTCTCCCATGGCCATCTTTTCCAATGGGCACGATGGGCAGGTGCCCGGGGGCACCATGGGCAAGGGGGACACATAGGCAATGCTCTTAATTAGAATAAAATAATCCTGCAAATAAAAACTTCAAGTACATTTAAAAAAAGTGATTTTATAATATACAGATATAGAAATTATATATATATATATATATATATATATATATATATATATATATTTATTTATTAGGTAGGGGACCCGGTGCACTGCTTTTCCCGGGGCCCATAACCTTGTTAAGATGGCCCTGCTCTCTCCCACATCCCATCACGTTAGATATTCTCTTCTCCCCATCACAGTAAATGTCCCCCTCTCCCCTCCCCCCAATCACAGTAAATGTTCCCCTCCCGCTCCCACCCCATCCCATCACGTTAAATATTCTCTCCCCCAATCACAGGAAATGTTTCCCTCCACCCCAATCCCATCACATTAAATGTTCCCCTCCCTCTCTCCCCCATCCCATCACATTAAATATTCTCCTCTCCCCCATCACAGTCCCCCTCTCCCCTCCCCTCAATCACAGTAAATGTTCTCCTTTCTCCATCTCATCACAGTAAATGTCCCCCTCTTACCTTCCCCCAGTCACAGTAAATGTTCTCCTCTCCCCATCTCATCACAGTAAATGTGCCCTTCTTTCCTCCCCCCAATCAAAGTAAATGTCCCTCTCTCTCATCCCCCCAATCAAAGTAAATGTCCCTCTCTCCCATCCCCCCAATCAAAGTAAATGTCCCTCTCTCCCCTCCCCCCAAAGTAAATGTCCCACTCTTTCCTCCCTCCAATCACATCCCAGTAAATGTTCCCCTCTCCCCCATCCCATCCCAGGAAATGTCCCCCTCTCCCCCCAATCACATCACAATAAATGTCCCTCTAGTCTCTACCCCCATGTCAGTAAATGTCATCCTCTCCCCTCCCCCAATCACATAACAGTAAATGTTCCCCTCCCCCCAAACACATCAGAGTAAATGTCCCTCTCTCTCTCCCCACCCCCCCCCCAATCATTATCATCTATTTATATAGCGCCACTAATTCCGCAGCGCTGTACAGAGGACTCACTCACTTCAGTCCCTGCCCCAATTGGAGTTTAAAGTCAAAATTCCCTAACACATAAACAAAGAGAGAGACTAGGGTCAATTTGATAGCAGCCAATTAACCTACTAGTATGTTTTTGGAGTGTGGGAGGAAACTCCACACAGATTAGGCCATGGTCGGGAATCAAACTCATGACCCCAGTGATAAGAGGCAGAAGTGATAACCACTAAGCATCATAGTAAATGTTCCCCTCTCCCCAATCCCATCACAGTAAATGTTCCCCTCCCCCCTGTCAGGATAAATCTCCCCCTCTTCGCTCCCCCCATCCCATGACAGTAAATGTTCCCCTCTCTCCCCATCCCATCACAGTAAATGTTCCCCTCCCCCCATCCCATCACAGTAAATGTTCCCCTCTCCCCCACCATCTCATCCATCCCAGTAAATATACCCCCTCTCCCTTCCCTGCATCAAAATTAATGAAAAATTCCCTTACCTTGTCCTCTGCGATGCTTTGGCTCCAGGTCACTGATAGACTTGGAGCGCGGAGTGCAGTGATGATGTCACCGTGCCGCAAGACAGCGCTTGGTATTTTTCTATTCGGATATCCAAGCCTAACACAGCCTGGGAGCCACAGCGTCGCGGAGGAGAAGGGGTACGGTCAGTCAGACTAAGGGGCCTAGACAGTCCCGGGGGCCCAATCAGAACTCTCCAACTCCCTAGTCTGTGCGGGCCCCACACAGTTGTACCGGCTGTACCCCCCTGATGGCGGCCCTGATTTTGAGTAGCAGGTATCCCAACATACATCCAATTTAAAATTGAGAATTATTTCTAGGTCAGGCATACCTGTACATATATTTATAAAAATCGATATCATAGAGATGCAGCTTGATAGTGTTATTTATAGATTTGAAAATAGCATTACATTATCAGCACACAATATAATGTATTGAAGTGTCATAAACACATGAGAGAATTGTGCCTTGATGGTATTATTAATAAATACAAACGTTGCATTTTTAAATCAAGTGTAATTAAAAACTAACAGCCTCACATCTGATGTTTATCACTTTATAAATCCAATGGAAATCCTCTTAATGCAGTATTACATATGGAATTGCTAAACAAGTAATCAGAACGGACGGCTGCAACTTGACATAATATAGCCGCAATACTGATGAATGAAATACTGACAGCTGGACGAGTCAATAAGCAAACAGCCAGTTACAGGGCCGTAAAGAGGGCGGTGTGTCCGATGCGACTGCACAGGGCGCAAAGCCGAGGGGGCACATGGCCACCCACTACTTGCACTATACAACTATGTGCAACATGCCATGTACGACTCCCGAGGCTTGGTCAGGAGCTGCATGCAGCATGTACTTCCATCTTGGGCGCAGGGTTTCTGTGAGGTTATAGCAGGCCCCAGGTATCCTCCCAGCTTGAACCTCCGGACATCAGCACCTGGGGATCTGTTAAAGCCACAGATGCACTAGCCCGACCGGAAACATGAAGCCAAATGATAGGCAGAAGTGAAATTAGGGCATAAATCACAGGAATATCCACAATATGTACTAGACTAAAGGAGTACAAGTAGGAGCTTAATACTCTGGCACAGATTTGTGCACAGAATAGCATTATATAGATAGAGCACTTTTGAATTGGACGGGCTAAATGTCAGCAGTCACATGACTGCTTCTTTATAATTACATGCACGCTCACCGTTATAGAGAGCAGGGCAGTGGCAGGACCTCCAGACATAAGCAGATGGGAGCGATAAGAGCACACTGGAAACCAGGTCCAGTATTTGACAGTTGGACTTTGGGTCCAGTGCCTGGCATATTGTCTTGTTTAAATTTATTTCCTCCAACTAATAATGTAATGATTTTTCAAATGTTCACATTCATTTACTTCTTCTATCAAACATGATTTAAAATGATCAGCTTCTCTACAACATTGTAATGTGCATTCTCAAACTTTCTGTCACTGTTCAGAAAATAATGAAAGTAAAAAGACCTTTACACCCCACCCCTCATTCTGACATGAGTTAATTTTGCACTGTGTCAAATTTGACATATGTTGCAGCATTTAGAAGTTTCTATGGGGAATATTTAACAACTAGTGATGTTATACTATCGTGCACTCACTGTAAAATCCACGGCCCTCTGTGTGTCCCACATATTTAAAAACGGTGCATCGTAGAATATATCGTGGATATCTGCTGCTTTGCATTCTGCTTCGTTTTTGGGAACAGTCACCATTCAATAGTATGGTGACTGCTCCCTCTTGCAATATAACAATCTCCGAAAAAAAAAAATCGGAAACTTGTCTTGATAATGTACGCCAGCTGAAGCTAGCGTACATTAACATACTTGAAAAATGTCAGTGCTGGACAGCGCATGTGTGGAGGGATCACATGATCCCTCCCTGTCAATCACTGCTCTCTCTCTGCAAGTATAGAATAAAACGTATTATCATGTGCTTTACATTTGTTAGTTAAACTTCAAGAAAAGTGACAAAAGATGGTTGAAAAACAAGCTGCAGTGCATGACGACGACTTGAAAACTGCATTAAAAACTCAGAAAAAAAAATGTTTTAGTTTTTAAGTATTTTTTAATGAACTATCAAGGGCGTACTGTATATGTAAACATAACCCTATATTTCTTAATGTATTCGGCAGCCCAACGAGACTTTAAGAAAGATAATCTCTAGTATTGCAACAGCCATTCATACGGCCACTAGGGGCAATACAGGTATAATGCGTCTTGCATTTTTTATTTTTCTGTCTTGTCTGTGCTTCGCCGAGCATTTCATTCTCCATCTAACTACAGGGAATGTGAATAGCTCTGGTGATGTTAATGATCTTTTTTTTAAGTCCCTTATTAACTGCATTATGCTTTATTCGATGGTAGATAACGCAAAAAAGGACAATTGATTGCAATATTTAAACTTATCCACTAGAGGGAGCATCCATTACACAACTCTTGATCAGTGATTAATGATCATAAGTAGTGAAACACGGAAAAAAGTCTTGAAAGAAGGGTAGATCTGTTGCCTCATCTGTGACTTATTAGCTCTTTAACGATTGTAGGACAGGAGGAATTTTTACCAGTCTGGTAGTGTTCTCAGGACTAATAGTCAAAGTCTGAGGAAAATGAATGCTGGTTATGTAGAGTGCAAAGGTCAATAATTACCAGCATCCTAATTAGATGTAATGGAGGGGGTGGAGGGGAGGTAACAGGGTCATCTCTGCAGAAAACAGAGTTGGTTGCAGTGAATGGATGTTCACTTTTCAACACAGAGAAATTTTCTTTATAAGACAACTATGGTTGACAACTGTCAGTTATTTCACTTTTATAATATGTTCATGGTACCTAAATAATATTACAGTAGAAATTGGTGGGCGAAAGTCAATGTCCTTAAAATGTTCTGTAAATAAAGCCATAGGAGCACAATGTATTTATTTTGAAAAAACATAGACAATCAAATTATGATTTTTTTTTGTCATAGTAAACAATGATACTCAAGTCATGTCATCTATGAAATATTCTGGGGCTTTTGTGATAATTTCACTACTGTTACTTTTCCATTGGCGTCTCTAATTGATATTTCATTTTACCTTGCCGAGAAGGCAGTATACCAGCTCTCATTTATAAAAAGGATAATATGCAAATTAGTGTAAAACAGCTCATGCAGGTTCGTTTAATTCATGGGTTATTAACCTTTTGCGGCATGCAAACTATATTTGTGAATCAGCTTTTCAATCAAGCCTAAGTATTTAATTATTAATATGCTTCCTTCTAATGACTGCATTGTTATCCACAATATAGTAAATTTGGAAATTGGGGGCTTTTAATATACAATAATATTTAAATAAGATTAATAGTAGTAGTAGTAATAATATATCAGCTGGTAGTAAACAATAAATTTGGATCTATTGGGAGCCATCCTCAATGACTGGGTGATCCATTTTTTGGGGAAAATTCATAGATTAAGTACTCTTGCTTTGAAGGAAGATTTCTAGACATTACATTCTTATAAATAAGATTTCTTTCATTCTAAGGCTGGGTATATACTACAGCAGAGGTTCCCAAACTGTACACCTAGGCTCCCTGGGGTGCCTTTGGGATCTCACAGGGGTGCCTTGGCCAGGGCCAGTGGTAAGCAAGGCGGGGGACTACTTGGTAATTATTTTGGCTTAGGGGTGCCTTGAAAAAAAATTGAAAACCCTAAGGGTGCCTTGAACTGAAAAAGTTTGGAATCCACTGTACTACAGTGTTTTCAGCTGATTATCGAGCCAATCAAACGATAAACGAACGTTTGGCCCAGTATTGCATTAGTGTGTACACTGCACTGATGAACGATTATCGTTCCAAAGCACATCATATTGTTTCATTTGATTTTTAAACCAGACTAAAATTCTACAGTGTGTATGCCCTCACGACCAGCAGTGTCTATAGATCTCTATGGATTGTGCAGAGTCATGATCTTTTCGGCCGAAGCATATTACAGATGAAGAGCACAAATCTTGTGAAATGTGTTTAGTGTGTACACGTGAATCGGCATGCTGATCGGGACTTTGTTTTTTTCCGTTGTTGGTAAAATCGTTAAAATTCTCGCATAGAGAACAATTTTCTGTAATGTGTACCCAGCCTAAGAATAATGTCACATAAATTATTAAAACAATAGCCTTTAATTACTGATACATGGAGACATAGAACTAATGTTTATATAGTCTAATACCACCAGTCTTCAATGATTACTATGTTTTAGTAATTAAGTGCAGCACAATCTGGTATTTTATCACATGTATCTTTTCCCACAATACATAATTGGGTGATAAGAACAGAAAAAAACTACTATCTCAGAGATTTATTGCCTTTTCACTTATCTCTAAATATGCTGTCAAGGGAATTTCCTTTCAACTGTCTCAAAATGTTTCATCTCTGACAATCTGTTAAGTAGCTTGGCAAATCAAACTATTATACTAAAGTATAGTTTATACATAGTCTCAGAACTGTACCCAAGCACCAGCTGATGCAGAAGTGTATGTACAGGTATTTTTTTTAAAATAATGCACTTAAAATGCAGAATTTACTTAAAAGGCTATCTATTATGGGTAACAGATACTACAAAGTAATGTAGGGAGGGGGAAACCTAAGGCTGATTACCCACTTGTGTTAGGAAAACTTCAGCAACATTCCATATCAAATGCTATCACATGACATGCAAAGGTAGTCGGCACTGACACCTGTGGGGGGTGTGTGGATGAATGGAAAACACTACACTGCATCTCTTCCCAACAACAGGGTCATTGGAACTAATGAATTTCCTCTACATACCTGTTAGATGCTTTTATTAAAATTATTTTTTTTTTTTTTTTTTTTTTTTTTATTGAGGTATAAAATATCACATATACAATTAAATGCATTATGAATAAATACATATTTTCACAATTCTCATACAATTAAATAAGTCACCAACATCCCTTGTTTCCTCTTCCCCAATAACCCATCCTATCCAGGACCTAACTATTAGAAGGTGGAGATAAAATAATCGGAGGGTCTGCTGAAACCATTCTTAACCCGTACCACTCAGTATTGTGGAAACTATTCCAAAGTTGTGTTCGTATAGTATGAGGTAAGAGAGTTATAAAGCTCTCCCATGTGCCAAAGAATTGCTTTACTCTAACTTCCTTCTGCAAAGACGTTTCTATCCAGTCCATTCGGAATATGTGATAGAGCTTTTCTTTAAAAAGGGAAAACATGGGAGGCGAATCCTGGGCCCAGACCTGGAGTATGCTCTTCCTGGCCGCAGCAGAAACTGCTAATAGTAGTTTTTTGCATCCTTTACTAACTTTACAAGTATTTGGAAGTATTCCAAATATCGCCCATTCCGGAGACAGAGGTGCATAATTTACCAGGTGTGTGTTAGAGAATCTCCAAATCTGGGTCCAGAATCGTTTAATTGGGGGACACTCCCAAAAACAGTGTGTCAAATCCGCTCTTGGAGACCCACATTTCGGACAACAGTGTGATTCTGATAGACCTATCTGAAATCGACGAGATGGAGACAGATATGCCCTATGATAGATATTTAGGAACATTTCTGTGTAGGTCATGGCCGGTAATATTTTAATGGAATTGGTCAGTGCCTTTAAAAGAACCTCTGGTGTCAGGTGAGGAAATTGTTCCTGCCACAATGAAAGGCCAGTTTTAGAATGGTTATAGTCAAATTGGGTACGTAATAGGGAATAATGCTGTGAGATGGCTTGACGGGTCAGGGGAGGTCTCGAAAGCATAGCCTCTAAGGGATTATCCCAATCCTCCGGAGAGATTTTACTCAGTACTGTATTAATGTAATGTTGGCATTGAAATATTGCTAGATGATAAGGGGCTAGTTGTGGATAAGTAGAGCTTATTTGAGTATAGGTCATAGGTTTTCGCGTATTTGCATCAATTAATGATCTTATCTTAGTAATTCCTAATTTCGCCCAGTTAGTAAATGGGAAGGAAGCTGATCCGTCCTGAAAGTTAGGGTTGTTTAATAATGGGAGGTTCATTGAAATATAAGGTCTTAAATGGTATATGTGGCAAAGCCTATGCCAAAGTTTACGCACAGTATACAAGATTGGATTATTTATAGTTTGAGTTGGAAGATCTTTTTCATGTAGATGAATAAAGGCTAATAAGCTAAGGTTAGGAATGAAATTCTGATCTAATGTAGTATTAGTATAAGTATCCGTGTTATGCAACCAGTCTTTAAGGTGTCGCAATTGGGCCGCTTGGTTATATTTGGTAGCATTTGGTAAGTTCAGCCCTCCTCTATTTTTTGACTGTTGTAATTTGATCAACCCAATACGCGGTTTTTTGGAATTCCAGATAAAACGTCTAAATTCTGTATCCAATTTCATTGCATCTGATCTAGTCAATAATAAGGGTAAAACTTGTAATGGATACAATAGTTTAGGAAATATGATCATTTTAATTATGTTTATTCTACCTCCATAAGAGAGGCAGAGATGTTTCCAACCTTTCATCTCATGTTCCACTACATTTATCACCCTAGAGATATTAAGGTTATATAGAGAGTGAATATCTCTTGGTAGTTGGATGCCCAGGTATGGCATGGCCGACCTTGCCCATGTAATGGGAATATCCCTTGCCCATGTTGGGACTATGACACCCTTTCCCAGATACATAGCAGTAGATTTTTCAAAATTGACAGAGAACCCCGAGACAGAACCAAACTCCACTATTCGGTCCATTAGAGATCTAAGAGAGACTTCAGGATTAGATATGTAGATCATTACATCATCAGCAAAAGCTGTAATTTTGATTTCCTGATCTCCAATCCTTATTCCCTCCAACTGCGTCCAATTTTGCAAGACTCTGAGCATAGGGTCCAATACCAAATTAAAGAGTAATGGAGAAAGTGGACACCCCTGGCGAGTGCCTCTATACATTTCCAGTGGGGAACCCTTGATACCATTGACCAATAGAGATGTTTTAGGAGAGGTGTAAAGAAAGGCTACAAGTGCTCTAAAATCAGTGTCAAAACGCCTGCATGAAAGAATTTCCTTCAAAAAAGGCCATGCAACAGAATCAAAGGCCTTTTGGGCATCTAGACTAAGGATCATGTTTGAGGTGGATCCCACATCTGAGGCCACAATCGCTGAAATGGCTGTCCTAATACCTTTGACCGAGTGGCGTCCTGCTACAAATCCCAACTGATGAGATGTTAACAACCCAGGAAGGATACCTTGTAAGCGGTCTGCCATGATTTTTGCTAAAAGTTTGTAATCTGTGTTTAAAAGAGTGATAGGGCGATAAGACCCCTCCATCATAGGATCCTTACCTGGTTTAGGGATAAGGACTGTATGGGCCACATTGAACGATGGATATACAGGACGTTCCCTATGTATTTTTGAAAACAAATCTGCTAAAATATGAGCCAGATCTCCTTCAAGGACCTTATAATACTCTGCTGTAAAGCCATCTGGGCCTGGTGTTTTATTAAGTTTCAAATGTTTGATTACAGTCTCTACATCTCGGGAAGTAATATCTTTTGCCATAGCTTCTCTCTGTTCTGGCGTTAGTGAAGGCAATTTGGCCTCAGTCAAAAGTTTGGACATTAGTTGGGGATTTGGTGTAGAGCCCTTATATAAGGTTGAGTAATAAGTTTGGAAGGTTTCTAATATCTCTTCCGACTTGGTAAGAATCTTAGAAGAATTATGGGCTTTAAGGGCAACTATATGACTTTTACGTTTCTGAGGTTTGGTTATGTTTGCAAGTAATTTGCCAGCTTTATTTCCCCATCTAAAGAATTTATTTTTTGAAAAATCAATTTGTTGTTTTGCTTGGGAAGTCAAAAAACTCTCTAAGAGTTGTCTCGCCTCACGATAAGTTGTCCATGACACATCCGACTGATCAGAAGCAAATTTAGCATATGCCTCAGCCGATAATTTGCTCAAATTATCATAAATTTCCCTAGCCTTCTTACGATGTCTAGACACATACGCAATTATGTGTCCCCTCATAACTGCCTTTGAAGCGTCCCAGAAAAGAATTTTGTCATCCCATTGGTCAATGTTATCATCTAGGTATTCAGCCCATCTGTGTCTTAGAAATTGTTGAAAGTGGTCTGAATTGTATAGGTAAGTAGGAAATCTCCAATGTCTAGGTCTCTGTCTCAAGCTCGGATTCTGGATCGTAAGAGAGATCATTGCATGGTCCGAAATAATTATGTCAGCAATGTCTGCCCTACGAACCCACGGCATTAGGGTGTCCGTGACTAACAAGTAATCTATTCTTGAAAAAGATCTATGTACACTAGAGTAGAAGGAATAGGATCTATCTGTTGGATTTAGGAGGCGCCACGGATCAACCATGCCACACCTGGACATCAGGCCAAAAAAACACTCAGGGTCCCTTGGACTAGTTGTAGAAGATGCCTTTGACCTATCGTACTTTGGATCAATAACGGAGTTAAAGTCGCCTGCTATCACAAGGTTAGGGGTGTCGCGTTGTAGGACTAATTGAATTAGGGACTGGTAGAAATCACGTTGTGATCCATTGGGGGCATAAATATTCAAGAAGGTATATTTTTCATCATTGATTTGTAAAGAAAGTAGTAGATACCGACCCTCAGGGTCTATGACTGTATCTAGAACTGTGTATTGGAGGTGTCTAGCTATTATTATAGCCACGCCTCTGGTTTTTGTTTTATATGAGGCCGAAATGCAATCTCCAATCCAGCTTCCCCGCAGGATATAACCATCATCCTTTCTCCAGTGTGTTTCTTGAAGAAACGCTATATCGATATGAGCTCTTTTAAGGTGAGTAAGGACTTTTTTACGCTTAATAGGAGAATTAAGCCCACCCACATTCCAAGATGATAAATTGAGGGTCTGCTGAGTATTAGGCCCATGGGAATCTAGCTGTGTAGGCTGCATTCCTAACCGATACCCACGGTGGGGCAATTAGTCAAACCAAAGGTGTGCAGGGTGAGATTGCAGACCAACCCCCCCAAAACCATCAATAAGTAAACTTGACCCAGACCATGGGATTCACCACCCCACATTTGTAAACTGAGACATTGGATATTTAACCATTTTGTGAAATATGAGAACAAAACATATAATGCATTACATTTTCTATACCTCAAACTTTTTCTTAACATTTTCCTAACCAAATTTTGCGTGTGATCCCTGGGAGTGTTACCAGAGATCACAGAATATTCAACAATAAACATTTGTAACATAACTAAATATATACGCATATACATGTGTATACATATAGAGAGAGTTTACATTAACAACATAAGCAAGAATCACAGTCACTATGTGATTTATCAGCCTTTTAACATCTTATCTAAATCTAGACTGCTATACCATTCAAGTTGGTGCATTAGAAGGTGAGCGAGCTCCAGCTGGTGACCTTGAATGCGGAGTAGGCACTTGAAAATGACTCTTTGCCATCTCCGGAGTTTCAAAAAGTAATGTACGACCATTCTCCACCACTCTGAGCTTAGCTGGGTACATAAGAGCAAAACTTTTATTATTACCAGCCAAGAATTTGCAAATTGGTGCAAACTCTTTTCTCTTCTGTGACAACTTAGCTGAATAATCCTGGAATATTAGTATTCGGTGACCCTCGATCTCCAATTGTTTCTTTCTCCTAAATGCTAACAATATTTTCTCCTTATCTTTGAAGTCTAAAAATCTAGCCAAAACAGGTCGAGATCTAGCTGAATTGCCCTCCCTAATTGAACCCAGACGGTGGGCTCGTTCTATTTGTAAGTTGTCTATTTCGTCATGTAAATTGAGAGCAACTATTAGGTCTTGACTAAGGTAAGAGGATAAGTCAGGCCCTTTCACCGATTCTGGAATACCAATAAACCTAAGGTTATTTCTTCGACTACGGTTTTCCAGATCATCAATTTTTTCTTGCATTTGTGACCATCTGCGCGAATCTTGTTCAGATCCGTTTTGCAAGGCTAGAACATTATCCTCCACATCGCTGGTACGTTGTTCCAGCGTGTTAATTCTAGCCGTGTTTTCTGTTATTTTGGCAATAGCCGCATCGAAGGTATCTTGAATAGCTCCGAATTTTTTGTCTATGATAGGAAGGAGGATATTTAGAATAGTTTGAGCCGTATCTGTACTTGCAGTATTTGTGCATTGAGTAAGAGGAGTTTGATTCCCCTCCTCCACGTCCCCCATTGAGAGGGGCGAGGAAGGAGAAGAAGCATCTTTGCTCGCTCCAGATTTGTTTCTGCCCGTCTTACTCTGATCCAGCTTGCTGTTTGCACGCTTGGATGAATTTTTGCTACAATATTTTTCCATTTCTAAGCAAACCAAGTACAATTATAAGGCACTAATCTAAGAGTCTGTCAGAGATTATTATATCAGAAATTCAATAACATGTGACTAAGGTTATATTGTAAACTCTCTCTTCTTATTTTTAAACTAATCACATATTAGTGGAAAAAATAAAAAATATAAGAAGTGTTAAAAAACAAAAGTATTCAAATTACTTTTTTTTTTTTTTTTTTTTTTTTTTTTCCCTCTGTAGTGTCAAGACTATACCATCGCGTAAGAATATTTGTATGAATTATCGATTTTGACACTTATTTCAGTATTTCAGATCTAATAAGCAATATTTAGTATTAAGCAACCAAACACATATAATTATACGTATCTAACTTCAGGAATGTTGCAATGATTATCTGTGTTCTACAGGCCCGCTTGTGTGGCCGAACTCCGGGGAGAGAATGAAGAGACTTGTTAAAACGCGGTCAGCTAGGTGTACCGCCCACCGGAAGTTCCTGTTATTAGATATTTAGTCAGTCATTTAAGCAGGGTGAGTTTCGAGGCTTTTAGTAGTCATCAGCCATGGAAAGATGATGAAGCACAACGAACCGCTCTGTTGTATATACTCTTTTCAGTGGTAGTGATGTAGCTTGTACTGAGACAGATTTGTTATGGAATAAAAGATGATCCTTGAAGCAGTACAATAAATGACCACTAGATGGCAGAGTTTGTTGATTGTAGACTGCTACAGGAGGTAACTGCTTTATAGAGCTTTCGTGCAGAGAGATATGACAAATCTGCTGTAATTATTAGGATTGAGGTGTTGTCATGTATCATGTGGCCCCTTTGGTAAATGATTGGAGCTGCAATGCTATCAACACCAGCAGGTTATTGGTTAGTATTTCCACAGCTATTCTGCACTGCTGTAAGATAGAATCTTCGTTACAATGCAGCTAAACGCATGGGAATTATCAGTATCCACAATGTGAATCATCTGTGCTGAATCAGTGTTGGTGCATCCTCCCCAGAATTGCTGGATAAGCCACTTAGCAGTATTGATGTTCACTCTCTCCACCTGTCATGTAGCCAGATTTGGTGTTAATAATGTATTGGGGCTTTTCAGGTATAGAGGAAAAGGCAGGTTCCCCTCCACCCCCACTGCATACCTCTTTATTCTCCACAACGTCCCAGGATGGCTCCCAGCAGGCACCACGAGGTCTGATTCACCGGAAGAGAAGACAGTAATGGCGTTCTGCCACTTCCGGTTCTACTCCACCGACACCACGCAGCTCCCAGATCACATGAATGGCTCCCAGGCAGAAATCCCGGCGTCTATGCACCTCGCATGGGGGACCAGGCTCTCTCCTCTGAGATCTCCCCTCAGCCGTCAGTCCCTCTTAGCCGCGTCTCCTCTCAGCTCTCCAGGGCAATCTCCGCTGTCCCGCCTCAGCCGCTGAAGCGCTTGTCAGGTGAGCGCTTTTCCCCACACAGGATTTGGGGCTTACCTGTGTGATTGGGGTTCACTCAATCCGCCACTAAAGTGAGTTTTCCACTCTTTCTGTGCGGAGCTCCGTGCAGATGCGGCCGTCTCGCTCGGCTTCCAAGCCACGCCCCTATTAAAATTATTTTAAAAAAAAAAAAAAGATAATGAAAGCATGATTTTTAACACCAGTGGGTAAGGGGCCTAAATGAGTTTTTCACTTTTTTTTATTATTATTATTATTCTCTCCTGCTGCTGAGAGGTATGCTTATTACCAAAGCTACATGCATGTGTGTTAACAGTTGAACTACTATGGTGTGGCAAGGGAACTTTGCTATCCATTCACTTTCATGATACGCTGGCCGCAGTTTCCTGGTCAGAAAATTGCTGCATTTTAAAATGGGCATTTAAAACTGACTTAACACAAACTAGTCTTATAAAAAAGACAATTACTGTTTCTATAATTATTACTGGTTGGCCTGCACAGAGGCACAGTGGTTAGCATTGCTTCCTTACAGTGCTGGCACCATGTGTTTCATTTGTATGTTCCCCCTCTTGCTTACATGGGTGTACTCCAGTCTCCTTTCATGTAAATAATTAAACTGCATAATATGTTGGTGCTATATAAATAAAGAATTATATTATTAGATTTACCAACAGAGTACAAAATAGTCATTTAAAGTTTTGCAGTAAGTAATTTAAATGTTTTAGTAATTGCCTACATTCCCCTCCCCCCATCATCTACTGTCTGGGATAGCTGTACCAATTTGCCTCATTATGTAGATCATATGTAGAATTAACACTGCTTTAGGAACTGTGCCCTAAATTAGTAATTGTACATCCCACAACTCCGCCTCCTCTATTATACTTAGTAGAAAAAGTATGAGGTTGTTAAAAAAAAAGACCAAGTACCAATAAAAGAAAATTGAAAAGAAAAAAGTAAATAAATGAACATAAAACCGTTTCTAAGCTGACCCTGTAGCCTGTTCCATGACTGATTGTGCCTGCTTTTTCTATAATTTTTCACTAAAACTTATGTCAATTGATCATTCCTCATATTGATGAGGAATCATCATATTAATTTTCATGCAAAATTAAAATTAAATATATGATATAAACTAATAGAAGTGTCTGAATTATCATGAAAAAATTTAAAATGGTGCGTGTAAGGAGTGCATGCATATTTCGTTGTCCCTGATTTGAAAACTCAGGTTGGTGTCATTGTGCAAACGTGTACAAGAATATTCTAAAAAAAAAAGAAAAACACTTTTTTTCACTAAACCTCTATTGCTACCAAATCCATGGCTTCTTTTTAAAAGAGAGTGTAAGAGTTTGTTTCCAAGTTTTGTCTGTATTTGAAAACATTTATATGTTTGTTTGGATCATAAGATTTCTTTTATATTGGATCAACTTGTTTATTTTGTTCATTGACCTCATTGTGTCATCTATTTGTCATTTATAGTTTGACAATTTGGTGACCCCATAACAGATTCTAGGTCTAGCTTTAGATCCCGAGTCACAGAGTGCATGCCTCTGTTTTGGAAGATAAGATCTTTTATATATAGTGAGATGTACAGTAATTGTTCAGATATGTATAACATTTATTGGGACAAAAATATCTTTACAAAGATGTCAGAAATCTGCTGGAAGACAGTGTGCATTTTTTGACACATTGTATTTTGCTAACTCTTCATTGTAACATAGTGCTATGGAGTTAGATTGATATTTCAGATATGTTTCCTGGTCAATAAAGATAAACAGCTACATGTGGCCAGATCATTCAAAACATTATTCTCTTTTTTTGTTTCCTTTTCTATTAATTAGTTGGATACAATTTCAGCTACCAGCTGAAGTTTGGGGTCAGATTGCCTAAAAATAGTGGCAAATAATTGGATTTCTGTGTGCAGGCTTTGTACCCAGCTGCCCCTCCCCTCCCTCTCTGTGCTCTATTGTATGCTGGAAGGGTAAGGTGACTGTATCATTTATTTAAGTTGTTTTGAAACATCAGGTCTGTGGGTGGGAAATCAGGGTGTGTGGATGGGAACAAGCCATTTTTTTTCCTGGTGAAAGCGTCCAGGAGGAGGGGGCAGTACAAAGCCCCCAGGCTCACAATAACCCTTTGTCCGCCCTTTTCTATTGGTCAGATGTAAACAAAGAGTAGTGGAGAATTTAGTGACACCAGTCCCTAACCCTCCTCCCATCTCCTACAGACCTCTCACTCCTGTGGCTTCACAGCTTGAACCTCACCACCAACTCTCTAATAACCAATTAACAGGCAAACACTAAATAATAAATACATTAAGTGGCTCCAATTTTACTTACACCTTCCATCCAGTTGCTAGAGATCCCCCCACTGAGTAGTGGGTGGTAAGGTCTCAAAACATGCTCAAATAGGCCAGAATAGGCATGCAAAGCTATGAAATAGATGAAATCTATAAACTACACAGTTCATGTGTATTTTGCATACAGCATATGATGGCAAGTCTGCTGTTTTGTTCACATGATGATTTGGGTTAACTTTTCAGCATTTTAATTCACAAACATTTTATCCAAGTTTACCTATCACCTACACACTGGAGACAGCCATTTTGGGGCTGAAACTATATTAAGTTGCTTAATTCACTGGGAACAATCAGACTAATTGTGCCACTTGCCTCATTAGTTCAGCCACAAAATGTCTGCATCCAAATGTGTTTAAAATATATTTTAAGGGTGCAAAAACTCATTGATAATTAACATTGTTTCAATTTGTTATATTTTTGTTTCATGCATTGCTCAAAAAACATATTTTAAAATACAATATTATTTCAAACTACAAAACTTTATTTTTCATAACACCCTCAAAACCCAATTCACTGGCTGCAAAACACTTGCTTTGGTTATCTCTATTTGCAACCATACAGGTGTCTTGCATTAAAAGACCAACATGACAATCCTATTTAGATGGTCTAAGAACTGGTGTTATCCTTATCTTTTTCCAGGATTGGATTAACAGCTTTGTGGGGGAAGAATAAAATGTTGTGTCAGCAATATGTTATTATCATCTATGTTTTGGCCTAATAACTGCATTCAAGACAGAACCTGATTAAGACCATATAGAGCCCGAAGCAAAATACTGGTTTGGGCCACCATGACTCCTCCTTTTGTATAAAAGCAAACAAAACAAAAACCACATATAAACAGGTTAGTGTAACCCGGGCCCCTCAGTGCACATTGGGCCCTAGGCTGGAGCCTGCGTTGCCTAACGTATGATCCGGATCTGACTAGAGATATGCAAAGTTGTGGCTGAATTTTACAGTGGAACAGTCTGATAGGTAGAAGTAGGATGTTCTGGTTTCTTTCATCATTCTGTGAAATGGCCATTCCACACTGTATTTGAAAAGTGAGAGTGGGGATTCCATACAGAACAAATACCACCATAGAAATGTGCAAAATTGCCCAACCAAACACAAAATGAGACTAATCTGCACAACAGTGTTGAACATTTTGCTCATCTGTATCACATACATGCAGCTGTTGAATGCATTATCACTTATATTAAAAAAGCACTGTATTTTATATTTTCCTGCAAATAATTTAACATTTTGGGACAGTTTAATTAGTTATCTAATAATAACTAACCTACTGGTAGTTGAAAAAGGTTGATTTTGTCAACCTTGTTTTGTTTCGAAATTCCAATTGTTTATTGGAGAAAAAAAATAGTCACTAAGTCTGAGCCTGGATCCAGGGGGAGAGGAAATTCACAGCAAAATAAAAACACATGTAATTTGCAAAAGGAGGATTTGCCTGTGGGCTAGTAAATGTGAGAGCTCTTGCTATTGATCCAGGATTAAATGTTTATGGGGGTGGGCAATCATTGGGATACTGGAGAGGGGGTAGAGACAGGATGAAGTATACACAGAAACAAAGAAAAAGTATCAGTTAAGAACACCCTGTATATGACTGGGAGTCTATACCACACACATTTATGTTAGAGGACACCAAACCTCTGCCATGTTCTATTCATTATATACAGCAAAAACTGGAAAGTCCTCTTTCCTAATAGATGTATAAAGAAAGTATTATATGTAGTAGAGCAGGATACACATAAATATTTAAAAGTCAGCAACAGGACAGAAGCCCTGAAAGTGTCACCACGTATGGTTAATGGCGAGCCTCTTAACAAACAACACATATGAAAAATGCTATTTAGGGTTACCAGATCGGCCGTGTAAATCTGTGCGTTCCACATGCTGTATGGATTCATAGTGATTTGGTCACTATGCAGATATGCTGCAGTCAAGCCTGTGTATTCCTTTTGTGTTCCATTTTAAATGGTAATCCCAGCATATGTTAATTGCCAATAGTTCAGCATAACAGCAGAAGGAATGCGGCATGCATTTGAATACAGTCACAGGTTTTTAAGGAACAGCAAAATGGAAATAATAATAGAAACAATTAAATGTTTTTCTCCTTGTTGGCAGAATAATTTATCATGTACACGTTTTGTGTAAGGCATCAGAGGGGTGCCATTTTAGTTACCACCACAAGCATCTGGTCTGCTGGGCACACCACTGAACAAATGTATTTCAAATACGTGCAGATGTAAATAGCTGATCAGACAGCCTTAGCCTGGGAACTCACTGGTGTTTGAACTTACATTTTTTAAATACAAACCAAGCAACCAGTAAACCACATATGAAATGCATATGTTACATTGAAAAGGGCAGCATGATTTTGAAGCTACAAGTAATGTGTTAAGAGCATGCTGAGAGTTGTAGTTCAACAGCTATAAAGCTATCACCAAAATTTAAATAAAAATAATAACTATGACCTATATCAGTTAATTTAAGATTACACAGTCAAGCTGTGGTAATGTGAACTGCAAGGAATTTTGTTTTTCTGGGTATGATTCATTCAGGAGGGTCTTATACAGATAAATATTTTTTATTTACAAAGAAACGCATGTGTCAGAGCGTCTCACATTTGTTTTGCTCCACGAAATATGAAGCTGGGACTGGGTTAGTATTCTATCATCATAAACCTGCTGTCTCCAATGTTGTTAATCTTGGGAGTAAATTGGCTTCAGAAATTTAAATAATGCCATTAACACTATCAGCGCAAAACAGTCATTGCAACGCTAGTTCAAACACTGTATGTAGTAGTAATAATAATAATAACAACTATTCTATTACTGCTACACAGATATGTAGGAGGGGTAACTTGTTGGACTATTGGTTAGTGTGGTACAGCAGATGCAAAGTAATTTGATGAGTGCAGGTTTACTTTTACCATTATAACACTTTCTGGGCCTGACTCATCAAGGCACGTAACAGCCAATTTATAGCGCATTTTGATTTTGAGCATACCATACGTAAAATCACTCTGCGCATGCCCACAGCCAGACCTTACACCAGTAAACGCAATCCTGTCCGCTTCGTCTTCGAATGTACAGTAAAGACGTGTCAAAGTCAAGCGCACACAACCATGTCCAAATCAAGCTCTGGGCATCTCAAGGTTACTTGTATTTTTGCTGTATCTCTTGTTAAAGCTACAGAGTTAGTCCCAAGTCCTGATCACTAGTGATGACAGTTACGTATGATTGCTATAACGTGTTTGCAGTCAGAAGCCACTGTAAAAAGGTATTTTATTTTCAGAAGCCATTAACAGCATCCTAATAAATGTATTTCATGGGGGTTAAATAAAAAAACATATATCTTACATAGGCATTGAACATATCCTGCAGTATCTTATGTAATAGAGCAAAGCAGACCTACACCCAACTTCAACAGTGCACATATCTTGAGATCTGTGCATTGATTAATTTGGGCGTGCGCTAAGCTGAAATACATGTTTTAAACCAAACTCACATTACACTGAGAGGGCCTCAGTCATTAAGGAGAGCAAAGCAAAAAAGATTAATAAAGGCAGGTTTGCTCATGCACAAACCATGTTACAATGCAGGGGGTGCAAATTAGTTTTTTTTATTTTGCACATAAAATAAATACTGGCTGTTTTTTCATGATGATGATCTAGCACACAAATACTTGATAGCTTTATTTTTACACTGAAAGTTAAAGTTGATCTAGGACATACCCTACCCCAACTATAAATCTGTCCCCTCATTTTAAATGTACCCCCCCCCCTCCAATGAAACATGATTTTGCCCAGCTGCAAAGTTCCTCCTTTTTTATGCTTTGCTCCCCTAAATGATCAGGCCCTCTATGTTTAACACAAACTTTGCATTAATGCATTCCCCTTGCACTGTGCAACTATTCCTGCAATCATACAGAAACCTGCAGAGTAATTTCTTTTGCAATTAAAGCAAACAGATCTGAGGTGAAAAAAAGAGTATTGCACATTGTCTGTGTTCACCACACAGGCTGGCATTGGACATGCTCCGGTAGTAGTTATGTTGCTAGTTGGATGTTATCTCTTAGCATTCCTGCAAATATTTTACCACTACCAATGTCAGATGCAATTGTCTGTACATTCCTGGCCTTGATTTCGATGTCAGCAAATATTACAGTAAATTGTGTCTGTGGGGGAGACGGACTATTTTCCCATGCACAGCAGACGTCCTGCCTTTATGTCTAGAAATTGACATAACTTTGAGCCTAGCACTGTCTGAAATGGATAACAAAACAATATACATGTTTTACACAGCAAATTTAAATACAATTAAAATCTCTGAATATGGGAGTTTTTACACATTTGTAAATGATAAAACGGCTTTGTAAAAATAGTAACTACTAGAGTTTCCTGGAATCCAGTGCAAAGTTAGCAATGCCCTCCACAACCACTGTGATAATGCATAATTATAAAAAAAAAAAAAACAATTGCATGGCTATCTATGTATATCAGTTGAACATATCCAATGATATATTATGTGACATCGGAATCAGTGGCGCTATATAAATAAATGGTGACGTGACATTGTACAGAAATGCATAATCCAGACATATAACTGTTTATATTGTAATCAGCAAGGAAAGTTTGTCATAAACATTCTGCCACTGGGGTAAAAATGCAGGTGATTATTCACTAATGCATATTACTTGATAGTTTGGTAGATCCAAGTTCCCTTTCATCCTTAGAAAAAAAAGAACAAGAAAAAAAAAAAGAAAAAAAACCAAACAGACCTTACTTTTGATTGTAGAGGTAAATATATCTGACAAACTAGTGGTGTAATATTGCACCGTTATCAATGACAACCTTAATTTATGGCTGTTGGTTTGAAATGAGGTTGAATAACATTGTTACAAAACAAAGTATACTTCTTGTATAAAAGTAACACTGTGGTTGAGTATAAATCCTGGGTGGTTTTTTTTTAGAATTTTTGCTTTTTTTAGAATTATTTTTTAAATCTCATCTTGGCCAAAGCAAGAAATCGAGAAAATTGTTGATAAAATATAAAGTAACAAATGGAAGAGTCAGAAAGTGAGCGACTGAAATCAGTGGACTGAAGCAATGTCTATATTGTGTATATGTGTGGCGTTACAATATGGTTACACGTTTCTTCTACTGGGACAAAATAGAAACAGATTATAATTTATAAATAAAATAAACACAGTACTTCATCTGCCATATTTTTTTTATTGATCAGTTTGGCTTTCGTATTGCACAACAGAAACCAGGAATTTTTACTTTATTCCAAAGGTTGCTTGTATTTTAATCCATACTTCATAAATAAATAAATTCAGAAACCTGAAGTGCAGACACCGAACAGATCATTTGAAATGATTATCTAAAACACCCAGAGCAAAACACTGAGGAGTACATTCATCCAATGTAAGCATACCCAAATGTTATGTGGGGCTGTGGTTCCAGAAATAAATCTTTCAGGATGGGGTCTGACTGCACTTCCCCCCACTAAGCCCCCCTTCCCCCTTTGTTTAATAAGATCTCATTTAGATGTAAATAGCCACTTATTGAAACATTCCCCTTGGTATGGAGCAGGGGCTTGCACAAGATCTCCAGCAAGATGCCCCTTTGATGCATCACTACAGGCCTCCTCTTGCTTCCTAAAGAGGAGGTGTGGGGACATAGGAGGTGGAGGGGAGAGGGAATGGGAAGGGGGTGTTCACTCCAGCATGGATTTGGTTTTGTGTCTGACACACAAGGGTCAAGTCTGTATTAACCCCTGTCCTGCTAATTTGCATGAAAATCAAATACCCTCTGCTGGGTAAAAAACAAAAAACAAAAAAACAAACAAAACAGAAAAAAAAGTAGCATGAAATTTCACAATAAAGATATTAAACCATTCCCTGAGACCCATCCAGTGAACAACATACAATAACATGCTAGCAACGTGAAAACGTAACCCCTTTTTGATTTATAGTTGAATTCTCATTTCTCCCTATTGTAGCTAGATAAATCCTTGCATGAACGCCTGTTTTCTCCTGCACACAATAATCAGATTACGGAGCTGACCCCAGTTGGCTGTGCAGCCTGCTTCTGTTAACCCTGTAGTTGCAAAAATGGTGCACAAGGCCTTAATATAGGCAACATTTGGCTTTCCAGTAATGGTGAAGCGACACATCCAAAAATGCCAAGCCAACCCCTGGCTTTTAGGACATGTTGGGGACCTGTAGCTCCACCATAGGCGGAAGACCAGTTTGCCTACTACTGCTATAGGAATTCTTATTTTATTACACAAAGGGTTAATGCAAGCTTGCCCAAAGGTCAGCAGCTGGATAATAACCTCCAGTACCTTACTTTATGAACTGAAAGTGCTATTGGTCACTAAAGGGCTACCCTGGTCCTGTTTAAATAACACAATATAAATTGGGTCTTTATAGCTGCTCTGATCATGATGTATGTAGATATTCTATACATCTCTCACTTTCCAACAGTAGATAGCTCATCTTTTTTTTCCAACTCCCTCCACCCATCTCTGCCTTTCCTTCGCCCTTCACTCTCTTCCATCCCTACTATCCATTCTATTTGCATCTGCCTGCCTGCTTCCATTCCCTCATATCTCTTTACTCTGCTTTTCTGTTTGTCCTGCCCAAAACCCTTCCTCGTCTCATCCCCTGGAAAGCTCTGTACAGCAAACAAAGATTGCTTTGGCATGTTCATAATTTTCTCATATGCTGGCTATTAAAATATCAACAGCAATATATTTTACTTTTGTTGTTTTCACACAAACAATACATTTTAGAAAAATAAACAAATTATTCCAAACTTACTAAAAGGCAAAACAAAACTAACATTATAAACAATATTGCATACCCACAATACGTTCCACGGTGTAAAAAAAAAAACTTACAAAAATATTTTGCTTTCCAAAAGATTTGTAATAGAAAATAATAGCACCACACTTGCTGTCAATTCAGCAAACTGTTTAAAACAAAACAAACAACCCCCCTCCTCAACAAAAAAACCCCCCACTAACTTCAATAGAGTATTAAAATAAATAGGTATATTTCTCTATTGTTTGGAAGTGGGAGAAGTCAGGATAATATCAAAAGAAGGAATATCACATACTCCAATTCAGTCTCTTGCATTGATCCACATATTGACATGCTGTATTGAATATTGATGTAAACATTTGTTTCAGATTATAATTCAGTTACATACCATCAGCATTATTTCTAGATGGATGGGTTTATAAACATATCCATGTCAGGAATGCAATTACTATTATTATCAACTATTGGTGACTGAGGCAGGTCATACACAGTAATAGTTTGCATGGTGTTTTGTTTACTTCCAACTCACAGTTGACCAATAGGGAAAGTCCTAAACTTCATACTGGGAGGTAAAGGGATGGCACTTCCTCCTGGGTGCCAGCCCCAGACAGGGTGAATTCTAGGTACATCTCTGTGGTCTTTCGTCCTCAGGGAATAGGCTGGACACAGGTCTCCATCCTCTCCAACCATCAGAGAAGGGGGTGCTGGGAAATTCCCCAAAAAGCTGAATGGCGGTCTAACTGGAGTTTGAAGGTTAGTGGTGACTTTTTTGGAATGATATTTTGTATCTCTTCTGTCCTGGTTTTTCTTCTTCAGCTTCGCTCTACCTTTGGGTCTTCCGGGTCGTTTGGTCCCAGGGGACTTACCTACTTTGCGGATAAGCCTGGGGTGTAAATCTCTCAAGTCTGTTCTGAAACCACGAGCATAACACCACAACTTAGACTGTCGCACTAGTCTGTCAAATTGCTGTACCCGGGGCTCTGGTTCTACAGGCTGAGAACTCTGCTCCTCTTCTGCAGGTAGAGCTACCTCTTCTTCATCTTTCACTGTCCAGTTAGGGGATTGGCTGCTTTGGTGGCTCACAGACTCTGTATCTTCTTGAGAGTCTTCAGTTTTTAATTCATGGGAAAACTCTGGGTCACTGACGGGTAAACTGGCCTTTGCGCAGTCAGCCGCTTGACACAGTCCTCCGCAGTCCCGGCTCCGCGTTATTATTTGCCGGCTTCGCTCATTAATCCCCACTGACCTGTAGAGGACGCTGCTCTCTGATGTGCCACTGCTGTCAGATTCTGTGTCTGATGAGCTTATTTGGTCAAGAGTAGAGTCGGAGGGGCTCGAATAACCCACCGAGGTACCCGGGCTATGGGGGACGCCTTGAAAAATATCAACCAGCTCTGGGGGGAAAGTAGCTCTTATCCTGGACGGGACACACTCCTTTTCCGGGGTGTCAGGTGTTTGTCCATCAGGCTGCAGCCAGTCTTTAGATATCTCTGTATTTGGCCCCCATGATGAGGAGCACAGAATGTGGATATCTTCAAGGGATATAAGACAACACTGCACGGCTCTGCTCGGGACAGATCTGAGGGCTTTCAGTGCGCGGAGCTCTCGCAGGTCACAGCGTCTGCTTTGTATCTGCAGCCTCTCCATGCGTCGGCACACCCGCCCTCGCGGAACCCCTCGCAATGGGCCACTCAGCACCTGGGATAGAGCGAAGAATTGCCTGCCTCCCACGCGTAGGTAACCCAGCCGCATTCCGGCTATCTCCTGGTATCCTGCCCGAGGCTCCATCAGGGTCCATGTGGCTTACAGGTCTGCTGGTAAAGCACAGTAGGCGAGTCAAGCAGTATGGAAAGTTACAGGGTCCTCATCCATGTATATTAAATCTGTAAATACTGAGTAACTCAAAGTCCCGAGCAGCAATCTACGTAAACAGACAATTCTGAAGTGCAATCTGTGTCAGCGGACAATCATGTATTATAGTCCGTGAGAGAGGCCAGTGCTGGAGTGCAATATGAGAGCGGCCGGTAATGGAGTACAGTCCGTGTGAATAACCAGCCCTTGAGTGCAACCCGTGTGAGCAGCCAGTCCTTGCGTACAATCCGTGTGAGCACCCAGTCAGAAGCGCAATCTATAATAGTAGCTCGCTCCTAGAGGTATATGGCATTTCCCAAGTCGCAGATGGAGAGCACCGTGTTGGAGGGTTCGACATTACATGTGACATCAGACAAACAGGGCTGCACTTTTGAACAATTGAAGGGCATCTTAGTAACTCCTAGTGCAACATATCAGCATCCTGTCCCGGATAAAGTGTATAGAAAGTAAACAATATCGAGGTGCAATTTCTTAGCAGCGAAATGCAGTATATAATGAGTACGTGTCCAGGTGTCAGCAGCTCCGGGGGTGTAGAGTGTCAGCAGAAGGGTTGGGGGGTACAATGCACCGAGAGTGTTTTGTGAGACTGCTCGCTTTCTATGCTCTGCCCCCCACCTCATTGAAGGACTCCTCTGCCAATCACTGCACAACTCTCTCTCCCCTAATTGGCTACTTCAGATTGTGACATCAACTCTTCCAAAAAAAAGTTTCCACCCCCTTCCCTCCCCTCCTCAAATATCTCACAAAGAGACGGTCTAGATAGCAATGCGTGGGATACTATAATTTATTAGTACATTTATTATCAACATTTCCTTAGCGTGTACTTTTTAGAAGCTACATGTATCCCCAATAATTGTGCATTTGTGAGTAGTTTATAATTATTTTGTAACATTGCTAATAATCTACAGAGTGCTTGTAATCGGCCATTTATGCAAATGTTTCTTTGTGTTTCGCATATCCATGTGATATGTCAATAACTTTCAACTCTTTTATATTGTACAGCCAGAACCACTAATCTACAGTTTCACCGTGCTTCTATTAACATTATATTAATTTGGGTGAATGTTATATATTCGTTAGTCTTTAACCACACTATTCCAACGAATTTGTATATCTTATATTAGAAACCAGTCTGGACTCAGTTTATTGTATAACCAGCGATATAGATAAATGGCTAGCTAGCTATCTATATAGCTGGTTATACAATAAACTGAGTCTATCTAGCTAGCTAGATAGATAGATATAGTATTATTGGTCGTGTAATCTAATAACTTCACTAACTCTAAAACTAATTTGCATCGTTATTGAACAGGTAGAGTAAACCACATTTAATTATTTACCTACCCATCCTATAGTGTGGTTAAATCTACAAAGCTGCAAATTATTTGTTTGTGTATGTATATGTGTATATATATATACACATATATATTATATACACACACATATATATATATATATATATATATATATATATATATATATATATATATATATATATTACACACACACACACATATACATATATATATATATATATATATATATATATACTCACACACATTTATAAATATACACATGAATAATTTTGTCTTTTGGAGGATATATCATCTTAGAATATGACTTGAAGTGTTTCTGTACCAATGCAAATATAAGTATAATTTTGTGCTGAAAAACAAACCTTTTTCTATATAAGTGATACCCTTTGATACTGAAGTTGAGCTATTATCTAACAAGTTCTTGGACATTCGGGACAAAGAATCCCTCTTTTCCGGTAATGTTTGAAACGGAAGACTTGACTGAAATAGCCTAGCGTTATCAGTGGAATTAGTTAGTCATTTAAATATATTATTTATATACTGCTAAACTGATCGTGCATATAATGACAGTGCAATCCAGTTCCGATGCACAAACGGGGAACCTGAAGTACCGGACATAAGATAAACATTTAAAAAAATATGATATTCGGTTTTAAGCAAAGGTGAGTACATTTACCCTTGTCCCTCCAAATATGACATGAACTACAATGTAGCACAATATGCAACTTGAAACTATATACACTATGACTCCTATCCACCTTTAGGCAATTGCTAGATGCAGTTGTAGGTCAGCTTGTGCCTGTTTTGTGCATTGAGGGACCATCGTGCAACAGGCACTGACCCATTTAGTTGCCGCGTGTAATCTGTAGCTGTTAAATTTGGATAATGCTTGATTTTCATGAACAAATACTAATAATCACTAAATAAACCTACAATGGGCAGGATACAGTTTGTAAGTAAAATACCATATTCTTATCAACTGAAACGAATGCATCTAGATTCGTAATAATATACAATTAGAACATTCGTTTTTATTTTGCCTGACACCGCTCTGTGACAACTATTTTCTTCACTGCTTGCGTACGCGTCTGGGGATGTTATATCCCCATCTACTGGTGGCCCTTGATATTGCGTCCTCCTTTATTTTATGTGATCCCTACAAACCATGTTGGTAACACAAAGTAATAAATACTATTATTACTACTAATATTGTGTGTGTGATTATATTCTATGCTTTTTTTGGTGTTTTTGTTCCAATTAGATTTTTTGCTGCCTATAGGTAAATAAATAGGCCCCTTTAATCACCACGTGTGAGCTTCAGATGATTAGGGGGTCTGTTATTAATTAATGGGGAGTTGTCTCATTAATTATAATCTGTCAACGCAATGATGACAGATTATTTTTTGACACCATTATTAAAAAATCATCCCAGGCCAGTGCACCTGATAGGAAGCTGTCCCGGAGATGACTTTACTTACTTTAAAACACTAATCACTATCGCAAAGCAACTTTGCGATAGTGACCAGAGGGGAGCGCATGTAACCTGCGATAGAGAGATCTTCGGATGCTCTCTCCATAGGATTCAATGGCTAACGTCATTTTTAGATGACGTTAGCCATTGCAGACAGTACTTGGTAAAATTGCAGAGACCTCAGTCACCATTGACTATTAGGGGGACTGCGGTTGATGCAGTCATTTGCCTAATGCAGGAGATATCTCTTGCATTAGGCTTTTCTAAAATGACAATTTTACTTAAGAATGCCTAAACCATGCATAAAAAGCAGTTTCCGCTTGGTTTAGGGCTTCCTAAATAGTTCCCTAATATACTCCATAGCGTTCACAGATTAATAACGCATTACATGTGAGTTTAGGCAATTATGGCCTGAAATTGGTCATATCAAATAGAACACAGGAAACATGTTTTTTATTTGTCTAATCACAAGTTTTTGGGAGATTAATCTACTTATATTATACTTTAAATTAATGTAAACATTTTTCCTCCTTTGTGAACAATTAAAAATGTCTTTAATAATTGGCCTCAATACTGGATTAACATAGTTATCATTACTCCCCAATTTCTAAGAACAAACACAGTTTTAATGATTTGATTTTTCAATACTAACCAACTGTAAAGTACAATTTCTCTTATTGAGTATATAACATTCTTTACTGTCTGGAATTATTGACTGATAACCTGGACTCACAAGGGAGTATGCTATTCCACCTTAGGGCCACACATTGGACTGCGAAGTGGGCAGGCATGTATCATAATGAGACAAATTATGGTATCAATTCCAGCTACACGAGTGATTAAAGGCGTGATGATGCAATTTGTGGCATTATCATGCACTTTGTCCTGCCCACTTGATGATGCAAATGAAGGTGGGGGGGATATAGTGTAGAGGCAATAGAGGCAAGCCTGCGGGGCAGTCTTGCAAACTGCTGTGCAGCTTGAACAGCCTCTGTGCTCAAAAATATATTTTCTGCAGGAAGGTGTTAAGAAATGTGAACCATTGAGACAGTGCAGGGGGGCAGGTACTGAGCCATTTCATAGCAACTATGGGACCCCTATACCTGAATAGTGAGAGTCACCTGAGCTGAGAGTGATCCCTGATGAAATCGGGCATCTACCAAGGTGTATCTGATGTGTTGATATTGTTGAAGCAATACATCCCACCCTCCCATCACGTCATACTGTTGCGTCAGTCCGCTGGCATACCAACATTTCAAAACCTCATAAGGACATTCAATATTAGTACATTTCATTAGCCCCCCACCAGAGAATTAGAAAGGGGTTATACAGTAGGAACAACCAATTTTCAGATACGGAGATACAGAGGTTGATACTTCATTTAATTTTAAAAATATTTTTTTTAAAGTAGACTTGTCTTTTTGTTTAGAAATTGATATTCTCAGCATGTCTGGGCAAAGTCAGCTGACATACGTAAAATAGTATATAGAGTAGGTTGCTTACATTCAACAAATAGTTGTATAAAGCACACAGTCTTTATGCAATATAAAAATGGCATACATTAAACACAAAAATCAAACACATCAACAAACCAACATGAAGATTAAGCTAGGGAAGATGTTATAGGACAGATGAGCACCGGGATAAAAATCGACTACTTTTAATGGATAAATAGTAACGTAGAGGACAACTTTTAAAAATGAATGGGGGTGCTCATGTTACTTCCCCCTCCCATATAACTGAAAACAATGCATGTATAGATATTGTTAGTAGCAACAGCAGCACAAATTTTGGGGGGGCATTTAAGCACCTACCAAGGTGGCACCCACGAATAGTTAGTATTTGGACATGAGGGGAGTCAAATCCATATTACTAAGAGAGGTAGATACTGATATATAACACATGTATCTAAACTGCCTCGCTATATCAATTCAATGAGGCTGCTGACTTCAGGGAGTTCAACCAAATTTCCTATACATTGAGAAATGTTTCTAGGCAATGGCAAGTAAATATGAGCGTCTTATATGGAAGGACTAAATTCACAAAATAAATCCATTGTGTTAACGAAAGGGGAAAGTGGTGAACCTAGGCAAGGTAATTGTCTTTTGTAATTATTCGAACAGACTACGGTAATGCAATAATGGAAGCTCAAATGCAAGCCCAAAAATGCATATATTAGGCTGAGGGGGTCGCAATGAGCCCACAGAGTAATTAATAAGATACAAATGAGCCTGAAATGCAAACTCGCAGTTGCAGACTTGGTCCACTGTTTTTGGCAATACAAATTCATTCTACATTTCTGGGAAGACTTGATTACATATAGGAACAACACTAACTATGTATTTCACAGGTACCCCACAATGAGATATTTTTGTATAATTAGCAGACCAACCAAATATACTAAGGAATGATAGAAAAAAAATATTTTAATTTTGGCAACAGTGGGACGCAAAGCCATTCAACAACAATGGATTCATAATAAGATACCAAACTTAGAGTGGCACTCTGTTATGTGTTGTTAAGAATGGATTGGCTTTTACAACTTTTAACATTAAATTCATACAAACCCTACCAGCAACCACTAGGCAGGAAAATTAAAGAAAGTATTTATCACACATCGTGGTAGCCCTTCCAAATACTAGCAGATCAGCCTACTATTTATATTTCACCTCCTACATACTAAAAAATATTTCAGAAACTTCAATGACCTTCTCATCTATCATAGACTCCTTAAACTTAAAGACCGACTGCATGGATGGTTTGCTGATTCTAGTAAATAGGGTGAGCAACCATTGTTTAGTTATGTTATAGTGTTAAGTTTATTGTTAGTTTGCTCTTCTATATATTACACCCACAAACAACAAAAATCACAAATATTACTAAACAGCATACTTGCCTACTCTCCCGGAAGGCTCCCAAATTTCGGGCAGTCATCATCACCATTTATTTATATAGCGCCACTAATTCCGCAGTGCTGTACAGAGAACTCATTCACATCAGTCCCTGCCCCATTGGAGCTTACAGTCTAAATTTCCTAACATACACACAAACATAGAGAGACTAGGGTCAATTTGATAGCAGCCAATTAACCTACTAGTATGTTTTTGGAGTGTTGGAGGAAACCGGAGCAACCGGAGGAAACCCACGCAAACACGGGGAGAACATACAAACTCCACACAGATAAGGCCATGGTCAGGAATCGAACTCATGACCCCAGCGCTGTGAGACAGAAGTGCTAACTACTGAGCCGCCGTGCTGCCCCTCCCGTAAGAGTAGGCAAACCTCCCGGATTCAGCGAAAATTCACGATATTGAATAGCAGGGCGGGGCTAAATGACACTGTTAAGCCCCGCCCCGCTATTCAATATTGTGAATTTCAGCATCTTATAGTGGGGCGAAGCTATGGTGATGTGACAACGTCACCACGTCCCCTCCTACCACCTGTCACATGACTTCTCCCCCGGGATAGAAGTTTTGAAAGTTGGCATGTATGCTTAACAGGGGCTCTCCAGTAATGCAATATACATTAATGTAAGCAATGATCATACAGCTGTTCTTTATTGAGTGCGCCTTAAGTCTTCAAAGTATTGTTCAAAGCTAAATATTTTTCAGGAAAAAGATGCAAAAGCTAATGCAAAGAAACGCAAAACCTTTACCCATGGACAAAAGCAAAGGAGAAACTTACTGCAGGGCTAAGTGCGGGCACTCACAGCTTGAGAAGAATATGGACTAGTGAGGAGGGGCTATTTATCATCTCTTGTCCCTAGTCCTCTCACTTTATCAGTCACCCTGCTTGCTATTGCAGTGAACATCTGGTGCCTGGAGTGACGGGGGTGGGGCAGTGTTAACATAAAAGATACAAATCTATATATGCTTTCCCTACACCATGAAAAAAATAAACTGTTTATTAGCACAAGAAAATTCATTCAGCAACGAGCAACAGCTAAAGTTCACATCTATCAGTTTCCAAAATACAGCTGTTAGTGCTTTGAAGACATGACCTAAAGCTAAGGGTCACTGGAGAGCAAGGCCTGAATTTAGAGGAAAACCTTTCTGTTCCTTTCCCCTCCAGATCAAAGATATGGAACAATAGAGGAGAGAGGTAGTGGGACAATGACTGGTCCAACTGAGTGATAGAGCACTAAAACTGTGGATAGAGGAATGGAATGTAAGTAGCTTGCGTGTGGGAGATAATGAGACCTTTGCACACAGTGCTGGTACTCTGCATTGTATCTTCATGTACCAAGTGCATTCTTTGTTTTTTGTTTCTCTATCCAATGGTTTATTCATGCTGTAGTGTTTCTCATCTATTTCCAATGTATATCTGTACAGACTAACAGACTACTCATTGCAGCATAGTGGTATAATATTTGCATTGCTACCCTGTAGCACCTGTGTAGTGGGTCTGATTTTGATCAGCAGTAACTAGAGGTGGTCAGCAGGGGGAGGAGAGATTGCAGACAAATTGGAGAGGGAGTCCAATATCATATGGAAAACAATATTTTATGAAATACGGTGCAGAATTATGACAAAAAGTTTGCAATTGGGATATGTGGCCAATAATGAAGCTGACAATGTCACAGTACAATGATGGTATACATCTCAGCATTGCTATTTTCTGTATTTAAGGGCAACTGCAAAGGACTACTACATTGGTACCTTAGCAATTACAAAGCTTCCTGAACGGGGCACAAAACTGCATTCTTACACCTGTGCTAACAAAAAATACTAACTGTGCAAGTGGTGTATTGTTAATTTAATTCAATGAGTTTCCTCCAGGTGCCCATGGCCAACGTCTTAATGGTAGATTAACTGGCTTCTAATTAAAT
The DNA here is from genome assembly GCF_038048845.1 of Mixophyes fleayi. Classification (NCBI taxonomy): domain Eukaryota; kingdom Metazoa; phylum Chordata; class Amphibia; order Anura; family Limnodynastidae; genus Mixophyes; species Mixophyes fleayi. The sequence goes on from NC_134407.1 coordinate 164,013,837, forward strand.
TGGATCTGGTGTGTGTATTTTTGTGCCTTTGATAGGGACATAAGCCCCACTGGATGAGAAGTATAGTTTCTTGCAACCTCTTCCTCACTGGCCTTCCCCCTATCCATCTTGCTCCTCTTTAGTCCTTACTTAATGCTGCAGCCCGGCTTATCTACCTCTCCTGTTGTCCTTAACTGCCTCCCCTCTCTGTCAAGCCCTACACTGGCTCCCCTTCCCCTACAGAATCCTCTTCAAACTCCTCACCCTCACCAATAAAGTCCTCTCTAACTCCACTGCTCCATATCTCTCCAACCTCATGTCCACTCATAGTCCTTCTCACCCACTGCAGTCTTCCAATGACCGCCACCTCACCTCCCATCTAGTCACCACCTTTCAATCCCGCATTCAAATCTTCTCCCGTGCAGCCCCTCTTCTCTGGAATGATTTCCCCCATTCTATCAGGCTTTCATCTAGCCTGTCAAACTACAAACGCTCCCTCAAAACCCATCTGTTCAGGTTGGCCAACACTGCCCTCCTCCAACCCTCTTCTCTATCTCCCTATACTAACCTTTTTATACCTTACCCCCTCCCCTCCTACTTGATCCTGTGCTTCTTTCCCCTCACTTCATCTTGCCACTCTGTGTCTCCTGTCAGTCTCCCCTTCACCTTTAGATTGCAAGCTCCCTTGAGCAGGGCTCTCTTTCCTCGTGTCCTCCTCTTCCTGTTTACCTTTGCCATTAGCCGTCAGCTTCTTCTCTCCATTTCGTCACTTGACTCCTGACCCTATCTTTTCTCTTCTCCAGCGCCTCCTCTTCTCCATCTCTGTCCTGATCCTGTAAGAGGTGCCCGCTCTACTGGGCACAGCTTTAACCCCTTATTCACTCCCCACCTCCCTCCTCTTTCCATCTGTACACTGTAATTCACTTCTACCTCTTTGCACTGTGTACCTTTCTCTGCTAAGTTGGTATTTGTTTATACTTATTGCCCTTTGCTTTTACTGCACTTTGTTTTTGTACTACCCTGTATGCCATGTATTGCTACCCTCTACTATTATCCCATGCTCTATGTACGGTGCTGCAGATCCTTTGTGGCGCCTCATAAATAAAATATATAATAATAGTTCTAGCTGTATAGCCCTGCAAAATATGTTGGGACTATATAAGTAAAAGTAATAATATATTAGTAATAAAATCAAATAACCAGAACTAGAAGCAGGTTCAAAATAAAAAAGCATTTTGTAATGTTCACACATATGAGTGAAAGTTTCAATACCGCGACCAGTAGGTATTTAATAAAACTTACCTGCCTTGAGATGCAATGCAGAAATTCCAAAGCAAAGCTTTTCGCAGCTTTGCAAATGGCATAGTTTCGCAGTGCCCATATTAATATATGTGGGCTGCATTCAGAAACGTTAAATGGGTTATGGCAGGAGAAAGCTATGATTTCTACTGCGCTATACTCTTAAATGATGTGATTGATATTTTATGGAGAAAACTGCTTTTTTCTCAGTTTTCATGGCTCATAACATCTATGTAAATAGACCTCTTAATGTGCACCGGAAAAGATACCTTCCCCTTTGGCCACATATTTATCTCAGATATGTAGTTCTCACAAGTTCCTGAAAAATGAAAACTTTTACATATGTATTTGTGAATGTTACTGGTAAATATTTTTTTATAAACAACTTGGACTGTAGGTATAGTGGCCCTTTAAATCTGGTATAATAATTAAACAATAATTTGGGAGCATACATCTAACATATACAGCTATTTTCCATGTTCTTTTATTCTACTGTAAGTCTAACAATGAGGCAAGTAGTAAAACCGATATACTTGTCCTATAATCTTACCAGCTGTGTGAACACAGTTTACACGTTGACTTGAATGAACTTTTCTGTAACTTTCACAGGGTATCTGTAGCCTTAATTTATACTGACCAGGTCTAGGGGTTTAAATTCTCCAGAGGGATTATATTACATATATATATTTATATGGGGATTAGACACAAACATTTTAACAGGCTTGGCCATTAAGTCCTTGATTATAATAGGACTTGGTACACATATTTTCTTGTAAGGCCAGGGTTTAAAAATATGGATTTATATCAAATAGGTGAATTTCTCTATTCATGACATGTGCAGTTCATGACCTATCATCAAAATATGAACCTTATAATTGAATGCATGCAATTTATTTAATAAAACCTCAGTGTAATTATGTGCATTGCTTTGTCTTCCTCATTATGTTCTCCCCCTTGTTATGTAATAAAGTTATTGCTCCTCATTATGGGGGTCATGTAGAGTCAGATGCAAGCAGACCGAGATGTATGTACCCATTGCATCTCTCCTCACTTAGAGAGGTAGGCATAGTACATTAAGGGTGCATTGAGTAGTAGAGAAGTATGGCTCTAGAAGGCACTGCCCCGATTGTCCCTCCCCCTCCCCCCAACAGGGATGTTGTGTCTGCAGCCGCACACTATGCACGGTCCGTGTCTGCAGTGTCAAGCAAGAAAGGTATGTTGTACGGCTGCTCTGAATCAGAGTGGCCAGGCAGCATACCTTGCCTGCTTGTCTCTGCAGACACGGACCACGCATAGTGTGCAGCTGCAGACAGAATCTCCCTGCTAAGGAAGGGGGTGATTGCCCCAGCACCTGGCAGCCCATACTGTTAAAATGTTTAAAAAAGGGGTTGGGGACTAAATCGCCACCACCCAAAAAAAATTCTATATCCGCCCCTGCTAGGAGGCGTATATTTTGTGGCTGCTTTCCCCTGGTGCAAGATCCGTGCCGGTGTGCTCATGATGATGATCTTCAGCACAGATCTTATAGTTGGAGGTAAAATAAAAAAAATAAAAGAATAAGGGCGAGCATGCCACCCCCAAAAACAAATATAATCCAGCCTTAGTGCAGCCAGCCAACTTGTTATGCTGTATAATATTTTGCTAGGCTATAGTGTCTCATTATGTTACTCCTCTATTTATGTTGTTATGTCTTACATCATATTATGTTGCTCATCCTTTTTATGTTTTTATGTTACGCTTTCTATGTTGTTTGTTCTTGTTGTGTTGTGTCACCTTATGTTGCTTTAACTGATCTTTAATTTATCTCACTGCTGAAAATATATCAACTCCAGTTTAGAAAAATGTATATGTGAATATATTGTTCCAAGATCTATTGGGACACTATAATTATATTATATAAAATAAATATTTTAAAATGTAAAATATGCAATGTACACAAATGCTCAGTTATCCATGGCAACCAATTAGATTATGTCAATTCGTTAGAGAATACTTTGATTGGATTATAGCAAATTTGTGCAAATTGCTCAATGTTCTTAAATAAGCCTGTAAAAATACAATAATTTAACATTGTGTGAAATTAAATATAATGGAACATGAAAATGTATTTTCTTCTCAAATAAATTGTATGCTATTAAAGAGGTCTTAGTCGTCTATTTTCTGATTTTCATTGTGATACTAAGCAATACTGGCCCCAAGGGGTAACAGTTTACTTACCTCTTCACCGTGCCAATCTCAGGGGATCTGCGCATGCGTGACCCACCTAGCTGATTCATGAATGCATAGTGGAACTGCAAGTCCTGGCTTCATTTTAAAAAAAAATTACAAAATATATTAAAATAAAAATATATTTAAAAACTATTCCCAATGAACAAAATATTTTTTTCTTTCATTTTCCTCTTATTGCAATCTTGAGATCCTAGTTAAATAGGCTTCCCCTTGGGGAAACTCACCGCAAGTGACCCCTTGATATAAAGGGCTTTTCGTCCAATAATAAATAGACCCCTATGCTACAGGGTGACAGCAAAAACACTAGCATGTTGTAAAATTAAGTGACTACAATTTGAAAAAGAAGCATCATATCAAAACAATACATGTAATAAAATCTGTTTATTTTTTATAATAAAATAAATTGCAACATTCAAAGACAATAAGTTTTACACGCACATTAAGAAAATGGAACTTTCATAAAAGTGTCCCTTAATTACACATGCCATCCTGGAATTCTGGATCATATATCAGCACTCAGCAGTCTGCATAATTATGTGATTATATAGATCTAAAGTGGTGTATGTCTGGGCCATTATGCTCTGAAGTAGACATTGAGTCCACCCCCTCCTACCCTAAAGGAAAATGTGTTTAACAGGGCTCTGAATATATGGAAGTGATTAGATGCTTCCTCACTGTGCACACAGCGCTCACTATTAATTGTGCATCCACTGTCTTTTGCGCCAAAAACAAATCGGCATGCTTACTGGCTCTAAAACTGGACTCCCACGCTGTCATGGACAGACAGTACTCCAATATTGGTGCCCCATGCTTCCGCCATCTATGTGGAATTGTACCCATGGGCTTCATCGACCCTGGGGCCCTTTCGCAGTTGTAACAACTACAACAGCGTAATTACACCACTGTATTGACATTGACAAGCGCCTGTGCCTACATGTGGCTTTTGCAACAATACATAAATAATTTGAAATTAAGTTCCAGCCCACTACAATCCAAATTTAATGATGAGTAAATGAAAAACTTCACAATTGTAACACCCTGTTTTCCGGCTAGTTTTTTTTTTACCTTGTATTCTGTATCGCGCACTACCTCCTACTCTGGACCACAGGCACACACAAATAATATATTACCACATTAGGTTGGTCTTTAGAAGCCACACTAGTACATTTATTAGTGAGGACTGGACTCCTAAAGTTCTTTTGTAGATTTTTTATGTCAAAAAGAAATCTCTCTAAACAGGATAACTATCACTAATAACATACACTAAACTCTATCAGTTACTTTAACTTTGCTAAAACATATCACACAAATGCAATTTAATATGAGACAAATGTATACAATAATGCAGTCTTTGTTAATGGGCCGTTTAAATACAGATCACACCTTGTCTTTCCCAGGTCATTTGATAAAACATACTCTCGTCTGTCTTTACTCCAATTTAACATAAATGCATCATACAATTTACACCCCACTGCTCCTTCTCTTCTTCTTAGACACAGTCACTTTAATAAAAGTTATAGGCTTTCTCACAGATAGCAGATAATGCCAACAGTGCCGTAACTAGACATTTTAGTGCCCTGGGCGAGACAGGACACCGGCGCCCCCATCTAAGTGGGAGTGACATTTGCCAAGTGGGTGTGGTCAACCTAATGTGGGGGTGTGGCTAGCACTTTACTGAAAGAATTCTGTTACACATATTTGCAAATGCATGGTATATATATATATATATATATATATATATATATATATATATATACACAGTTAAGTCCATAAATATTGGGACATCGACACAATTCTCATATTTTGGGCTCTATACACCACCACAATGGATTTGAAATGAAACAAACAAGATGTGCTTTAACTGCAGACTTTCAGCTTTAATTTGAGGGTATTTACATCCAAATCAGGTGAACGGTGTAGGAATTACAATGGTTTCTATATGTGCCTCCCACTTTTTAAGGGACCAAAAGTAATGGGACAAACTAAACAATCCTACATCAAACTTTCACTTTTTAATACTTTGTTGCAAATCCTTTCCAGTCAATTACAGCCTGAAGTCTGGAACGCATAGATATCACCAGACACTGGGTTTCATCCCTGGTGATGCTCTGCCAGGCCTCTACTGCAAATGTCTTCAGTTCCTGCTTGTTCTTGGGGCATTTTCCCTTCAGTTTTGTCTTCATCAAGTTAAATGCATGCTCAATCGGATTCAAGTCAGGTGATTGACTTGGCCATTGCATAACATTCCACTTGTTAGCCTTAAAAAACTCTTTGGTTGCTTTTGCAGTATGCTTCAGGTCATTGTCCATCTGCACTGTGAAGCGCCGTCCAATGAGTTCTGAAGCATTTGACTGAATATGAGCAAATAATATTGCCCGAAACACTTCAGAATTCATCCTGCTGCTTTTGTCAGCAGTCACATCATCAATAAATACAAGGGAACCAGATCCATTGGCAGCCATACATGCCCACGCCATGACACTACCACCACCATGCTTCACTGATGAGGTGGTATGTTTTGGATCATAAGCAGTTCCTTTCCTTCTCCATACTCTTCTCTTCCAATCACTCTGGTACAAGTTTATCTTTGTCTCATCTGTCCATAGGATGTTGTTTCAGAACTGTAATGGCTTTTTTATATGTTGTTTGGCAAACTCTAATCTGGTCTTCCTGTTTTTGTGGCTCACAAATGGTTTACATCTTGTGGTAAACCCTCTATATTCACTCTTGTGAAGTCTTCTCTTGATTGTTGACTTTGACACATATACACCTACCTCCTGGAGAGTGTTCTTGATTTGGACAACTGTTGTGAAGGGGTTTTTCCTCACCAGGGAAAAAATTCTTCTGTCATCCACCACAGTTCTTTTCCGTGGTCTTCCGGGTCTTTTGGTGTTGCTGAGCTCTCCGGTGCGTTCTTTCTTTTTAAGAATGTTCCAAACAGTTGATTTGGCCACAATTAATGTTTTTGCTATCTCTCCGATGGGTTTGTTTTGATTTTTCAGCCTAATGATGGCTTGCTTCACTGATAGTGACAAACAGCTCTTTGGATCTCATATTGAGAGTCCACAGCAACAGATTCCAAATGTAAATGTCACACCTAGAATCAACTCCAGACCTTTTACCTGCTTAATTGATAATGAAATAACGAGGGAATAGCCCACACATGTCCATGAAATAGGTTTTGAGTTGATTGTCCCATTACTTTTGGTCCCTTAAAAAGTGGGAAGCACATATAGAAACCGTTGTAATTCCTACACTGTTCACCTGATTTGGATGTAAATAACATCAAATTAAAGCTGAAAGTCTGCAGTTAAAGCACATCTTGTTTGTTTCATTGTGGTGGTGTAGAGAGCCAAAAATATGAGAATTGTGTTGATGTCCCAATATTTATGGACTTGACTATATATATATATATATATATATATATATATATATATATATATACACACACAGTGGTGGGATTCAGATAAATTAACAACCGGTTCTCTGCCCTAATGACCATTTAAAGTATTATTATTATCTTTGACTTATAAGGCGCCACAAAGGGTCCGCAGCGCCGTACATTACATATACAGAAAACAGAACCAAGACACAACATGATACACAAATATATACAAACACAGGTGATAGGGTAAAGCAAATCAGAATATATCTGACAGATAGTGAAAGGGATAGTAGAAATCAGCAAGAAGAAGGCCGAAGATTAATACAGGGAAACAGGGCTAGCGAAGTAGGCCAAGAGGTACAGAGGGTGAAGGAACAGTAGAAGGAGCACACAATGAAAGAGAGCCCTGCTCATGAGCGCTTACAACCTAAAGGGAAGGGGGAGACACATAAAGGGTGGTACTAACTGGGGGAGAGAGCCAGGACAAGCAAGTTAGGAGGACTGATAGACTTGAATAAAGAAATGAGTCTTAAGGGTACGCTTGAAGCCTTTGAGAGTAGATGCTAACCTGATGGAACGTGAAAGATCGTTCCACAGCAGGGGAGCAGCCCGGGCAAAGTCCTGAAGACGAGAGTGAGAGGAGGTGATCAGTGAAGTAGTGAGGTGGCGGTCAGAGGCAGAGCGGAGGGGGCGGGTAGGAGTGTAGGTAGAGATGAGATTGGAGATGTAGTATGCAAAAATATATACCGAGAGGTATTCTAGTATTTCATGCACTTGAGAGAGAGAGAGAGAGAGAGAGTGAGAGTGTCTATGGGCAACCCACCTCTTCTTAAAATCCTTTCAGTCATCTGCCTAACTACCCGCCTGTCAGCTACCTCTCCCTTTCTCCCCTTCCTCCTTCTCGCTCCGTTTTACCCGTCCCCATTTCACTTTCCCTATGTCTTCAGTTTGTCCGCCTTTCCCCTTAGATTGTAGACTCCTCTAAGCAGGATCCTCTATCCTCCTGTTTCCACCCCTTTACTCTGCTCTACAGCTACTCCTCCCACCTCCTTCTTTAGCCTCCTGCCCACCGACTCCGTTCCTGATTTTCACTGCTCCTTGTCACGGGCACTAGGAGTCTTTACCCAGGGATCACCAGGTGATAGGCTTACCAGAGCAGTATAGGTGGTAATATGGTACTCTGGTAGCAGGGTGATCACGGAACAGGAAATAGCAGATGATGAGATGCTCAGGAAAGTCTATGACTAGCAGCACTGGCAATATGGAAGTAGTAATACACGAGGAACTGTATGGACAAAGGACACGTGAAGGTAGTCAGTGGTCTGCGGTAGCAAGTTGTACCACTGCTATAGTGAGGGGGAATGTCCAACAGAAACGAGGAGGTGATGAGAGTCAGCGGTCTGCGGATAGCAAGTTGTACCGCTGTCTGAGTGAAGGAATGGAATCCAAGTGGAGGTATCCGGGGAGTCAGTGGTCTGCGTTAGCAAGTTGTACCACTGCTATGTGAGAGGATACTGGAACAGGTGAAACTGTAAACAGGAGTCAGTGGTCTGCCACTAGCAAGTTGTACCACTGAATATATATGTGAGGAGGTGCACGGGGAGAGACTGCAACACAATATATACACGGGCACCTTGACTTTGATCCACAGTAATATGCACAATATATACACGGGCACCTTGACTTTGATCCACAGTAATATGCACAATATAAATGTATAGATGACTGAACAACACTGCCAATATAGAAAGTCTCTTGAAGTAATCCAGCATGAGATAACACAGTCAATGATGGCAATAGAGTCAGCAGATAGTACACTCCAGAGGAGAACCAACACAGTCAATGATGGCAATAGACTCAGCGGATAATACACTCCAGAGGAGAACCAACACAGTCCAGCAAGGTATGCAATACACAGCACAGTCAATGGGAAGTATGCATACCGTGGTTCAGGAGAAGGCAGTCAGACAGGAGTGCAGAGATACCTGAAGGGCAGGAGGCCGGCAGGATCCAAAGTCCCTGGATGGGTGAAGCGGTGGTCTAGCAGGTGCAGCGCACAGGTAGGTAGACCAGCAGGGAACACAGGAAGGCGTGGAGAGCGGATCAGCAGTAGATGGATGAGTAGCGCTGAGAAGTAACAGCAGCGGGTCTCTGCGGGAACACGGAGGTAGCCAATAGCAACCAGCAGGTGCAGTAACGATGGGACACCGGAGCAGAGATGAACTGGAACAGTTGGTCACGGAGAGTAGCGGGTAGCAATAGCGGCAGCAGACTCAAGGAAACACGGGAGAGTTGACAAGGGCTGAAGACTGAAGCGCACAGAGGCAGCGGATAGGAATCAGCTAAACAGTCACGATGAAACACAGACGGGTTGCAGGTTGAAGACTGTAGTGCACGGAGGCAGCGGATAGGAATCAGCTAGCAGTCACGATGATGAAACACAGACGAGTTGCAGGTTGAAGACTGTAGTGCACGGAGGCAGCGGATAGGAATCAGCCAAACAGTCACGATGATGAAACACAGACGAGTTGCAGGTTGAAGCCTGTAGTGCACGGAGGCAGCGGATAGGAATCAGCTGGCAGTCACAATCATGAACAGGTGAGTGGATATGAATGAAAGACTGTAGTGCACGGAGGCAGCGGATAGGCATCAGCTAACAGTCCCAATGATACATGGTAGAGTTGAAGTGATTAGAAGACTGTAGTGCACGGAGGCAGCGGATAGGAATCAGCTCACAGTCACGATGATACAGTAGATGGTAGAAGTGGTATGGGAACCACAGTAGTAGAAGTGGTTTGGAAACCACAGAGGTAGAAGTGGTTTGGAAACCACAGGAATCAGCTGAGCTGAATAAACGAGGAAACACAGGAACACCTTCAGAGACTCATGGGGAATGAGACTCCAAGATCAGGCCACGTGGTGTTGACCACAGGTGCTTAATATAGGGAGGTTGCCTGATCTGCCAATTTAGTTAAAGGAACATACACTGGAGGTATGAAAGGGCTGCGCATGCGCAGTCCCTCAGGATGGTGGACGGCCACGGTTCCTAAATGTCCGGGAAGAAGCACTCACAGTCCGGTGAGTGACACTCCTTTTCTAAAGCTCTTAACCTGTTGCTGCGCCCACACTACTGGGCACACCAGGTTTCCTGCTGTGCTGACTTTCCTGCTGTCCTGTCTCTCCCTCACCCTTTCTTTAGCTGTGCTCTGAGCTTCCTGAGTTATTGTGCTGCTTTTTTATAGTACTGTAATGTCATACCTTGTACTGTCCTATTGTTTGCACCTGTACGTCGCTGCGGAAACTTTGTGGCGCCTTACAAATAAAAATGATTAAAAATAATAATAATAATAATATGGGTATGGGTTCATTGCCAAGCAGATTTAGAGTATGGAGAGGGCAGATTGTCTCCCTAACGGCAGTCATGGTGACATCATCATCATCATCATCATCAGTTATTTATATAGCGCCAACATATTCCGTAGCGCTTTACAATTGGGGACAAACGTAATAAACTAATAAACAAACTGGGTAAAACAGACAAAGAGGTGAGAAGGCCCTGCTCGCAAGCTTACAATCTATGGGACAATGGGAGATTGACACATGAGGTTAAGTATACATTTTGCATCTTGGCCCAGCCAGACTGCAAAGGTAGGGTGACTCATAAGCTAAATGATCCTGTCACACAATAATGTTGGTCCGGGGGTAGTTGTCTTGTGTGAAATTGTGTAACAGGCTAAAGGTAGTGAGGTTAAGATGGTGGTTGAGGAATATTATACGCTTGTCTGAATAGGTAGGTTTTCAGAGAACGCTTGAAAGTTTGTAGAACAGAGGAGAGTCTTATTGTGCGAGGGAGAGAGTTCCATAGAGTGGGTGCAGCCCGAAAAAAGTCCTGTAACCGGGAATGGGAGGATGTAATGAGGGTGGATGAGAGACGCAGATCTTTTGCAGAACGGAGTTGCCGAGTTGGGAGATATTTTGAGACAAGAGAGGAGATGTATGTTGGTGCAGCCTTGTTGATGGCCTTGTAGGTTAGTAAAAGTATTTTATATTGGATTCGGTAGAAGACAGGCAGCCAGTGTAGAGACATACAGAGTGATTCAACAGAGGAATAGCTATTTGCAAGAAAAATCAGTCTTGCCGAAGCATGCAAAATAGATTTTAGGGGTTTGAGTCTGTTTTTGGGAAGACCAGTAAGGAGGGAATTGCAATAGTCAATGCGGGAGATGATTAGTGCATGAATTAAGGTTTTAGCAGTGTCTTGTGTGAGATATGTGCGGATTCTGGAAATGTTCTTTAGATGTATGTAACATGATTTAGATATAGAGTCAATGTGGGGAACAAAGGATAGGCGTGAATCAAGGATTACACCTAGGCAGCGAGCTTGTGGGGTGGGATTTATGGTCATGTTATCAACAGAGATAGAAATGTCAGGTATGCTCTTGTTGGCGGGTGGGAATATTATTAACTCTGTTTTAGAAAGATTAAGTTTGAGTTGACGAGAGGACATCCAAGATGAAATGGCAGAAAGACAGTCAGTTACACGGGACAACACAGATGTCGAGATATCAGGAGAGGATAGATAGATTTGGGTATCATCCGCATAGAGATGATACTGAAAGCCAAAGGAACTTATTAGATTTCCAAGAGAAGCGGTATAGATAGAGAACAGCAGAGGACCTAGCACCGAGCCTTGTGGTACTCCAACTGATAGGGGAAGCGGAGCAGATGTGGCTCCAGAGAAATTAACAGTGAAAGAGCGATTAGAGAGGTAAGATGAGAACCAGGATAGAACTGTGTCTTGAAGACCTAGGGATTGCAGCGTTTGTATGAGAAGAGAGTGGTCAACTGTGTCAAATGCAGCCGAGAGATCAAGGAGAATTAGGAGAGAGTAATGGCGTTCAGTCTTAGCAGTGATCAGATCATTAACAACCTTGGTCAGTGCAGTCTCTGTGGAGTGTTGAGAACGAAAGCCTGACTGAAGAGGATCCAACAGGTTGTTTGCGGAAAGAAAGCGTGTGAGGCGAGTGTAGGCAAGTCTCTCTAGAAGCTTGGAGGGGCAAGGGAGCTGAGAGATGGGACGGTAATTTGAGAGAGAGTTTGGGTCGGAGTTTTGTTTTTTTAGAATAGGAGTAATCACTGCATGCTTGTATAGTGATGGAAAGATGCCAGTAGAGAGTGAGAGATTACAGATTTGAGTTAGAGGTGAAATGAGCACAGAAGACAGGGATCTACCAATTTGCGAGGGAATAGGATCAAGAGGACAGGAGGTAGAGTAGGAAGATAAGAAGAGCGTAGAAATTTCCTCTTCATTTGTGGGGTCAAATGAAGAGAGGGTGTCAGAGGGTAGTGGGAAGGAAATGAGCTGATGGCTTGTTGAGGAAGAGGATACCATTTCTAGTCTGATCTTATCAATCTTGTCCTTGAAGTAGGTAGCAAGATCCTGAGCACTGATAGTAGATGGAGGGTTCGGGGTGGGAGGATTGAGAAGATGATTAAATGTATTGAAAAGGCGTTTGGGGTTAGAAGCCTGAGCATAGATAAGAGATTGAAAGTATGTTTGTTTTGCAGTGTCCAGAGCATTTCGATAGGAGTGGTAGACAGAAGTATATGTGAAGAAGTCATTAGAGCTTCGAGATTTACGCCAGTGACGTTCTGCTTTACGGGACAGTTTTTGAAGATTTCGTGTTGCTTTGGTGTGCCACGGTTGACATCGAAGTCGACGTGTAGTATGAAGTGTCGCTGGAGCCACTTGATCAAGGGCCGTTGCTAAGGTTAGGTGAAAATGAGGTACTGCCATCTCAGGGGATGAGAATGTAGAGATAGGGACAGTTGCCATATCCAATATTCACGAATAGGTCAACTGACCAGATGAACTGATAAATTACATATCAAACTGGATACACTGAATAATCCTTGCTGTGTAAACTATTGTTGATGCATTCAGGTGGTTGGTTTTCTATTTCTATCCTGCTGCATGTTTGTTAACAAGTGTTCCTGATTAATTGAAGAATTTTATCTGTCTCACATGACAGACCACAGGCGCTAATGGCATCTTAAATGTATGCTCCAGCCACAGACACATACATGATAGGTATACTTAAACCTTTCACACAGAACAATAAAGTCATATTTAACAGTTGCAAATATCTGCCAATATGATCCCATTTTTCCCATCAAACTCACCTGGGAATAAACCCCACTAAATGTGCATGTACACAGAGGAGGGTCATCAACAACATAGCAGCCTGTTTGTATATACCAGACCATTGGAGACTTTAGGGGACCCGAAGCTGCCCCCAAACAACCAGACCTTGCAAACCTTAAAAATGTCCCCCTAACAAATGTACATCCCCAAAGCATAATGTTTATTCAATTTTGGTATGTTGTATTAACTAGGATCACTTTTTTAGAGAAAAAAATGTTAGTTCTCTTCTATTCTAATGAATAGATTTATATGCTTTATTTTTTGTATGCAGAAAGCATAAAGAGAAAAGAAAAATTTTCCCTTGAGAGCCCCTTCGGCTTAAAGTAAATTTAAATCCAACATAGATCTAGTGCTGCAATAACTAAATTATTTTCAATTCAATAGGAGTTCACATATCTATCAACTTTAAACACCCTACATTTTTGTGATACATACAGCTTGACATTATGAAACACTAAGGGTTATATTTACTAAACTGCAGGTTTGAAAAAGTGGAGATGTTGCCTATAGCAACCAATCAGATTCCAGCTATCATTTTATAGAATGCACTAAATAAATGACAACTAAAATCTGATTGGTTGCTATAGGCAACATTTCCACTTTTCACATCCGCAGTTAAGTAAATATACCTCTAAATGTCTATTTTTGAAAATAAAACCCCTATCCTACCTGTAAACATATACTATTTACACTAATAGCGTATATAGCACTTACCTCTCTCCTACAGCTACTGTCATCTTCAGTGGGTGTTTTTCTAAGACTGCAGAATAAAATAAAATAACAAAAAATGAATTCTAGATAGCCAGATACTACTAGACTACTTCCTGTAGAATGTTCAGCTCCCACAAAAAAAGTAGAGGATAGAAAGCTCTGAATTTACAGACTCTCTTAGGAGCATACCAACCATGGGCCTGATTTATTAAGGATCTTAACTTAAGAAACTTCTTATTTCAGTCTCCTGGACAAAACCATGTTACAATGCAAGGGGTGCAAATTAGTATTCTGTTTTGCACATAAGTTAAATACTGACTGTTTTTTCATGCAGCACACAAATATCAACTTTAAATTTCAGTGTACAAATACTAATTTGCACCCCATTGTAACACGGTTTTGTCCAGAAGACTGAAATAAGAAGTTTCTTAAGTTAAGATCCTTAATGAATCAGGCCCCATATTTTTATTCTTCCTTTTTTGTCTTTAATGAATGATGTAGGACTTTATAAAAGTATAAGTGACTATATATATATATATATATATATATATATATATATATATAGAGTTCCGGAACAACAGTAGAGCAGTGCTGAGCTTAATGGGCTTTACCTAGTGGGGAGGGGGCTGGAGTGTGCCCGGTGATAAGATGCCACCGCCTATGATGAAATGCTGGTAGAGCGGTGGAGTGGTCATGATTATGAACAAGGAACATATATACAGACAAGTTAACCCGTGCATGATACTCATGCATTCTAGTCAAATCAAGCTACTTAAGGTCTTAAAAAGGTTCTTGTCATGCATTTGGACCTAGCCCAGGCCTCCTCAGGGGAAGAGCGTTAGTTCCCGACGCAAGCGCCCTTTTTAATGTGTGTTCATGAGGTAAAATTACCTCACGAAAATGAGTTTGACCCCTCAACTCGTAAATTTAGCCTTTACTACCCCTCCCACAGGGGGAAGGGGGGATGATGGAAGTTAACTGACTTGACTATTCTAATTTTTTTGTCAAATAATGTCAGTATACCAAATTTCAGGTCAATTGGATGAGCCCTTTCTGAGAAAATAGTTTTTTCCACACACACACACTAACGCACGCCTCTACACATGTGTGTTCATGAGGTAAAATTACCTCACGAAAATGAGTTTGAGCCCTACCAAATTTCAGCCCTTTTTGAATTTTTTTCCCACACACACTAAGAATTTAGTAGGTCAGTGTATAACTCTGTCCAGCAGGTGGCGCTGCAACTTGTTTTTTTTTTCCACACACACACAGACAGACGCCACTAAGCATTTATATATTAGATAAGCCGATATGATCTTCTGCGAGCGGAGGAGACACTGTCAGAACAGTGGAGCAGTCATTTGAGTAACCAAACAGCGGTCACACAGATAAGCTGTTTTATATCTTTTCTTTGGTACGCATATATTATTGGAGTTTCGGATAATAGACGTGTCGTGTCACCACATTGTACGTTTTCCATTGTATGTTCACACTGATACACGTTGGGACTTCAGTTGTTTTAACTGAACTTCACTTCAATCTGAATAACAGATGTACGAACTGCACGTCGGGTGACCTATGGTGGCACCAATAAGAATCACATCCTTTGGGCTCTCTGTTTTATCTGATATCGAATTTATTTTATTACTGTGTTATACTCTTGTGACTATTTACACCTGAAGGCGCCGACCTTCTCCTCCTATTTCCTTACACATACACACACACACACATATATATATATATATATATATATATATATATATTTATTTTTTCTGAGTTATATAGATAACAGGAGAAGTAAGATCTAATATAAATAAGAGTTACTGGCATGGTTAAGCCTCCATCCCTTTCCCTTACTCCATTTTTTTAAGTGAGGCAATGCTGCACTGCGAGACCCTCCATAACTCTCCATAGAGCTCTATGAAACAGTTTTCATATAGCTCTATCTACTGTACAGGAATGTAAAAACTTTAGGCAACAATGGGGTGCTTGTTTGTTATATCTGTTGTGCATACTTAAATAACTGATCCACTAAAGGTGGAGCTTTTATTTAATAAGGACAATCCTGTTTCTTGCCGATGCATCAAATCAGGCACACTAAGGTCCTGATTTTGAATTAAGAGCAAAAGAAAGAAATGGAGCAACTTTGCACCTGGACAAACCATGTTACAATGCAAGGGGTACAAATTGACTTCTTTTTTTGCACTCAAGGAAAATACTGGCTGTTTTTTCATGTAGCACACAAATACTTGATTATTTTTACACTGAAATTAAAGTTGATCTATGACATGCTATATCCCAACTATAAATCTGTCCCTACATTTTATATTTACACCCCCCTCTAATGCAACATGGCTTTGCCCAGGTGCAAAGATACTCTTTTTCTTTGCTTTGCTCCTAGCTCAAAATCAGGCCCTAAGTGGTTTATTTAGTATAGCTCTGAACCATTTTATAGCTTCCAGATGTGTGTGCTACTTTTGCTGTGTATGAAGAACTTTTACTCACTGGGGGGTCATTTACGAAGAAACATACTTGCATTCCAATCCACCTAGATATGAACAATTCTGGCCCCTTTTACGGGTCAATACATACGTTCACCTGTATACTGATCACGGTGTGCTATCTGATGATCATTGTGGCTCGGATTTTAACTTGCACTTTACTTTTTTAGTGTTATTAAGCTGGCATCATACAGGTGTTCTGCAAACCTTTAACATCATTCAAACACTGATTTAAGCAGCATTTAATAATAAAATAATTTTTCAGGCTAGTACTAGTTGCTGAATTAATGCTATGCGAGTGCTCAAACACTATAAATTTTGTATATGTATGGCAGCTGAGCTTTGAACATGATCATAACTTATCAATGAACCTCAACTTAAAAGTATACCAAATAAAATCAGACAATAGCAATCAGCTTTTAGTATTAGTAATAAGTAACTCTGCATGTTTATTCAGGGGAGGGCAGGAGCACGTGACCTAACAAGTAACGTTATCTTTTAGAAAATACTGATGGGCAGAGGCTAAATTTTTGTCTGGGCCTCATTTACAAAGCACAAAATGGTAGAGGCACAAATGAAAATCCACATGGGGGGCGCTGCTTGCCTCCATTTTCTGAGCATGGGAGGAGCTATAATCTGCATCATGATGGGAGGAGTTAGGCAGAGCAAGTACATTCCTTTGTAAGTATAGAATAATTTTATAGAGCAGTGCAAAAATTAGATTTAATTTGGCAGAGCGGGTAATGGGATCAGGGCCGCCGAGGGGGGGTGGGTACTATTTATCCGGGCCCGGACATACCAGGGGGACCGGGCCCTCACTGCCAAAAAAAAATTTAAATCACAATTTTTTCTGTTGTCTTTTCTTATTTTATTTTTTTTATGCCGGCGGTGTGGGGGTTGTGCAGGAGCTCCGACTCGCTCGTTGGTGGGGGGAGCTGGATAGTTTTAAAAGCAAAAACTAAAAAACATACTCACATAACTCCTCTCTGCTCCGTTCACACTGAATGTCGGGCGTGACGTCATCAAGTCAGTCACATCCGACATTCAGTGAGGAGCGGCACAGAGAGGATCAAGCAAGAAGAAGGAAGAAGAGACGGAAGAAGCTAATAGAATTTAAGTAAAGGAGCGGAGTGGTGATAAAGAAGGAGTGGGAGAGAGAGGCACAGCGATAATGAAGGGGTGAGAGATGCAGAGTGATAAAGAAAGGGGGGGTAGATAGGCAAAGTGGAATGAAGAAAGGGGGGAGAGAGGCACAGTGTGATGAAGAAGAGGGGAGAGGCACAGTGTGATGAAGAAGAGGGGAGAGGCACAGTGTGATGAAGATGGGGGAGAGGCACAGTGTGATATAGAAGGCGGGAAACAGCATGGAAGGCACAGTGTGATCATAAGGGGGCAGTATGGTTGTGATGAAGGGCCACAGTACACAGTAATAAGGCTTGTGGCAATGTAGTGTGTGTGTGTGTGAGGTAGGTGGTGGCTAATTAATGGGTGCTATTTTGTTTGTGTGGTGATTGTGGGGCAATTTAATAGTGGGGATTATTAATTTAAGATGGGGTGGTTTGGGGGCTATTGAACGTGGGGATGAGTTTGGGGAGAATGGGGTCTCTTTATTAAATGTAAGTATGAATTATTCAATGGCAGTGATGGTTGCAGGAAATAGGTATAATTCTAAAATGTAAATACTTTTAATTTATTGCTGGGGCTGTTTGCAGGGAGGGAAATGCAGGGTTTTTTTTGTGTAGGAGTGTGGCCTAGCATCCACAACATTTTTTTTTACATACTCAACTATTAAGGGGGCCCCATGAAGTTGTACCGGGGCCCTGAATGGGATAAAGGAGTGTTTTTGAGGTGTGGAAGGACGCACAGCCATTTTCATTCAGCAAAAACTACTTGAATTTTGCATTAACTATGGTGGAAATCAGATTTTGCCGTACATTTTGAACGGAACACATATTCCACCTTTCAGTTGCACTTCCACTAAAGAAGCAGCTTTTGCCCAATGTAAAAAACATCTACACACAAAAGTGCCACATTGTAATGAAAGGTACAAGTCTAAAGTGGCAGGAAATTGCACTTTTAACATAACGATTTTTCAACCTCCCCGCAAAACTTGGCGCATTTCCAGTGTGTTTAGGTGTCTCCAGTGAATGAATAGGCGCACCGGAGTAACTATATTTGTAGGCTCAACTTGTAGCATTCGACGACGTCATGTACCAGCAGCAAGTGAATACTGCAATACCTGAATATACTACTATTTGCGTTACCTAGAGAACTGCCGTGGCACTAGTAGGTCCACTTCGCGCATGCGTCTTTGTATTGTGGCTTTGGCTCGCAAACGAGCAGTCATCCCAGCCAGAGCCTTTCACGCATGCGCCGTGTCCCGAGCACCATGGTCGTGCTCATGCTCAGTGTAAGCCGCCGCTCGGTGTGTGTTGGAGCAGGACGCGCATGCGCAGTGTCCCCGGCAGGTCGGCCGCCCGGCCCCGGGGAGAACGGCGGCTCCATGGGAGGATGAAGGAGATGGTTGGAGGTTGTTGCGTGTGCTCGGATGAGAGGGGCTGGGCCGAGAACCCGCTGGTCTATTGTGACGGGCACGGGTGCAATGTGGCGGTGCACCAAGGTGGGGCATCTTGAATTGGGGGAGGGGCAAATATTGACAGAAGGGGCGGTAGATACACACCGTTGGGGCAACTGTTACAAGGAAAGGGGCAGGTGCAGAAAAAAGGGGTATTAGATATAAAAGGGGCAGTTATAGCCCCAGGGCAACTGGAACACCGATCGGTGATTGTGTGACGTCCCCTACTTAGGGGTCATTACTGGGGCAGGCACTGACATGGGAGTTGCAATACTCTATTTACATGTATGCTAATTACATATAAGGAAGTTAGTTACGATCTTTAATCACTTGCAGAAAAATCATCCCCAAGGGCTTTAACTACGCAGAACTAGCATTTACCTGATGGTGATAAATATCTGGGCTTTGTAATGATTGTTCAGTACAGCAAAGGCTGTAAAGCTTGTTTCTCCATTTGTGTTTGTTGTACAACTCTGTGGATATGTGTACTTTTTTTTAAATTGCAATCATTTCGACTGATGTATTACGAACTCACGCACAGTTAGACAATAGAGCATGCAGAAGATGATTTTCGTGATATACGAAAGTGCAAATTTTGCATATTTAATTTTATTGAATAAACATATAACTGTTTATATATGCATGTGTTTTTGATTGTGGAAATTGTTGTACGAATACATATTATTTTTAGTGCTACATAAGTCTGCAAAGGTGTGATGATAAGACCTATGTGGTTTAGTGAGTACTGTCTCTGACATACGGATGTGGGTTCCCTGTGATTGAGCTATAGCTGCCACTCAGATCACAGGAAACCAGGCAAGGATGAAAGGGCATAACATTTAGGGTGGGAGAAATCTACAACACATGCATATGTACAATGTCACATAGGGGTTACTGATATATCTATTACAAAAGTAAGGTAAATCACTCTTTTTTTTATCTAAATATATGCATGTCACATATGAACCTAATTTTTTTTATTTGCATGTAATTATAGGCATGTGAGTTATTATTTCTTGTACTGTTAAGTTAATGTAAATCATCCAGAGATTGAAATTGTACAGTGCCTCCTTGTGGCCGTATTAGCATAAAATTAGTACTACCCTTGCATAACAGCAATATTTGAGCAAAGCTGATCTCCGACATGGGAGTACACTTGTTTTACCCAACACATGAAGCCATAGAAACCACAGTGAATTTATTCTGTTTGGAATGCTATGTGAACAAGTTTTGGCTTAATGACTGTCTGAATGAGCCTTAGAGAAGCAAATTGATTAAACCATCTGAAAAAAGATTGTCAAAAGAAGTCAGTCTGCAAAAAAAAAAAAAATACATCTCTGGTGTTCGTACCATATTTTTATTATAATAGGCCACAGTGATTTATGTTCCTAGCAATATCCATAATGTGGTGCAGGAATTTAATGCTGCACAACATTTTCTCATAAAAAACAGTTACCGCTTACGCTCAGTATATCAGGTTACAGGTTTTACAGTTCCTATAAATGTTACTCATTGCTGTGTAGGCCAGAGGTGCGTGACCTGTGGGTAAGTATTCCAATTTGAGTCCCAGGGTCGGTATTGGGAACTTTCTCCTATGGGTGCCTAGAGCACTGAAATTTGTGGTCCCTGAACAGTGGCACACTGACACCGGAGCCGCAGCTAAAGTAAGCATGAGCACCACTGCTGTTGCCCATGTTTCCTGCAAAAACATTATAAAACATGTTGCAACATTTTAGAAATTTGACACAATAATGTATTTGCAGCACCTATATCTGATGTTGACATTTAATGTGTCTGTTTTGTGCTTTACAAATGCATTACTCTCAACTCACTATGAGCCCTGCCCATGGTCTTGCTAAATGGGGATATGACCATGTCACGGTGGATTCCCCTGTGGTGTACCCAACACTGGGTCACCCATCTCTAAAAACACATGCACACTCCTGTTAGTGGGGCACATCTTACAACTGTCTTGGGATAAAATTCCTGATTGGCGGAACTGTGGCACAGTCCCCCCAAACAGAACTGTAGTGCCTAAATGAGGACAGTTGGGATGTATGCAAATGTCAGAAATATGCATTTTGTATGTTAATATCTAACAAAAAGTTGCAGTGATTAGCTTGCAGCTTTTTATTTCAGAATTTTCATTTACACATCCAACTGATTGCTTAAGTGTCAATATACAACATGTAAAAAACATTTTGTTTTCAACCGAGTAACACTTCCCCCTTTCTTCTAGCATGCTATGGAATTGTACAGGTACCCACAGGGCCGTGGTTCTGTAGAAAATGCGAGTCGCAGGAGAGAGCCGCCAGGGTGGTGAGTTTGTGATTTACTTATATTGTTATGTTTTCAGGGCTGCAAAATGTAGTAGTTTTAGAGCGAAAAGTTTTTAAACAAGTACTCAAATATTGTTTTTGTGTGAAAAGAATACAACCGCGTGATCAATATTAACATATACTAAATGCTCTTGCACTAATATGACTTTTTAACCCATGATGGTGCGAGTGAGATTGCTGCCTGGCTATATTACTAGTTTGACTCTATGCAGACATATCCAATGTGCTTCATAAACAAAGGTGCCTGTAAATGAGCTGAATATGGCACAACTTGTTTGCTTATGCTGCGTGCCAAAAAATTGCGACCTTTTTAAATGAGAATAGATTTAATCAGGGGGATTATGCTTTGTACTCACTGATGTCACATAACTTTTTAGATATCAGCAACTAGCATCATACATACTATGCAGAGCTCAAATTCTCTCCACTTTAAGGACACTATGTAATCTTATCCACGTGGAGCTGCTTAAAGAAACCCTTTCATTAAAACAAATATGTATTTATCGAAATGGTCTATTGTTCCTATTGAAACTTCCTATTATAACAGTGTTGGCCTTTGAAGGCAGCACTCAAGTCCTTTGCGAAACCTCTCTTGTCTTTGTAGACAAGACCATTGCTTCTTATGTCTAAAACAAGGCCAATCCAGTCATGCAATGTAATCACTTTGTATTGCCTTGTTAAAGAATCAACGTGTGTGGATGACAGTATATACATTACAATCAAATTTAGCTATGCATAAACACAAAAAATAATGGGCAAATTGATTCATAATCTGATTAGGTGGGTTTTTTAGCAAAGAGTATTGGATTGAAATATGTGAATAGCAATCGGGCGATTAAAGTCTAATTAACCTACAACTGTCCTAATTGTACATGACCTATACATTTTCAGGTCAAAATTATAATGTGTAGGAAGAAATATATTTTTAAAATTCAGATTGATGAAATACAACCAGATTAAACCAATCAGATTGTAATATGTGCCTTCCTTGTATATTGATATGACTGCACAGGAATACAGTTGTTCACTCAGAAACAAACAAAAACAAGATATTGATGTGTGTGGCTACGTTTATCAAATCTCCAGCCCTCTGCTCATGAGACCGAGCACCTCTGTGTATTCGCTTATCTAATGTTTAGAAGGAGAGTGTGCTGATGGGGGAGCTGGGGTTTCAAGTACAGAGATGCCAAATATTTATTATTATCTATTTATTAACAGTTATTTATATAGCTCCTACATATTATGCAGCACTTTATAGAGAATATTTAATCATTCACATCATTCCCTGCCCCAGTGAAATTTACAATTTATATTCCCTACCTCACGGACCCACACTCATTTTATCTTTGTAATATAGGAGGAAGCCCACACAAGTACGGGGCGAACATACAAACCACACAGTGCCTTAGTAGGAATCGATTCCATGGTCCCAGCGCTGTGAGACAGCAATGCTAAACACTGTGCCACTATGCTTCCCAGAGTAATCTGAAGTATGACTACTATTTTAGTGTGGACTCAAACACACAAAGGGGTATATTTACTAAACTGCTGGTTTGAAAAAGTGGAGATGTTGCCTTTAGCAATCAATCAGATTCTAGTTATTTATTTAGTACATTCTACAAAATGACAGCTAGAATCTGATTGGTTGCTATAGGCAACATCTCCACTTTTTCAATCGCGCAGTTTAGTAAATATACCCCAAAAATTGTTGAATGGATGCACACACACACAACAGATGTTTACACTTACTGACATGCAGACAATAATTTAAGGAAAAGTGAGAGTGTTTGTATGGAGATTGTTTTGTGGTTGATGACCAATTAGTTTTAAAATGATATAATAGTTGTATGTTATTGTACCAGTATAGCGATGACATTCCTCAGTCTTAGTCTTCGCAGAGACAGATGCACACATTTTGTTGTGAGTTTGGTAAGATGGTCCAAAGATCCTGGTGTTCTGTTAATAGTAGGACAAAATATTGATATCCATGTTCAACACTAATGGACACTGGGAGTAGTGCACTATGTTTCTATTGTGGAAAGCAAATAAAAATGCATAATTGCATAAAAGTTGATATATGTCTCAATTGTACATAGAATCTTTTTAAAGCAAATATTGGTGATGGCTGTCATTTAGTTTTCTTCATCAGAGGTAGCCTCCGAAACTTCCAATAGCAGCAGCACCACCAAGATAATTAGAAAACTGGCACCCACAGTTTGCTAGAGGATACATTGTTGTGCTGCAGTAACATCTAATGTGTCTTAGAAACCCTCTATGTTGTGCAGTTACTAAGGATTACCTAGAGTTGGTGTGAATAAGTAGAAAATGCTTTTTGATGGCTAAGCGCGATTTTGTCTTTCCCATTGTTCTGCTTGCTTTTGTAGCACCAATGAAATGTATGAATTTCCCATTGTAGAGACCATTCTCTAATTATATAATAAGGCCGGAGTTTTTATTGTATTTGTTTATAGGTGAACCAGTTTTTTTTAAAGCTGTACTACCACCTAGGGGACTGTCCTGTACGGTGCCGTCTGCAATATGGGGCTGGGTGAAGTTTTCTTTGGGTAAACAAGTGAGAGTACAAATGAGGAGCCATAATTAAGGAAATTGTGGCCTCTCTCTTTAATCGTTCTGAAGCCATTTTAAAGTGGTGAACAAAAAATGATCACCACTTTAGATAGTACTACAACTTTAATATTATTGGCCAGCAGTCAAATTTACCCTCACATGAGATTTAAATGGCAAAGCATATACATCTTTATGTTTTTGGAGAACCTAGCAACATCTATAGAGGAAGTTTTCTACATGCAGGTGGAAAATTGTGAGCAGTTGTCTCTTGACTTATGTGAGAGAGTTTTCCTTCCTCGCTGCACTTATGTGGAGCTGAAGTAACATTGTAACATGGCCTGTGAGGCCTATCCTTGCACTCTACTGCCCAGATCTTCATTTCCTGGATTTACCTACTCATTTGTGAAGGAAGAACTTGCCAATGTAAACAAGTAGTAAAGTCTGCTTTAGTTTTCACAATGCTGCTGACAAGTAAATTTAGTTATTTGTTCATGATATTGACTTGGAGTCAACTTTCACAGAAATATGGCAGTGTGCAAAGGAACAAATTCTAAATCATTTTCTGAGTGACCAGAATACAGTTTGCCCTCCTCTACAATATATCTATATTTTCAGGTTTATTTCCCTTTTAAAAGTCTCAATGTTTTTCTCCTTGTTCCTGTGGAAACTGAATAAAATAATTTTTAATCAATGTGAGAACTCAGCTTCTGGGATGGTGCATACCTTTGCAATTAAATAGGAATCCAAGGTTTGAAAGAATCCTGGGACACTTAGAAGTGGTAGTAAAGCTTATTTTTGTCATGACGGTAAAAAGTACTTAGTATTTAATTTAGGATGTTACCAAGGGTCCTTATTTCCAGATTTCATGGGAATGTCCCTAATATTAAAAATTGACTAATTGTACAATAGAAGTGTAAGATCATTTACAATTTAAGAAATTACATGGTAAAATAAAGTTAAATAAACATGATTATGATGGTAGACTACAAAGGTCAGATTAGGACAAGGTGTTCTGAACCTGTGGTATACAGTATGTTTATCAGATGAAAAAAGAAGAAAACAGAATATTCTCAACAGAGACACTCTGAATTTACATTATTATTGTAAATCCTAATTTTATGTATTTATTTGATTATACATATTTGGTTCTACCAGAGTAAATATAAGTCTATAAATCCTAGCTAAATATTTAAAATTGAGTTTTGTGAGTGAAGAATGAAAAGTAGTCATTAAAATTCTGAGTTACCCTCTTTCTGCTTAGAGAGATATTTTTAATCAACTATATAGTTAGATTTAAACTAACACAATTGCATCTCTAATTTTCCTGACATAAATTAAGAGCCTTTAAGTTAGTGATAGGCAACATGCGACCCTCCCAACCTTCACTCCATACTTTACTGTCAGATTGTTTGGTATAGTTTGTAAAACTTGTTTATCTTACATTAAAATGCCTGCTGATATGTTATCTAACCTAGTACAGAGTCTAAGGGAAATGTGTGGCCCTTTTGAAGGTGAGAAGACCATCCATACAGCCCCTGAAGTGTATCAGGATGCCTATCACTAATCTAAGTATCATACTTTCTTTAACTCAGTATTGATTTCAGTCTATTTAAATTTCCATTTATGGTGTGAGTCTATATATTTCTATACATAAAGCACAATGTGAATTATTCTAATAAGTGTTGCTCTGTAATAGACACACAATTATCTCTTATGCTGTCACCCCCATGTTGTGCTCTGAAAGATCACAGCATAGGAGGAAGAAGAGAAAAAATACCCACTGTCAACATAACCATGAATAAAATAATAGCAAAGTAATACCAATGAACTTTAACCATAATTATGCAAAACAGTTTTAAAAAATGATAATTTATAGATAATAAAACCTGGCTACAAATAATACATGAGGAAAAAAAAAAACTACAGTCTCCTATAATGTATATCATCCAAAAATTGCAAAAAGCTAAATATACAAATAAAAATGAATTCCAGTTGTTAAAATGTATTTAAAATAATATTAATTACTTCTGATTTAGCAATATTAACTGACAACCCGGAACTTTTCAAAAACTGTCCAAGTTTGGGACACTAGTTAGGTGTCCAGTCAGCATTAATAAAATGTCATCTGTATTATTATTATTATTATTATTATTATCTTTTATCTATAAGTTGCCACAAAGGGTCCACAGCACCGTACATGACATTTACAGATAGCAGTGATTCATAACACATAACATGATACTTAAAGAACAAAATACATACACCAGACATACTGAATGAATAAAAATATAGGTAACATAGTAATGCAGATCAAATTATTTATGGGACAGTGAGAGAGTGTGATGGTAGCTATCAGTGAGGAGTAGGCCTAAGCTTAAGAAAACAGGGCTAGGGCAGCAGGCCAAGAGGTACAGAAGGAGATAGAATATTAGAAGGAGAACATAAGGAATGAGAGCCTACATTCTAAAGGAAAGGGGAAGACACAAGTAGGGTGGTACTGACTGGAGGAGTGGGGGTGAATGCCGGGACAGGTGGGCTAGGTGGAAGGCTGATAAGCTTGAATAAAGAAATGAGACTTAAGGGCACGCCTGATGCCTTTGAGAGTAGAGGCTAATTGGATGGAGTGTAGGAGATCATTCCACAGCTGGAGATCAGCCCGGGTAAAGTCCTGGAGGCGGGAGTGGGAAGAAGTGATTGGTGAAGTTGTGAGCCGGCGGTCATTGGCAGAGTGGAGGGGGCGGCGAGAAGTGTAGGTAGCGATGAGGTTGTAAATGTAAGTGGGGGGGATTGATTGATCGCTTTGAAGGTGAGGGTGAGGAGTTTAAATTTTAATTCTGTAGGCCATGGGGAGTCAATGTATGGGCTGGTGGAGGGAGACAGCAAAGATAGAGTGGCAGGAGAGAAAAATGGGGTGGGCAGCAGCTTTGAGTATAGACTTAGGAGGGGCATAGTGAGAGTCAGGTAGACCAGAGAGAAGGAGGTTACAGTAGTCAAGGCGAGAGATTACAAGAGAGTGAATAAGAGTTTTGGTGTCTTCCATGACGAGAGAGGGCTGTATCATGGATATATTTCAGAGATGGAAGTAGCAGAATTTTGAGAGGGGCAGAATGTGATGTTTGAACGAGAGGGAGGAGTTGAGGATAACCCCAAGGCATCGGACTTGAAGGACAGAAAGGAGGGTATCGTTATTAGCAGAAATAGAGAGGGTGAGGTGGGTGGGAGAGCCCTGGAACGGGGAAAACAATTAGTTCAGTCTTGGAATTATTGAGTTTAAAAAAGTGCTGTTACATCCAAGATGAGATGGCTGAGAGACAGCAGGAAACACAAAACATATGGGAAGGGGAGAGGTCAGGGGATGAAAGTAAAGTTTGGGTATCATCAACATAGAGGTGGTACTGGAGGCCAAAGGAGTGGATTAGGACACCAAGGGAAGAGGTATAGAGGGAGAAGAGCAGGGGACCAAGAACGGAACCTTGGGGAATTCCGACAGGTACGGAAAGAGGGGAGGATGTGGAATCATGTGTAGAGAATGAAAAGGAGCCGTTGGTGAGGTAAGAGGAAAACCAGGAGAGGAGTGTTACAGAGGCCTATAGATTTGAGAGTTTGCAAAAGGAGGAAGTGGTCAATGGTATCAAAGGTAGCAGACCGGTTAAAAAGGATAAGAAGGTAGATTTAGCGAAGAGAAGGTCATTAGTGACCTTAGTGAGGACAGTTTCTGTGGAGTGGAGGGGCACAAAAACCGGATTGGGTCAAGGAGTGAGTGAGAAGAGAGAACAGAGGTGAGACGGTTGTAGGCAACCTGTTCGAAAAGTTTGAAGGCAAAAGGAAGGAGGGAAATAGGGCGGTAATTAAAGAGAGGCTGGGTCAAAGGATGGTTTCTCTAGAATATCGGGGTGACGAGACCATTTTTAACGGAAGAGAGGAAGAATCTAGAGGAGAGGGA
This sequence comes from Mixophyes fleayi, assembly GCF_038048845.1. Lineage (NCBI taxonomy): Eukaryota > Metazoa > Chordata > Amphibia > Anura > Limnodynastidae > Mixophyes > Mixophyes fleayi. The sequence continues at coordinate 164,041,571 of NC_134407.1, forward strand.
TAGGTTGAGGAGGTGTGCAAGGTGAGAGCAGACCTTAAGAGAGAGAGAGAGAGGGGATGGGGCCCTGTGGGCAGGTGGAGAGAGGTGAGGAGGAGAGAAGGTTGTGCACTTCATCTGCAGATACCGAAGTAAAGGAAGAGAAGGAGGGTGAGCTAGCAAGTGGTGAAGTGGGGAAGGAGATAGCATCCACAGAGGATGGTTTGAGGGGGGACAACGTGGCCAGGAAGGGTTGAGAGCGTAGGGCAAGAAGGGACTGCTAGGAGGAGATGTTGGAGGTGAAGTGGGTAGCAAGGTCGAAAGCAGAGAGTGAGGAGGGAGTTGGAGGATTGGGAGGAAATGAAAGACTTAAAGAAGAATTGTTTAGAGAGTGATAGGGCCATACTGTAACAGGCAAGTATGAACTTGAAGGGGAGGAAGTTAGATGAACTTCAACTTGGTGGAAGAGGTGGATGGAGTGTACCTCAAAGGAAGAGAAAGAGGGAAGGTTCAGGGAGAAGAACCTGGAAAGAGCAGCATGCCGATGTATGTCAATGCCACTACCTTGCCGGTCCCCAGGTCTAGGTGTGTGGCAGAAGGACATGCCCCCGAAAGAGTAGAAGGAAAGGTATTGTCCTTAGGGGATAGCCAGGTTTCAGTGATCGCAAGCAGGATGTAAGATCTAGAAAAAAAGAGATCATGGATAGAAGTCAATTTGTTACAGGCTGACCTGGAATTCAGAGACCACAGGATAGATGAAGAGAGGGAAGAGGA